>NW_026057585.1:10306674-10653485 GCF_023721935.1 Panthera uncia
TATCTTCATAAGGTCCCAGTAATTCACTTTTGCTTTTAATTCCCTTGCCTTTGGGGATGTGCCGAGTAAGAGATTGCTACGGCTGAGGTCAGAGAGGTCTTTTCCTGCTTTCTCCTCTAAGGTTTTGATGGTTTCCTGTCTCACATTCAGGTCCTTTATCCATTTTGAGTTTATTTTTGTGAATGGTGTGAGAAAGTGGTCTAGTTTCAGCCTTCTGCATGTTGCTGTCCAGTTCTCCCAGCACCATTTGTTAAAGAGACTGTCTTTTTTTCCATTGGATGTTCTTTCCTGCTTTGTCAAAGATGAGTTGGCCATACGTTTGTGGGTCTAGTTCTGGGGTTTCTATTCTATTCCATTGGTCTATCACATTCTCTGTTCTAAGCCCCACATAACAGGTAAGAAAATCGAGGCTGAGTTTGTGGGTGGCATGCTTGGGAGGAAGGCACCTTCCTGTTGCCCTATGGGGGCCTGCCTCCTGCCTCCCCTACCCTTAGCTCAACCCAGGAGAGCAAGAGGGTAGCACACCCCCTTCCCTGTCTGTATCCCAGAGAGTATTTAAAGGAGAATCCAGTTTTTGGCTCATTTTCTCGTCTGGACCCAGAAGCAGGAAGCTTATCAGTGCTTAATGAAGCCAGGATCAACCCAATTATCAAAGGCACTTGTGTTAATGAGCACCTTTCAGTCCACGCAGGGAGCTAACACAGTCAGAACAAAAAGGGAAGAAAAGCCATTATTTTGATATGTCTGGGCTCCTACCTGGGCTGAGCCCCATGAAGTCATTACGGGCAATTATGGGCTGTGGCCTAGCACAGCACAGTCCCACTTGGTAATGAGGGGGATCGTGTGGTCCTTGCAAGGCAGAGAGGCTGAGGTCATCAAATGGGCCACTTCCCATTTTTACTTTGTTTCCATCCCACTTCTTATGAGGGTCCCCACGCTGCTCCTTCATTTCGTAGTTCTGGGTTCACCCTCAACAGATTTGTTATCCCGAGTGTCCCTTCATTTAGGGAGAAAAGTCACTGTGCTCTGAGAGTCTATAACCCAAGACTCCAGAAGCCTTACTGAAGAAACTTTCCTAATTTTCCCCCAAGCTCCCTCTGAGCTGATGGTTGCTGAAGCGAGGGCGAAGCCACAAAGAGGGAGCACAGTGGTCAGGTTAGGTTTGCAGATGGCTTGGAGGGAAGAAGGAAGTGTATGTTGTGGGGAGAAGGTGACAGGGGGGTGTTTGGGCTGAGCAGCTGGACAGACGGTGGTAGCATTTACTGAGATGAAGAAGACCCAAAGAAAAGCTTGGTCTGAAGAGGGGAAATAAGAAATGATGTTTGGCCATGTTAAATTGAGGATCCCTATTACAGACATCTCAAATTTGGGATCTAGGGGAAGGTCAGTACTAGAGGTAGAGATTTGAGAGTCACCGAATACACATAAATCCATGAACTGGCTGAAATCTTTAGGGCGAATGTGTACACAGAGAAGTGATGGGCCTTCAGGACTGGACCCTGTATCCAACATTTAGAAGCTGAGCAGAGGGGCACCTGGGTGGCTCAGGCGGTCCGACTCTCCACCTCAGCTCAGGTCCTGATCTCAGGGTTGTGAGTTCAAGCCCCACACTGAGCTTTCACACTGGAGGTGAAGCCTACTTAAAAAAAGAAGAAAGCTGAGCAGAAGAGGAAAAATTGCAAATTGGAATCAACTTCTGAAGCTGGAACAAACTGCCTTTGCCGGTGTGAGGCAGGCAGGTGGTGCTGACAGGAACAGGAAGTAAAGAGGAAAAGTATACCCACCTTCCTCCACCTTCCAGTCTACTCCTAGAGTACTCTGTTGGCAGAATCTAGCAGGGTGCTAAATAGCCCGTCAGAAATGTGTTTTTCAAAGTTCTTGTCTCAGCAAGAGGTTTGCGGGTGAGAGACAAGACCTAAGTAACCAGGGCACACATTAGGGCTCTTGCCTGTCGCCTAAGGCCAGTCTGCACAGGGCTTCCTCCCAGACCTATCCTGTGGCCTCTGAGAGCTAAGAGGTGGCTGAGTACAGCAAAGATTAGCGGAAGCAGGCGGCAGCTGAGAGCCGTCATATTGGGGGAAGTAGATCGGTCTATTAGCGCTGAGAATGGAACGCCTAGGAACTGGCAGTGTAAGAAACCCACAGAAAAAGCACTCGAAGGAGCTAAGCTGGCGGAGGACGGGAGGAGAGGGTAGAGTAAGGGAGGTCAGCCTTCCCTAGGAGTAAGGATGAGAAACTATTTGGGCTTTCAGCCGTGACTCAGAGAGCTGATGACATCTCTGAAGCCTCCCCCCCACCCTCACATCCATCTCTGGTCAGGGCAGAGAAGGGCAGGGAAGACTTGCTGCTTCCTTCCAGATCCCTTCGGAGTAGGTTCTTAATGGACTTCACCTGGGATGGGACTAGGTGGGAGACTTCCGAGATCTGAGAAGGGGTGGGGAGCCTAGGCAATTCAGTTGTCTGTCTGGAAGGCTCCCCCAATGCCAACGAATCTTTAACGTAATTTAATGTCCTGAAACCTAACAAGAGAGGTGGGAAGTTTTGCTGTCCTACTAGGTGCGGACTGACTCACTTCTGTCAGCTCATCCTTCAGATTCTTCCCGTGCTCACCATCTGCCAGTCAGGACCACAGCGCCAGGGATTTAGACTATCAACCGTCTCCATATGGACAGGCTCTCTGAGGTTAGCCTTCTCAGAGCTCTTGCCACTCAAGCTTTCCTGTGGAGGTCCTAGTGCTTGGTAATTTGAATCCCACTCCCAGTCTGTATGGTCATATAGACTCCTCCACTCTCCCATTTTCCCTGTATGGCCTCAAAAGACTGAAAGCATTTTTTTTCTAATTTAATTTAATTTAATTTTTAGTTAAGTGCTACACCCAGTATGGGACTTGAACTCAGGACCCCAATATCAAGACTTGCATGCTCTACTGACTGAGCCAGCCAGGTGTCCCAAGACTGAAAGCATTTAAAATGCCTGATTTAGGGACACCTGGGTGGCTCAGTTGGTTGAGCGTTCGACTTCGGCTCAGGTCATGATCTCACAGTTTGTGGGTTCGAGCCCCGCATCAGGCTCTGTGCTGACTGCTTGCTCAGAACCTGGAGCCTGCTTCAGATTCTGTGTCTCCTTCTCTATCTGCCCCTCTCCCGCTCCCGCTTTTCTCACTCTGTTTCTCAAAAAATAAATGAATGTGAAAAAAATTTTTTTAATGCCTGATTTAACATAAAGGACCAGAGAAGACATCCTAACATGCTCCCATCTGGCTTCCCATGACCATGTGAGTCTCAAGTCCTTCAGCACAGCCAGTGCCAGGCTAAGGACAGGAGTTCTGGCCCCCAAGCAAGGACTCTGGCCACTACGCCATCACATCTTGCACCATATAGCTCCCTACCTTCTGCATACTTGATGCCTTTCCTGGAACTTTCGGCCTGCACTTTCCATCTGATTTGTGCAAAAACAAACCCGATAGAACCTAGGCTCACCACTGTTTTGGAAGAAAGCCCCGGTGACTATTTAAACTGAAACGCATTAATAGCTCTGAATATTTCATGCCAGGTACATTAGAACAACCAGCATTATTTATTGAAGGCTCATCACTCATCATGGGTATTAATACATTTGCTTCAGAGTGTCAGCCAAGGAAAAATCACTTTAAGGAGCAAGGTAGGAGGCTTTTGGTCTTTTAGGTACTTTTGCCTAGGGACATAAATCTTGCATGGGTAGAAGGTGTGGCCTAGGGGTGCTTTCCAACCCTACTCAGGCTTCTGTCATAACTTCTGGAAGGCTCATCAGAAAAGCTTTAAACCGCCATGTGACTAAGAGTCCTGCCATCATATCCTGGACCAAAACCAGGCGGGGCTGTGCCACAACTTTCTCCAGCAGATATTAATTCCCCAGTGTCTGATGTGGAGCCCAATGTCTGGTTCTTCTGGTTTTCTACAGAGGATAATAAGGAAGTAAATGGGCTTAATTGATTAGAGAGGGATTTGGTTGGTATGAGAGAGGAACTCGCAGCAAAGAGCAGTTCTGTGTTCTGCTGCTGGACTTCTGTTTCCGTCACGTTGAGTCTCTGACACTGCTACCCTTAGCCCGTGCCCTCAAACTCACCAGTCAGAGTCTGCCCAAGAAACAAATCATTCTAGCTATTTTAAACACAAAAAATTTAATACAGAGAATTAGGCACTTTTAAACGTGTTGGAAGGGCCGAAGGGGTGGGCTCTAGGCTGAGCCTCTAGGGGTAGATCACGGAATTTCACCCAGCAGAATGACCAGCCTCCCCTTATCTTTCCCTTATTTTTTGGTCAAACTGATGTTAATTTACTGCTAAAGAAATTAAACTGTAAAGGAAATATATTTAGATACTAAATCAATATAAAACATTTTAGTTGTATTTAAAATTGGGGGGGGGGGTGGTGAACCTTGGCGGCTCAGTAGGTTGGGTGTCCGACTTTGGCTCAGGTCATGATCTCACGGTTTGTGAGTTTGAGCCCCATGTTGGGCTCTGTGCTGATGGCTCGGAGCCTGCTTTGGATTCTGTGTCTCCCTTTCTTTCTGCCCCTCCCCTGCTCGTGCTCTGTGTCTCTCTGTCTCTCCAAAATGAATAAACGTTAAAAAAATTTTTTTTAAAGAAAGGGGGCCTTGTTATTGTATGTAGAGGGGAGCTCGAGGTCATGTGTGCGCCTTAAGGAAACATGCCTAGACATACATTGTATGTTCTGTAAATGAGACTTGTGCTCCTCCTGGGATGGAGATTTTATTAAGACAATGAGGTAAAGGTGACTGTTAGTCACTCCTTGGGTCTCTCTGCAGTCCATCCGCGCAGGTGTGAGTTGGGGGTTAAGTTGAAACTGGTCATGGGAAGCCAGGCTGGGCCACTGGAGCTCTTTGTCTGGGCAGTCGATAATACTCAAGGGGCAGTTTCTGTTTGCATCGTGGAATGTGATGCCCCTGGGTCTTTTGCCTGAGTTCAGAGATGAGCTGGAAAGAGGAGCTTAAGGGAGAATGTGGGACAAAGGTTGGTGGCTACAAGCAGGTGGGTAGTGAAGGTCAGGTCTTGGGAGTCCAGCTGGTGACAGGTCCACTCACCCAACTTCCATCCACGAGGAGCGATTTTCCTCTTAGCCCCTCTGTGAATCCTTCAGTACCCAACACACAAACTCTCTCTCTCTCTTTCACACACACACACACACACACACACACACACCCCTGTCTCAAAAGCTCCCAGCTCCACTCTTCTCACTTCCACACCTCCCTCCAGGGGCTTCTCTCCTTTTTCCTTATATGCAATGGGGGCATTGGAGTTAGGAGGAAAAAGATATAAATGGCAAGGACCCAAAGCCAATTTGTTTTAATGCTAATGAAGCGTGTGCCAAAATGTATTCTTTTTGCATATATTACTTTGAAATGCAAATTTTTACAAGTACTGTCAGCCACCATCTCCCTAATCTCCTGGGGTTAAAGGGCAAAGGGGAGAAAATTACTTGAAAACTCATTTGCCAACTCTCTTCTGAAGCAGAGAAACATCTGCCACTCCCGGAGAGGGGGGTTGTCTTCTGCTCCCCAGAGTGAAGTCCCAGAGTTCACACTAAAGTGAACATGTTACCTTCACAGCCTACGGCCCTCAGATTGCTACCAGCCTGGGGGACAGGTCTAAGAGTCCAAAGGAAAACACAGTCACCTTGTTTCAGTTTTATTTTCCTCTCTATAACCCCAGCCGGGACCCCAAAAGAAGAGGGACCAGGGGCAGTCAGTGAGGGGTGTAGGTGAACTACCAAACTGTCCTCAGCAAAGCTGATTTGAACTCCTACATTCAGAGCCCAGGCTAACTCATTCACAGCCCAGCACTTCTGTTCCTAACCTTAGATTCATGGGCCCCGCCTTGTAGGCCACAGAAATGTTGCTGGTCTGCCATTCTTTTGTCATGTACCTTCTGAGCAGTCTGACTCCTCCTTAAAAACCTTGTGTGTCTTTTCAGGCCTGACCTGAGGCGATCACAAAGTCTTTACCTAGCAGCTCCCCAGAGAAACTGTCCTCCCCACGCCAGACCTGGCTACAGTCAGTGCATTTGAGTCCCTAAGGGGAACTGCAGTCAAGGGCATGGTTTGGGGGAGGAGGGGCCCTGGACATCATGTTCTCCCCCGTATTCACATTCCTCCCCCAGTGCCTTCATTCCTACGTCACTTTACCTAAGGCCCTGAGCTGGGGTTTCTGCCCAGAAGGTGGGAGGGGAATCTGGAAGACACTTTTCCCTACTCTGACTCCGTGCTCAAAGGTTTTCCACCCCAACACTTCCTTTTCACTCCCCTCCCCAACCTGTGTCCATAAAACTGCCAACTCTTGAGTTGTTTGTTGAGTGAGACCACCCCTCATCTGTGTTGATCCATTTGACCTTCAGCTCGTGGGAAAAATGGAACAAAGAGAGTTGGTGCTTCCTCGGTTTGAGCCTCTGGTTTATACCATTACACTAAGCAGTGAGAAGCTTAACTCATTTATGGCTGGTTGCTTTCATCCACTACTCAACACCTGACAGCTCATCTCTCTCTCCCCTCCAGCTCAGCTGAGCTCTTAACACCTTCTCTTGCTGTCGTCATTTCTATTAGACTAGGAGGTCCTAAAAGTCAAAACTACGTTTTTCCTGAGAATAACCGGTAACTTGTTTTTAGCATTTGCTGTATCCCAGACACAATGCTATCCACTTTGTATGCATTAGCTTGGCCAATTCTCACCACAGTCGCCTTTATGATTGATAATTGTGTGCCAAACACACTCTTTCTTTCTTAAGATGGAAAAATTGTGGCTTAAAGACATGAAGCGACTTGCCCAACATCCCATGGCTCATAAGTGGTGGAGTGGGAATCAGAACGCAGGTCTGTGTGATCTAGGGTCTGAGCCCTTTCCTACTCTGCTCCCAGGCACCTCTACGCCTGGCACTTGCCTGAACTAGCATGCAGCAGGGCACCAATAAATGCTTCTTGTATGAATAATTCTCAAGTCTCCATTTCTGCCCTAATTGCTCATTCCTATGCTTTTTAGCATTAATGCAGGACATTTCAGTTAGCTGCCCCAAGGCCACTTCTGTTTAACACGCCCAACACTGAGTTAATCATCTCCTCCGTCTAAAAGTCCCTTCTTCCCAACAGCTCCATTTCTCCTCATATGCCTCCATTTTCCAGTCCCCAGGCTCACAACTCTACTATCGCGTTATACACATTACTCCCCAACCACCCCCCTAGCCCCGCCCACCCCAGCCCATACCTAATCTGATCCCAAGTTTGATCGCTTCTCCTCTTTGAGGCAACTCTTAGAGCTCCATCTTCCCACTTCTCTGAAACCACTTTGGCCTCAGCTCTCCCCACCTGGGCTGGTGATCAGTACAACTTCCAGTCTCGGCATCATTCCCCGAGGCTACTTCTCCCTTTGGCTTCTTGGATCCTTAACCTCACACGTTCCCGAAGTCATAAAGCCTGAAGATGGGCCACATGGAATTGCATTTTATGATAAAATAACAGGTTCGTTTAGGCCTTGGGTTTGAATGAAGTTGGGGTCTGTGTTTTGTTGAGGAAAGGAGATTGGTAGTTTCGTGTCATCAGAAATCGATATAAATTGATGCCCTCCAGAACGTCTCATGCTATGAGGGGCATGTGCCTCCCAGATGGCAGCTGTCAGTCTGTCACCATGTGCTCCAAGAATCCAGTTCCCATTGTTATAAACAAACAAATGAACAAAAATACCTGTTTCTGAGAACAATAACATGTTTATTAGGCTTACTACACTTATTATAGTTGTAATTCATGGCGAGTTTTCTAGGCACAAAAAACTGCCTACGATAAGTGTTACCATGGCTTTACACTATAAATAGAAATAATCCTATTAGTAATTGAAAATTATGAAAAATACTGGTAAGAATCGAGTTTGCTGCTACTGGGACAACAAAACAAAGAATTTAAAAGGCAATGCCTTTGGCTGATTGAATCAGGAATTACTGGGCAATTAGATTTGGGAAGTGGGGTGTAACCACCCTGTCATCGTTAAGATATCCCGACCTCCCAACCCCGGGCCACTATCAGTCCCATCCACCAGAGGGACCCCATCAGCGTTGGAGCCAGGCCACATGGAGGGGGTGGAGGGAAGGCCTACAAGTGGGGTCCAGGGAGGAAAGCATACCTGTGCACCTCTCTGGGCCCTAAAACCAAGGTCTCCATTAGCCCCCGGTCTTGCCTTTCCTCTCCTAAGATCGGATCTGGTATAGGCATTTTAAAGACTGTATCTGTCAAGATATATGGAGCCTGTGCAGACTATTGTGAAAGTTTGCACAAATCTGATTATGCCCCCAGTGAGCCAAATTACAGTAAATTCTTCCAACAAGATTAGCATCAGATACATTTGCTGAATTTACTGCCGGCAGCCTTGGCCAGTGTTGGAGAAAATGCAGAAAAAAGAGAACTCTCCCTTTCTTAGTCTGTTCCTTCATTCTTTCCCCACCCTACCTCTGAAATTTCTAGATCTTCAGGGGTGAGAGCTTATAAATCACACATGCCATTCATTCAATGATGAATTTCATCTGTCCCCAACCACATCCTGCCCTGTCCCTCCCACCTGCCGGCAGGTAAACAGCCCTTCATTATTTCAGCACTTTTGTCTCTCTTCCCTTGCAGTTCCTGCCTGCTGGGGAGTAATAACCCAACCAAGGGTTGGAGCTAAGATGAAAGTGATTTTCCTCCCGGATTTGGGTTGGGTGTGAACGGACCAATAGTTGGGTGCAGCCTGGGGACGTCTTGCTCCATTATTACATAACTCAGAAATGTAACAAAGATCTAAATCTAAAGCCATTCCCCTTGGAGTCCCAGCTTTCTCCTTGGCATTCAATGTCTTAATCTCTCTTTAATTTGCCAGGAGAGCGGGACTTGTCATTAGCCATGACTCAGTCATCATCCTCTCCACCTTACCAAGTGGTGTCACCTAATTTTATCTCCTCTAACCTCACCACAGCCCAGCTGTAGAGGTGGGTTTTTCCTTTCTTTCATAGCCGGTCTCTGCCCTTGCGTGGCCACATGCCCTTGGCATTCACCTCCACACATCTGAGGTTACCACTTAGAACATCTATGTGCCCAGCAAACCAGAACTACCAGACATTTGAAGGCCCCAGGGGCAGCCCTTAGCCAGTAACAGGGTAGGGCGTGAGCATCTGGCTTCCTCCCCCTCAGCTGAGATGACTCTACAGCATGTCCCATAGCACCCCCTAAAGGTCCTCGGCGGGGGCGGGGGGGGGGGCTCCAGCGGCCCACAGTGGTGACTGGCTTTAATAATATCCTTTTATAGGCATCCTTCCTTTCCCTATCTTGCTTTCCCACCCCTACAAGTGTTTCATGGGATCACCTCCCAAAATACTTTTTGTGCTCACATGCATGTCCCCAGGTCTTGTTTCAGAAGAACCCAAACCAAGGCAAGTCACTTCAATTTATAGTGCCCTAACTTCTGGCCCTGCAATAGCAGCAGTAACAACAGTGGTTGGCAGGCTTCTCTGGAGCCCCCAGTGGGGCGCAGGTGGGTCTACAAGATGGGTTCCAGATAGAATGGCCTGCTCTCACCAGGAGGTGCAAATCCCACTACTGGACTTTGTGAGTGGGTGATGGACACTCATGGGAAGGCAATGAAAAGTGTATGTCACTGGAAGTTGGGGCAACTTGGCCCGAGACACTGGAAAATACTTAGCAAAAACCTGAGTTCAGTGTGCATTTATTCAACTTTTTAAAAACATTTGCATTTTCGAGGCATTTGGGTGGCTCAGTCGGTTAAGCTTCTGACTCTTGATTTCCGCTCAGGTCATGATCTCACCGGTTCTTGAGTTTGAGCCCCTCACTGTCAGCGTGGAGCCTGCTTGGGATTCTCTCTTTCTCCCTTTCTCTCTGCCCCTCCCCCGCTATTATGCACTCATGTGCTCTGTCTCTCTCTTAAAATAAATAAATAAAGTTAAAAATTTCTTTTTAAATAAAAATATTTTCAGTTTATAATCCTAGCTAGGTGACCTCAGACAAACCACTTACCCACTCTGTGCGTTGTTCATCCATCCATTCATTCAGCAGGCATTTCTAAAGCTCACAAATGTAGAGATGAGGCTGCCCTCTGGAGTCCCCAGTCTAGAGGGACAGACCTCCCCTGGACATGTGCTCTGGGAGAAGTAAACTCAAGATGTATGAGGAGTGCATGGAGAGGCTTCTCGTCCAGGTTTAGGAAGCCAAGGAAGGGTCCCTGGAGGAGCTGCCACCTGAGTTGAGTCTTCAGGTAGCAGTTAACAAAGGGAACAGCATCCACAATGTGGGGCCGGGGGGGGGGCATAGTAAGGGACAGATATAGAGGGCAGAGAAACTGGAAGGAGGCAGGGGGCCCAAAGCTGCTCTTACCTGGTATATTCCTGAACAGGTCACTTCATCGGGTTGGGTGTCGGCTTGCTCACTTGCCCTGCTTTCTTCGATATTTGGTATAAGGTTGCATACAATAATGAATGTGAAAGTATAAAGTTCTTTAGAGATCTGAAAGATGGGAGAATGAGCCTGGCAGCACTTACCCCACCCCTGTTGCTGGGAAAGGAGATGGTGGTGGGAGAGGGCATGCACAGGGTCCTATGTCCCTTCCCCCCTCTTGTCTGAAGCAGGCAGTATGGTGGGAGGGGCCATGACTCAGACTGAGGGGCAGTAAACATAATCCCGTGTAATGGCTTTTGACAGCTCAGGAGACACTGTTACAACGATTTATTCTGCATTTTTTTTATTGAGCTCCCAGGCCAGAGACTTTTGCAGGGCGTGGGAACACAATGAAGAACAGGGGAGACATGCTTTCACCCTGAGGAGCCCAGAGTGGGAGGCTCAGACAAGGAAACAGGCAGTTTCCACAATGGCACCTCACCCCCACAACAGCTGAGCTTCCGCTTCCCGATTTATAAATTGGGAAACGGGCCCAGAAGGCAGCAATGAGGTGTCCAAAGTCACAACCAGATCACGGTGGTGCCAGCAGCCACGCCGAGGTCCCTCCCCAATTCTAAGCCATCCCCTTTCTGCAGACAAACGTTATGCCATCCCAGCGCCGACCAGAATTAGGGAATAGAGAAGACCTACTAGGCCTGAGATGACGTGAGGTGGATGAGAGGGGTGGTCCCTGATGGTGGCAGTGGCGGCAAGAGTAGACAAGTCAGCTTGGAAGTCTCCAGTCCTAAATCCAGGAGGGACTTTGTTTTTCCCATTAAATCCCTTCCACTGCCTGCAGCCCCTCCAGTAAAGCTTGACTCATGCTTCCTCACACTCAATTTGGTCTGAGAGGAAACAATGCACCCTTAGAGGCCCTTTGTCATCCTGGCTTCCTCCATGGCTCCCATCGGCTTCCTTCCTGCTGGAAATAAGAGACAGAAGGGGATAAAAACAAGCCTGCAGATAGGTTGCTGCTGATCTGAATGTCCCATATTGACATCGCCCCTCCACACATGGCTCTGGGGGCTGTGGAAAAAGGTTGCCAAAGCCTCTGATAAAATACAAACAGCTGTGGAGGTGGCTTTAAATTGAACGCGCTAAATGAGAGTCATTGATAATCCAGCGTCTCATCAGGCAGAACCAGATGTTGGGGCGGTGGAGGGGGGTGCGCAGGGGAGCAGGGATGGCAGGAGATTAGCAACCTCTCTTCCAGAAGTGAGAGCTGCAAGTTCCCAGGTGCAGGGGGAAGATTCCAGGCCAGGATCAGGATCAGGAGAGTGACTTTAGGTACCCTTTGTCCAGAGAGCCGAAGCCCTTGGCTAGAGAAGCTCAGTAGCCTATTCATCCATTGGCCAAATAGTTACCTCGCACCGACCAGGAACCAGGCAGTATACTCAGTGCTAGGAAACAAGGTCAATGAGACACAGTCTTGGTAATCGAGGGACTTCTAGTTTAGGAGGGGAGACAGGTTCACTAAGAAGTGAATGGAATGTTATAAATCTCTGCACAGGGGGACACACAGAGGTAATGGCCAATTCTCCTTGGGGATGTCTGAGAAGATTTTATGGTGGGAGTATGAATCTTGAAAGGTGAGTGAGGTTTGCAAGGCAAAGAGGGAGGCGGGTATGCCAACATTAATAACATCAATATCTCCAACAGTTAATGGATGTGTGAACATCGATGGCAACATCAGGCTTCTGCCTTGACTGACTGACAGATAGATGGTAATGCCATTCACCAAGATGGAGGACATGGGAGGAATACAGCACCTCTGAGACGGGGAGATCATGAGCTTTGTTTCAAACAGAGGAGAGGGGTAGCGTTCGCTAAGATAAGAGCCCTGGGAATGGTCATGGTAGAGACTGGGTAGCTGAGGATGATTGAGGCTTTCAAGTGTTGGCAAAGTTGTCTATGTGAATGTTGGACTCGCTTATGTCAGACAGTCTGTATCTCTCACATAAGCCACTGCAATTTACTCCTAATTTTTTTTAATGTTTATTTGTTTTTGAGAGAGAGATAGAATGTGAGTGGGGAGGGGCAAAGAGAGAAGGAGACACAGAATCGGAAGCAGACTCCAGGCTCTGAGCTGTCAGCACAGAGCCTGGCATGGGGCTTGAACCCATGAACTGTGAGATCATAACCTGAGCCGGAGTTGGACGCTTAACCGACTGAGCCACCTAGGTGACCCTACAGTTTACTTCTAGTGGGCCTCCTTGCCTGCTCCCTCTAAACTGCTGCAAAGGTGACCCTGGAAGCCAGATTCATGTGGATCTTCGAGGCACTGAAGAGTGTGAATAGTATACTACGATTTTGTGTTCAAAGAGCAATTTTGTATTATGGGTTGAAATGTGTCCCCCAAAAAGATCTGATCAAGTCATAACCCCTGGCACCTGTGAATATGACCTTGTTTGGAAATAGGTCTTTGCAGATCTAATCAACTTAAGAGAAGGTCCTACTGGATAAGGGTGGGCCCTAATCCAATGACTAGTGTCCTAATAAGAAGAAAAGAATTTAGGAATGCCTGGGTGGCTCAGTTGGTTGAGCATCCAGTTCAGTTCAGGTCATGATCTCATGGTTTGTGAGTTTGAGCCCTGTGTCAGGGGCTGTGTTGACAGTCAGGCTCTGTGCTGACAGCTCAGGGCCTGGAGCCTGCTTCGGATTCTGTGTCTCCCTCTTTCTGCCCCTCTCCTCTCCTGCTCATGCTCTGTCTCTCTCTCTCTCTCTCTCTCTCTCTCTGAAAAATGAACATTAAAAGATTTTTTTTAAGAAGAGGGGAATTTATACACAGAGACACAGACAAAGACCATGTGATGACAGAGGCAGGGGTTGGAGTGATACAGCTGCAACCCAAGGAGCACCAGGATCCCTGCCAGCCACCAGAAGTAAAAGAGAATCAAGGAAGGATTCTTTTCCCTAGAACGATCAGAGGGAGGATGGCCCTAGATTTCAGATTTCTGGTCTCCGGAATTGTGAAAGAACACATTTCTGTTGTTTCAAGCCACCAGTCGGTGGTACCATTTGTTATAGCAATCTTAGGAAAATAATACAGAGGGGGATATGAATACATATATACTTATATAATTGCTTATGTTTTCAAAACTAAATAATGAAAGCTTGACTAGCTGTTGGCTGATCTAGGTTAGCCTGGCTGAAACGACTGCAGGGGGCAGGGGCTCAGCTCTGTATCACACGTCCCTGGCAGGCTTGTCTGGGCCTGTTCTGGGCCTTTGTAAAGGCACAGTGAGTAAACAGAATAGCCAAGGAGCCTTAATGCCTGGACTTGGAACAAACACAGGTCACTTCTGCTTCATTCTGTTGGCCAAAGAGAGACCCGAGGTCAGCCCAGATTCACGGGTGGGAGGGAGCGGAAAAACAGACTTCGCTTCTTTAGAGAGAGACTGAAAAAGACACATGGCAAAGAGTATGGATGCAGATTTGAGCCATTAATAATGCAATCAGTCTACCACACAAATATGTGTGTGTGTGTGTGTGTGTGTGTGTGTGTGTAGTGGGATAAAGCAAATGAGTCATATATTATGCTTTTAAGGTAAAAAATTGTCAGAATAAGAGCCAAGAGATACAAATCGAATGAGATTAAAAAACAAAAAACCAAGAAGTGCAAATTCTGTCATATGTGTTTTAAATTGGAAATAATAATGTGAGCTCAGGATACATATTTTATTAGAAAAAGAAAAAATATATATGTTTAAATATTTTTAGATGTAATTTTTAAGGAAAATTATATATTTGTTTCTAAGAAATATGTATTTCTCAGCTCTGTTCACCAGAAAGACCTAGAAATAGTGACAAGTTGGTAGCAATGGGCACTGCTAGTGATGAGGGAGCATAAGGCAAGCTGAGGGGCCAAGGACAAGCTAACCCCCCAGGTGGTATATGTGTGATATTCCTCAGGCACTTCTGGCTGCCCAAGAACAAAGGAAAGGGGAAAAAAACATGGTTAACTGATAGGGATCATGGTTAACTGATAGGGCATGGGTCTCCATCAGTTTACAAATGTCTTAGTAAACTACAAGAAAAAGGCAATCTTATCACCAGCCCAATCGCCAGAAACTTATGGACTCAGTTTCCTGGAGCGCCAGCATCACCCTCCCCTCCATAGTGATGTGAGGAATGAAGGCAAGAAGGAAATGGCAGGTAACATTCAATTTCCTTGTAACCTGCAGCCCATTGGTAAATACTTGAGGCAAACACAGAGTAGAACTTTTCTGCAGGAACCCCCTACCGTCCTAATGTTAATGCCTGGCTAGAGGGAAAACAACCTTAGCTTGACAATAGCAAGGTTCAGGTATCTTAGGAGTCCCCTTTAGCTTATAAAAGTCTTTCTGGAGGCTTCCCTTGTGCCTTCACCTCCCCCGACTCCATAGTGTAAAAGCAGTCAATATCTTCACAGCCCCAGCACAGCTCTTTCTGCCCATGGGTCCTGTCCCTGTGCTTTAATAAAACCACCTTTTTGCACCAAAAATATCTCAAGAATTCTTTCTTGGCTGTCAGCTCTGAACCCCCACCACCTCAAAACCACATCACTACTGTTCCTTTTGTGTTCCCAAATACCATTTCCCACTAAAAAGAACTGGGGATATCTGGAGAAATGGTTCGTTCCAGCTGAATTTTCTTGGGAAATTTATCATAAATGGATCAGGCTGACATTACTTGAACCCACTGATCAGTCTTCACTTCAATAAAAGTGGGACAACCGAACATCATGTTCCCTGAGGTGTGATGCAATCAATAGGAAGGGTACAGGGGCGCGTGTGTGTGGCTCAGTCGGTTAAGCATCCGACCTCAGCTCAGGTGATCTCACTGTTCATGGGTTCAAGCCCCACGTCGGGCTCTGTGCTGACAGCTCAGAGCCTGGAGCCTGCTTCAGATTTTGTGTTCCCTCTTTCTCTGCCCTCCCCCACTCATGCTTGGTCACTATCGCTTCCTCAAAACCACATAAACATTTTTTAAAAAATGTATTATAGTAGAGTAGTAACACATTCAACCGTATGTGGAGAATACAATCAGCCAAATCCAGAATGTGAAAAATGACCCGTGAGAAATGACCCGTGTTTCTTTCACAAATGAATGGCTTTAGAAAAAGACGGGGCAAGATTAATAGAGACTTAGGAGATGTATCAACCAAAAGCAATATGTAAATTTGATTCTCATTTATATAAAAGAACTGCATGGAAACCAATTTGACAATAAATTATATTAAAAATAAATGAATAAATAAATGTTCTCACCAAAAAAATTAAAAAAAAAAGAACTGTAAAAAGATGCTTCTGATATAGTGAGAAAAAAAAGTGAACATGGACCAAGTATTAGAGAATATGAAGAAATTACTGTTTATTTAGTTGAGTGTCATTATAGTGTTATGGCAATGTTATTTTTTTTTAAGTCCTTACCAGAGATTTTCAAAAAAATAAACAAAGCAAATATGGCAAAATGTTAACAGCTGTTAAATCCAGATAGATGATGGGTGTCTGGGAATTTATTATACTATTCTGCCTACTTTCCTGTGTGTTTCAAACTTGATAAGAGAGGAGAAGGGGAAAGAGGAGGGGAGAAGGAGGGGAGAGGAGAGGATGCCAGATGACCTGAGTTTGAATCCTAACTCTGATCCTTTTTCTAGCTGAGTAAACTTGAACGAGTGACTTAAATTCTGCCTGTTTCTTCATCTGCAAATTAGGCTAATGACAGTGCCTAATTCGTTTAACAGACCGAGCTGCCCAGGCGCCCCATAACAGTGCCTGATTCGAAAGCTCAGGGTAGAGATGAAGTGAGTTAATATCAGTGCTCAGTAAATATGAGCTTCTTATTCACTCACCAAGAGCCAAGTCCCACGTATGACGCGTGGGGAGTGCCAGCCCCTGCACAGTCCGACCTAGCTGGGGGGTGTGGTTCTATAAGAACACAGCAGCTCTCCAAAACATGTGGCTGGGGCGCGGAGGGGAAGCAGTGCTCAGCCATGATGATCCCAAGGGAAGAAAGTAGAGTCCTGCACAGACAAAACATTTGGAGAGAAGGTGTGACTTCCTAGGTGCATTTCACGCCTGGGAAAGAGGTAGCATTAAGCTCACTTGAATGCAGTATAAGAGGAGAGTGAGGCAAAGCCCCAAGAGCTCTGAGTGTCCCTGGGACAACACCAATGGGAGCCGGGGGGGGGGGGGGGGGAGCGGTTGCTGATATGTCTTTCACTCTAACTGCCACAGGGGACCCTCAGGTCTGGAACAGGAAGCATCAGGTATTGCAAACCCCCATAAATGAGGCCCTGCCCGTGACAGTTGGACAGTGTGAATAAGCGTGGCTCGCCATGCTTCTTCTAATGGCTCATTCTGGAAGATGAGCGGTGTGCAAACGTCAAAGAGCTTATAGGGCCAAAGTTATATCTTCCTGCCTCAGTACAAGCCTCTGAAACCAAAGGAAGCTTTAATGCCTCAGCCTGGAAAAGAAGCTCATGTTTCTGCACTTCTCCAGCTGCCTAAATACACTTAGCCAAAGTGGGAATGAGCAGCATCTACAGATACAGAATGGCTCTAGAGTGATCAGGCTCCTCTCCTTCCCTCAGAGCTTGCCTGAGCTCTGGACAGGTGGAAATCCCTAGGTGATCACTCCATTGACTGCTGGATGGAGCACGGGGGTTGCAGGGTTCAGGGGACAAAACTAGCTAATTCTCCCTAAACAGCCTGCTGGGCCCTTGGGGAGAATTCACAGGGCTGCTGCTTCCTCCCACTTTCCACCCAAAACTGATCATTTTCGGTCTGTCCTGGACTTGAGTGCCCTCTGGTGAGCACTAGCCTTGATATACACATTCCCAGGAGCTTAGGAAACAGTAGAGAGAGCAGTGTGGTACAGTGGGGGTACAGTGGAAAGAAGTTTGAATTTGCAGTTTGTAGAACTGGTTTCAAGTCCTAGCTCTGCCTAAAACTTGCCTATTTGTTCATTTGTTTATTTCCCTTGGGAAAGTCAGTTAACCTCTCTGAGCCTCTGCTTCTTTATTTATAAAATGAGAATAATAATAAAACTTGACTACCCAGGGGCTGTTCTGAGATGAAGCAAGATAATGGGAGAGCAGAGGAACCCTTTTCAAAATTCAATTTCATGCAGAGTCCCAATACAAAACAGATTAAATGGCATTTTCTATGAAGAAATGGATTTTATAAGGTAAGATTTACGGTATTAACTTATTAAAGGCAATGCTGTAGTAAGAGGTTGCTTTGAAACTGAGATATTGGATAACGGTTGCAATCTCATGTAACCTGTTTATTTCTCAACTTTATTTTCGTTACACAGAACAAGAATCCTCATTCACACAAATAAGTAGTTGTAAATTTTAGCGGTGTTTTTAAAAAATTTATTTTAGAGGGGCGCCTGGGTGGCGCAGTCGGTTAAGCGTCCGACTTCAGCCAGGTCACGATCTCGCGGTCCGTGAGTTCGAGCCCCGCGTCAGGCTCTGGGCTGATGGCTGCGAGCCTGGAGCCTGTTTCCGATTCTGTGTCTCCCTCTCTCTCTGCCCCTCCCCCGTTCATGCTCTGTCTCTCTCTGTCCCAAAAAAAATAAATAAATAAATAAAAAACGTTGAAAAAAAAATGTATTAAAAAAAAAATTATTTTAGAGGGGAGCCTGGGTGGCTCAGTCAGTTGAACATCCGACTTGGGTTCAGGTCATGATCTCCCCATTTTTGAGTTCGAGCCCCACATCAGGAGCCTTCTTCTGACAGCTCAGAGCCTGGAGCCTGTTTCGGATTCTGTCTCCCTCTCTGTCTGCCCTTCCCCCACTGGCACTCTGTCTCTCTCAAAAATAAATAAACATCAAAAAAAATTTTTTTAATTTATTTTAGAGAGAGGGAGAGCAAGGGAGAGGGGCAGAGGGAGAGAGAGAGTATCCTAAGCAGTTTCCATGCTCAGTGCAGAGCCCGCTCTGGGATCAGGACCTGAGCCGAAATCAAGAGTCAAACACTCAACCAACACTGCCACCCAGATGCCCCTTTAGCAGTTTTTAAACCTTGTAATCTTAGGATCCTCTTTAACTCTCTTAATTCCAGAAGCTTCGAAGAAGAGTAGTGGGGATTTCCCCTCAAACAGAATCAAAACAGTTTCTTTTCTTTATATAATGATTTTATAAAGTTTATTTATTTATTTTGAAAGAGAGAGAGCACAAGCAGGGGAGGGGCAGAGAGAGAAGAGAGAGAGAGAATCCCAAGCAGTCCCCACGTTCCCGGCATGGAGCCTGACGTGGGGCTCGAACCCATGAACCATGAGATCGTGACCTGAGCGTGAAATCAAGAGTTGGACGTCCAACCGACTGCGCCACCCAGGCGCCCCTCAAATTCTTTATTTTGATATTGAAGTTAAACACAAGGAAACCCACTCTGACAATAAATGCTGTCTAGAAAGATAATATCATCATAATGTGTCAGGTGTTAACTTACTGTACATGCAACAATTACACCATGAGAAAAAGTGTGCTCCAAACACCTGCGCCTCATCTTGCATTTTACTGGGTAGTTATTCTGGTATATCATCCAGCACAGTTGTGAATAGACACAGGCAGGTGTAGATTTTTTTTAAACAACAGAGTTGCCACCTTCCTAGCCAATCATACTTAAAAGAAGTTCTAATTGAACTTGCACAACAACGGGAAGAAAAGCTTTATTTGGAGATCTGTCTTTGCACCAAAGGGAAGTTGGGAAAATGTTGCCCTTACTCCCGTTCCTAGACATCCCTCACCTGGGAACCAGAAGGAGGATGGGGGCAGTTAAACCTCCAAGTCCCGTGGGTCTTTCTAATCCCTTCCTAGCAGCCTACATCCTACTCAGTTGTTGGGGCTGTGGATGGCAGGAAGTCCAGGAAGCCTGCCAAGATAAGGGGGCCTCCCCCGCCAAGGGTTGTCAAAAACCTGAGCAGCCTGTGTCCCAGCCACCTGACAGACTTGTTTGCTCCAGAAAAGTAGGTTGGTTAAGGTCTGTTAGAGAATCTGGCTGGAAAAAAAAAAAAAAAAAAAAAAGCCCCAGAAGCATGCAAGTCTTCCTGAATAACCACAGTGGAGACAGAGGGTTGTTCCTTGAGGGGATTTGGGGCTTTTAGTCCAAAAGTAGCTGTCACTTCATTTGCTTTTCTAGGGGTGAAAGGAAAGTATCCAGTAACTTCTGCAGGGACCTGACTTTATGGGGTTGGGTACAGTCTGTTCTGAGGAAGCTAGTAGACAGATGTGGTTCAGCCAGAGGAGAGCTATACTCAGAATAAGGAGGCCTTCAGTTCAGAATTACTAGCTGAGAGACCTGGAACAAGTCACTTGACCTCTCAGAGCCTCAGTTTCCTCACCGGTAAATGGATATAATATCTAACAGGGTTGTGGTGAGGATTTTACAAAACCATGTATGTGGAGCACCCAGCACTGAAACTCAAAAATTACTACTTACATCTGAATAGAATATACCTCAATTGGATACAAATCATTTTTTTAAGAGTTTTTAAATTTATTTATTTATTTTGAGAGAGAGAGAGAGAGAGAGAGAGAGAGAGAGAGAGAGAGAATCCCAAGCAGGCTGAGCACTGTCAGTACAGAGCCTGAGGCGGGGCTCGAACTCCCGAACCGTGAGATCATGACCTGAGCCAAAACCAAGAGTCTGACACTTAATGGATGGAACCACCCAGGCGCCCCAGGATACAAATCATTTAAAGTCTGCTAACAGATAGCAGGGAAAGGAGCAAAGTGTGAGGAAATATGTATGTAGGCTAATGTCACTAAGAAATAGTAGGCACCTGGTCAATAGAAGTATTATTACTTCACTTTTGAGAGTTGAAAGGGACCTGAGAAATTGTCTAAATAGACCCAGAACAGACTGCTAAAATGATCCACAGAACTGCTAGGAATCACAGATGCTTGTTTTCAGCCACTAAGTTTGGGGGTGATTTGTTATGCAAGAAAAGTTAACTGATACAAAATGTAATGGACATTTCTCATTCTTGCCTCCCTAGCATCCATTTTCCTTTATGTTTATAGCACCCACTTTTCTTCTACCAGTTTCCGTTTCCATGATTGTGGGAAAGCACAGTCTGTGGTGCACAGAGGTGGGCGTGTGAACCAGGCCTGGCCCATAAGTTGTAAACAGAAGTCTGCCAGGAGCCTCTGGGAAAGCTTTTTCCTTTTCTAATGAAGGAACAGTTGATGCTAGTGCCTTCCCTTCTCTTCCTACTGCTTCAAACTTGGCTGTGAGTTTTGGAGCTGCAGCAGCCATTTTGTAAGCATGAGGTAAAGACTAAGGGCATTTTGAGGATGTTGATGCACTGGCTGAACAACTAAATTAACAGTGGCAACTGTCTACCTCCAGACTTTGTGATATACAAAAATAATTAATCTTTGTTTTTTTAAAACTCAGCTTATCTTTGTGTTGGTAGTCAAGTTGTCTGTTTCTTACAGTTGAAAGTATTCCTAACAAAGCATTTCATGAGCTATAATAATTATCAAAGCCATAAAGAAATAGAGATCACTACAACTTACAAATTATTTTTACATTCCTCTTTCTTCTTTGTAACTTCTAGTATTTAAAAAGAATTTTTTTTAAGTTTATTTATTTATTTTGAGAGAGAAAGAGAGAGGGTGAGAGAGAGAACAAGCAGGGGAGGGGCAGAAAGAAGGAGAGACAGAATCCCAAGCAGGGTCCATATCATCAGTGCAAAGCCTGATGCAGGGCTCTAACTCTGACGAGATCAAGAGGCAGACTCTTAACTGACTGTGCCACCCCAGGAACCCCTCTAGTATTTTTTAAAATGCCTTTTAATAAGCATCTTCATGGTAATGAGAGGGGAGAGTGAAGATTGAAACAATTTGATAGCAATAAACTCAAAGGATATAAACAGCCTGTTCTACTGTCAAGGGACAGACGTGACCTTGTGATGTTCCGTTTCCTTATCTATCAAGTGGAGATAATATTTCCTAAGTATCTGCTTCATATGGATATTGTTAGAATTAAATAAGATCATGTTTAAAAATGTACCTGGTGCTAAATATCCATTTTTAATGTACTTCCTATTAAAGTGGGGGTTCAGATGTAAGTGGCTGGGAGCTAGTGGGTGCAGGGAAGAGAGCCTGGTATGAGACCCTGGACAGGGGTCCTCAGGTCACACCCCACATCCCAGTGCCAAATGCACTCCTTTCTGGGTGGTCTCTGTCCCACTTGTGCAAGGGGCAGCGGGGCCCACTCCTTCTGCCTCTTTGAAAAGGGAGATTCCCACACAAGCTCCATTTCTCATCCTACTGACTCCTCCTTGGGATCAGATCCTTCTGTTGTTAATACGGAATCTCTTAAATCTCCGTGAGCCATAAATAAGTACCCTTGAGGTTGTTTTCTAGAACTGAGCAGTAACTCCCTTCCCCCTGCTGTACCTGCAGCATTTTTCTGGCCTTCTACAGTTCTGGGTCTGTCTGTGTGTCTCTTCTGCTCTCTCTCGCGCGCGCTCTCTCTCAGCTAATCAGCATTCACAGACGTGTTCTTTACGGATACATCTTCAATGTTAAAACATGTGAATGGCAAGTGAGTTTCTGGTGTGAAGTTCCTCCTTTGAAGTGTCTTAACAAGACACCAGGGACTGATGAAGGCATGGAAGTGATTCCCAGAATACTGAGACAGGACCTTCCTCTTCTGCAAGGAAAGGGGTGCTGCACCCCCCAAACCCCAGACAACCCCAGACGAGTCCCCTAGCAGTTTCCTCCCACGCTGGCCTACAGACCTCTACAGAAAGTAGGGCAGCTCCGACTTCTTCCGCTACAGAGAGATCTCAGCCACACGGCTGCCAGGGCTCCCCTGACACACAAGCGCATCCCACACACTCACCGCCCCCTGTGCGGCGCCCTCACCCGTGCTCACGCACGTCACGTGTCCGCTCCATCTGCTGGCACAGGCGCCGTGGGCACTCTCAGCCCGCAACGCGGAGGCACGTGACAGCAGTGGCTCTTTCTACCGCGCAGGAAGACTTTACAGAGATTTTCTCTAATCACTACACTGGTTCTATACAATAGGAGTTATTAACTACCTTTTCATGGATGAGGGAACTGGCTCAGAAACGTGAAGGCACCTTCCTGAAGCCACAGAGCGGGTAAACGGTAGAACCAGATTCTGTTCCCAAATCAGGCTGGTGGTCCCCTGGTGCCATGCTGCCTCCCGGCCTGAAGCTAGGCCCTGCTGCCATTAGAGTATAGAACACCCAACCTGATGGGTCTCCAAGGGAAGAAACTGTTTTCTTCTGTTCGGCAGCGTGACTTTAGGCAGAAAGGGAGCTTGATACTTAAGTGTGCTTCATCAATGTTTTTCTTCCCTCTCCTTCCTCCCTTTACTTTGGCTGGAATGGAGTGTTGATCAAAAAATAAACATAAACCATTCACTTCATTCATCAGCAGAAATTGGTTTCAGCCAAAGGGCAGAGGAAACATCCAAAGAGAAACGCAGAGCTGAGCCACCTCCTTCAGCTCCTTGTCCAGCCCAGGGGCATTTCCTACAGCATCCCCAGAGCAGGGACCTTCAAGACCACAGAGGAGGCGTGGCTTCCACCAGTTAGCAGCAGCTACATTAAATTTGCCTAACTAGGGGCGCCTGCCTGGCTCCGTTGGTTAAGCATCTGACTTCAGCTCAGGTCATGAACTCACGGTGGTGAGTTCGATCCCCACGTTGGGCTCTGTGCTGACAGCTCAGAGCCTGGAGCCTGCTTCCGATTCTGTGTCTCCCTCTCCCTCTCTCTCTGCCCCTCTCTCGCTCATGCTCTGTCTCTCTCTCAAAAATAAATAAAAATTTAAAAAATAGTAAATAAGTAAATAAATAAATTTGTCTAAATAAAGGTTGTTTCTTCCAACTCCATGCTTAGGGAAATTCATGTTTGAGAGGTTAAGAAGCAGACATTTTATATATATATATATATATATATATATATATATACACACACACACACATATATATGTGTATATAATAATATATTTTATATAATTATGTATATACTAATGTGTTCATATAATATGTAATTGTAATATATTATAATATGTTTTAGAATGTATTATATAATATATAATATAATATACAATATATAATATACCATATAATAATTATATATTATAATATAATATTTATATCATAATTATTAGTATATAATATATAATAATTGCAATTACTATAATAATTACAATTATTAGATATAATATATAGTAATCATAATTATTATCTAATAATTATAATTATTAGATATAATATATATAGTAATTATAATTATTATATATTTTTTAATGAGATTTTTAAATGTTTATTTATTTTTAGTTAAGAGAGAGAGTGAGAGACAGAGTGTGAGTGGGGAAAGGGCAGAGAGAGAGACACAGAATCTGAAGCAGGCTCCAGGCTCCGAACTGTCAGCACAGAGCCTGAAGCGGGGATTGAACTCATGAGTTGTGAGATCATGACCTGAGCCAAAGTTGGACGCTTAACCTACTGAGCCACCAAGGTGCCCTGCAGACATGATATTTGATTCATTTTCTACTAAAATGAAGTTTATAACTGGAAGATAGAGAAAGGAGAAGCACATCCAACATATTATTAACACCTGGACATGTTATTAACACAGCTGCCTCTCTATAAATCCCAGGATGGAAAAAATGGAAAGGCCTCCATCAATGTTACACACGGAGGAGTCAAAAAGACAGAACCTTGGGCATATGCCTCAAAATGTCTTAGTGATTCAACAAGCACTTAGAGGACTAGATTGTTTATAAGGAAGATAATGTAGAATAAAAGCAAACAAAAATTCTTTTTTTGTTGTGGAAAAAAACAAATAAATGATCAAAGAAATAATTGTTCCTGTAACAAATATGTACTGATCAATTGTCATATGCCAGGCACAGTGTTTGGTGTTGGGGCTGCAACGGCGAACAATAAATGATAAATGAAGCCCAGCCCCTGGTCTTATCAGATTGACAGCCTGTTGAGAGAGAAAAACAAGTCAACAGACAACTTCCACACCCTGTGATAAGTGCTACAAGAGCAACTGGTCAGGTTCTCATTCCTACCTTCCACCCTTTGTGCCCAAATTAATCTATAGATCAAAAACTGTCCCAGTCAAAATCCCAGCAGGCTTTTTTGGGGGTAGAAATTGACAAGCTGAGTTACAAAATTCATGCGGAAAGGTAAAGGACCTGGAATTGTCAAAACAACTTTAAAAAGAAGCACTAATTGAGAAAGTAACTCTGATTTCAATACTTACTATAAAGTTCAGGCCATCAGGACACTGTGGTCTTGGCATAAAACGTGCCTGGAGGGTAGAATGTGAGTGGTCTTGGAGAGAAAAACATTGAAACAGGCAAGCCGTGGCCTATTCTGAGACTTACTGCTATCTCCTGCTAGTTGTGGTCTCTGGGCTTCAAAACAGGGGTGAATTAGATGATATGTTGGCTTTCTCACAGCTCTGAGAGGCCAAGTGCACGAGGGCACAGCTACAGCCTGCACTTGAGTTGAGAAGTCTTGAATTTCACAAATAACTCGAGAATAACACTGGGCCTAGTGTCATAAGCAGGGGAGGAGGTCTACATACTTTGCCTAGCAGATTGACATGAGAGAAGGGAGAATGACATGGGATGGATTCACAGTGTTCACTTCACATCACACGCACACACACACACACACACACACACACGGAGGGAGTAGACCCTCAGACCAATAAGGATTGGCCAATTCCCTCTTCCTCCCCTGCTGCTTCTGGCCAGAATATCCAGCTGTTCAACGAGGTGATCTCCCAGAATTCTTTCCGCCTGAACTTCCTCTCCCCCATCCCTTCCCCATCAAACCACAACTTTCCCTCCCTGAAATATTGAGGGCTGCTTTGACAAGAATTGGAGTCAGCCTGGCCCCAAACCTCTGCTTCTCCTCAGATGTCCTTGGTCAAGTCCCTAAACCTCTCTGTGCCACAGTGCCCTCTCCTGGGCAGTGGGGATAATAGTAGTACCTCTCAGGGTTAGAGTGGTGGGTTAGTTACTGTAACTGCTCAGGACAGTGCCTGACCAGTCACTCTTTAAGTGTTGCCATTGTTATTATTTGGTTTATTCTATTCTTCCCCACAGGTCATGGTGGATACCACTTGACTCTAAGAGCCAAGGAATCTGCTGGGAGGGATGAAAATAAGAGACAGGAGAGAGGTGGTTGTGGCCATAGCATTCACTAACCTCACTCCCATCCCATCTGCCAAATCTATCTTTCCTCTTTTCCTCTCTGCCTCGGTGTCCTGCCCCCTCCACTTTGACTTGTCTTCACCCTCCTTCTGAATCAGCAATCAGGCCTGGGAGATGGGGTCAGAAAGGGGGAGGAGGAGGTAATAAAAGAAGGGGACAAAAAAGAGAAGTGGAGATTTCTCTCTCCCTTCCTCTCCCTTCCTCTCCCCTCCCCTCCCCTCCCCTCCCTTTCCCTTCCCTTCCCTTCCCTTCCCTACCCTCCCCTCTTTTCACTCCTCTCCTTTCTTTTGGGTCAGACTTCTAGAAAAGGGCCTAGATCCATTCCAGCCCTGCACTTTTGTAGAAAGAACTGTTAGCTGTGTTATAATCATACTGTATTAAGTAGGTTCCTTGTCCCCAGGGTCACATCACCAGAGGCTATCCTGGGTCAGCCTCACTCTGAAGTCCAAGCTCTTTCTAGCTCCCCATACCTGGGAAGAGCACCCCACCCAGGCAGGGTGCCCTCCCCACTTACCTCTACCCTCTGCTGACCCCACACCCAGCAGTCTGACATACCTTCCCCTCTCAACTAAAGCAGCTGGCTTGCTTCACTCCCCCCACCCCCAATTTCTGTCAAATTTTCTGCACCCACTGTTTGACATTCTCTGATGTTTTATGATCTTAAGACAAGGATTAAATTTTTAATCAGCAAAGTACAATGTTCATTGAATTCAAGTATCTGGTAAATGTCATCAGTGGCGTCCAAACCTACTCTCCCACCCCCACTCCCACCTCTGGTCCCCACCCCACATTGGTGAAGCCCATGTGGGTGGGGAGCAGAAAGCCTGGGGTAGGGCTTCTCATTAGCTTGAGAGGTTGCTTGCATCAAGTGCCCTCCTCTGAGCCCAGGGTTGGGTGCAGCCTGGGAGTGAGCAGGGGCCCTAGAGCCCTGTGGGTCCCTGTTACCTATGGTGACACAGTGATATTTTGGAGGCTGAGCCCTCCTGTTTACCTGCTTCAGCTTTGATGGTTTCTACATGTTCCTACTGGGTCTCACTTTCTCTCCTGTCCTATTCTCCCCTCTCCTCTGCTTGGGTCAGATTGCCATAATGGTTCTCCCTCCCTTGTCTGTCTGTCCATCTCTCTCTCTCTCTCTCTCTCTCTCTCTCTCACACACACACACACACACACACACACACACACACACACACACACTCCACAACCACAGGAAGGACTAGCACAGAGAAGCCCAGAACAGGGAGTGGACTGATGAGCTGGGAAATAATGGAGATGATTGCACTGCTCCCAAGAGTGCTCCCATCTGCGTAAGTGAGCTTGGAGAGGGAAGAAGCTGTTCTTCCTCCCAGAGTCCTCATGGTCTGCCAGGGGACAAGTCCCCACCTCCAAGCACATATATAATGACCCAGAGGCTACACAGGAGCATGTGTGGTAGATATTGGGCCAGTGTATGAGGGAGGGCAGCACCAACCATGGACACTGGCCTGAAGGTAGGGGTGGGGGGTAGGAGAAAGAGGGGGTTTGTCTCAGAGGAGCCACTCTGTAATGCAAGAGGGCTGGGGGAAGGGGGAGGACGCTGAGGTGGAATCAGATTGACATACAATGAAATATTTGCCAGAGACTAATTTCTCCTCAAAGGAAACCCATTCTTAGGCCCTTCATCTGTGTATTTATTTCAGAGCCATTTAGTTTTCCCTGATCCAGGGACAGGAGGAAATATTGCAGAACAGGAAGCTAAATGTGGTGTTTATTCTTTGTTGGGACAACCTTCCTTCAGCCCACATCCCCAAGCCTACCTTCTCCCATCCCAGAAGACAAGAACAATAAATACTTATTTTATGTCAGTTGCTCTCCATAGACTTACATCATCAATCCCAGACTTTAGCCTCTACTACAAGGCTGTAATCATCAAGACAGTATATTATTGGCACAAAAACAGACACATAAACCAATGGAATACAATAGAGAACTTAGAATTGGACCCACAAATGTAAGGCCAACTAATCTTTGACAAAGCAGGAAAGAGTATCCAATGGAAAAAAGACAGTGTCTTTAGCAAATGGTGCTGGGAGAACTGGACAGCAACATGCAGAAGAATGACACTGGACCACTTTCTTACCTTATACAAAAAACAATAAACTCAAAATGGATGAAAGACCTAAATGTGAGACAGGAAACCATCAAAACCCTAGAGGAGGAAACAAGCAACAACCTCTTTGACCTCAGCTGCAGTAATTTCTTGCTCGACATGTCTCCAAAGGCAAGGGAATTAAAAGCAAAAATGAACTATTGGGATCTCATCAACATAAAACGCTTCTGCACTGCAAAGGAGACAATCAACAAAACTAAAAGGCAATCAACAGAATGGGAAAAGATATTTGCAAATGACATATTGGACAAAGGGCTAGAATCCAAAATCTAGAAAACACTCACCAAACTCCACACCCAAAAAACAAATAAGCCAGTGAAGAAATGGGCAGAAGACATGAATAGACACTTTTCCAAAGAAGACATCCAGATGGCCAACAGACACATGAAAAGATGCTCAACATCACTCATCATCAGGGATATACAAACCAAAACCACACTGAAATACCACCTCACACCAGTTAGAGTGGCTAAAATTAACAACTCAGGAAACAACAGATGCTGGTGAGGATGTGGAGAAATGGGAACCCTCTTGCACTGTTGGTGGGAATGCAAACTGGTGCATCTGCTCTGGAAAACTGTGTGGAGGTTCCTCAATAAATTAAAAACAGAACTACCCTACAACCCAGCAATAGCACTGCTAGGAATTTATGCAAAGGATACAGGGGTGCTGATTCAAAGGGGCACAAGTACCCCAATGTTTATAGCGGCACTTTCAACAATAGCCAAATTCTGGAAAGAGTCCAAGTGTCCATCAACTGATGAATGGATAAAGAAGATGTGGTTTATACATCCAATGGAATATTACTTGGTAGTGAGAAAGAATGAAACTTGCCATTTGCAGCAACGTGGATGGAACTGGAGGATATTATGCTGAGTGAAATAAAGTCAGTCAGAGAAGGACAGATACCATATGTTTTCACTCATATGTGGAACTTGAGAAGCTTAACAGAAGACCATGGGAGAAGGAAGAGGAAAAAATAGTTTCAAACAGAGTGAGAGGCAAACCATAAGAGACTCTTAAATACAGAGAACAAACTGAGGGTTGATGGGTGGGAGGGGGAGAAGGGAAAATGGGTGATAGGGGCATTGAGGAGGGCACTTGTTGGGAGGAGCACTGGGTGTTGTATGTAAGCAATGAATCATGGGAATCTATCCCCCAAACCAAGAGCACACTGTACACATTGTATGTTAGCCAATTTGACAATGAATTATATTATTAAAAAAAGGAAATGTTCTGTATCTTGATCGCGGTGGTGGTGTACAAATGTGTCAAACCTCACTGAAATGTCCGTTTGAAATGGGTGCATTTTATTGCATATAAACTATCCCTCGATAACTTAGATTTTTAAAAATAAGAAAGCACGACATTCATTGGGCTTCAGTTTGAACAGCCTGCATCTTTTGTACTCCTCCATTTGCCCTGGACCATTCTGCCTGGAGGCTTTTTCTTTTTTAATTTCTTTTTTATTTTTATGCTTAATTGTTTTTTACATTTATTTATTTTTGAGAGGGTGAGACAAAGAGAGTGGGGGAGGGGCAGAGAGAGAGAGAGACACAGGATCGGAAGCAGGCTCCAGGCTCTGAGTTGTCAGCACAGAGCCCCACACGGGGCTCGAACTCACTAACCGTCAGGTCATGACATGAGTCCAAGTCGGATGCTTCAGCGAATGAGCCACCCAGGCGCCCCATCTGCCTGGAGACTTTTTCCGAGTGCCACAGGGCCCGCCCTCGAGAACAAGCCAAGAGTTAACCCGCCAGCAGCTCTGGTGGACCCCTGGGCCTCCAAGCGGGAGGAGGCGACACAAGTTCGGTCACAAAGGCCAGCTGAAGGAGGCGGTGGGTGGGGACCTTTCGTGTCGCCTCCTCGCCCGGTGTGGGGGTCGGATCAAGCCAACCGCCAGGGGGTGTCGCGCGTGCAAACCCAGCAAGGCCTGACCTCAGCGAAGCGCGCCTCCGCCCACTTGCTCAGGCCACCGCGGGGAGGCCGGATGGGAGAAGCGGGACTCGGAGCGCCTGTCCCCTCCTGGTCAAGGACCCCGCCCTCGCGTCCCAGAGGCCACGGAATGGCACGGTGGCGTCCTGAGACCTGGGTGAATCCGATTCGGCGGGGCGGGCGCGAGGACGCCGTCCACTGCAGACCCCTGGCCCTGAGGCAGGCAGGAGAGTAGCCTAAAAAGGGCGGAGCTGGAAAGGACAAGCCTCCCTCCCGGGAGCACCCTGCTGAGGAGGTGCCTCCCTCTGGCTGGTCGGAGGCCCGCTAATCAGGACTCACTCGGGACGCGACCCCACGGGCTCGGAATCGCCAGGAGCTTTCAGGCACACTGCGCCCCACTCATCGCCCACTGAGGTGCGTCTTACGGACACAGCCCAAATCTGCGCTCTCATGGGCTCCCGCGACCGCGGTGACCCTCCTGTCACCACCCCCATCCCTACTCCTGGTCCGCACTGCTCATCGACCAGACCAGCCTCCCTCCCCCAACCCAGCACACATCCTCGTTCTCCGGGGCCCAACCCAACACACACACACACACACACACACACACACACCCCTACACCATGACCCCCCACTTCACCTCCCGCTCCTTCTCCCTCTCAGATATCTTCTAATTGACTAATGTCTACAATTGCAACCGTTTCCATGTAAACGTAAAAGATTTTCTTTTTTTTTTTAATTTTTTAATGTTTATTTTTGAGAGTGAGAGAGCACACGCAGGAGAGGGATAGAGGGAGAAGGAGAGGGAGACACAGAATCCAAAGCAGACTCCAGGCTCTGAGCTGTCAGCACAGAGCTTCACTCTGGACTCTGAACTCCCAAACCGTGAGATCATGACCTGAGCTGAAGGCAGAAACTTAACCACTGAGCCACCCAGGCACCCCTTCAAAGATTTTCCTGTAAAGATTGTTGATGTTCAGTAGGCTTACTAGCAGCTTAATGTTTAAAAATCAACAGTTGAAAGCAAACAGCGTTTGCACATCTCGTCGGCTGGTGGCTGGCTTCCCAGCTCTCACTGGGAAGGAGGCAAGGCCTTGAAGATTGTGCCAGGTATTACTCCCAAGTGAATAGGGAGAGGGTTAACATTAGGCAGGGAGAGATAAGGGACCCTCGGGGAGGCAGAGTGCACCTGCAAGTGGGAGGCTGAAGAAGCAGTGAGGTTTGGAAGGGAAAAAAAGGATAAGCATATTCCAGACCTGCCATGCGTGGAGTCTCACAAACTTTCTGATAAGGTCCCAAAACAGTCAGAGACAAAATTCCTCAGTGGCTACCCAGTCGGGACCCCTCTCCCCCTAGAGAGCTTTATACTTTCCCTCAATAAAGTCTATCGCTTTGCTCACTCTCTGTTGTCCATGAGATTCATTCTTCAATTCTGTGAGATGAGGACCAGCATCTCTCCCACTCTCCTGTAACACAAGGAGGAAAATTCAGTGCTCCCATCCCCACGGGCCACCCACATAGCTCCATCACGAGGAGCTCTGAGGGGCCCCAACAGCCCTCACTTAATCAGCTACCAGCACCTCTGTGTGTCCACCTCCCAACCCTCGTCAAAATATGTCAGAGCACATGCTCCATCACGTGCCTTCCGGGGCTCAACTCAGACCCTGGCTGGAACAGACCATGCTGGGTCTGGGAGTCCGTGTGCATAGAAGTTACAGAGAAACATAACCATGTGCCAGAGTGAAAGGGAAGTCCAACGTTCCAAACCTGTGGCAAGCCAAAGGGCCCACCCTAGCCTGTCCCTCCTAGACAGTGTGGCCTCTCCTCTTTGCCCACAATTCCCAGGTATCTGGTTCCCTGCAATCGCCACAGTTCATCTCCAAAATCCTCTCCTAGCCTTTCCTTGCAATTAGCCAACTTTTGAATGGTGGCCCCTTAAAACATGAGTAACCCAAAGTACCGACGCACGCTTAGTAAATATTTGCTTTTGTATGAGTACTGCCCGGAAAGGGACTCCAGTGGAGGGGTTACAGGCCCGGGGGAGGGCACTGTGTTGGGACGCTGGGCTTTCAGGTTTTTCAAGCAGTGCAGAGGCAGTCACTGGTCTTGTGCATGGGGTGGGTGCAGGCACTCACACCTCTGACTGTGGGAGAGACAAAGGCAAGCATCCATTAGGGAATGGAGAGAGAATCACAGTTTGAAAATATGCCCCATCTCCCTCCCTCCTCTCTCTGCACCCCCAGGCAACCCCTGCTTTTGGCTCAAGGCCTCATTACTTCTTTTATGGAGTATTACCAAAGCTGCTAACTGGTTTCCCTGTCTGTATAGTCACCCCGTCATCTAGCCTGACAGCCCTGTCTCTAATGTGGCAACCTGCCTCTGCGCTTGCCCGCAGGCCCTTGCAAGTTTCTTCATTGTCTTGAGGTAGAATTCAGACTGTACAGCATCCAGCTTCTTTCTGAGCCCAGCCTCGATCAATTCTCAGCCTTGTCTCTCTCACCATCGCCCCTTACTCCTTATATTCCAGCCACAGCTAGCTACTTACTTGAACTTGTCTCAAGACTTCCTCCTTTGCAAATGCTTTCCCCTTGGCCTGTGTTCTCTCTTTCCTTTACACACACACACACACACACACACACACACACACACACTTTTACCTGGCTGATTCCCACTCACCTGTAAAGACTTGGTTCCCAGGATGCCTTCCCCATGCTGGATTTAGTTTCTTTTCTAAACAGTTTCTACTGTAGCACAGAGGACACACCTCTATCATGACATTTATTACCCAGTTCATCCCTCAGCCTCTCTCATCTTTTCTAAGCATTAATTGTAAAGCATTTGGGCTCTGGGTAGCTCAGTCCTGGAGGAGATGCCCAGAACAGAGTCCATGTGTGCTGCAAGAATATGACCGTTAGAGCTAAGCAGACCTGGGTTCAAATCCTATTCTGCTTTATTTTTTCCTGTGTGATCTTTGGCAAATTATTCAACCTCTCTGAGTTTTAGATTTCTTGTCTGTAAAATCAGAATATACCTGACCTTATGGAATTGTGGCGAGGATGAGATGACAGTGCACATCAAAAATGTCTGTACGTCAATTCTCACTTTAGCATGCACTTTTTTCTGGTCCTGAGCTCTCAGCCAGTGAGACAGTTACTGAAGGGAGAAACCTGCACTATATATTGGTCATTGACTGGGGGCATATACAGCATTCTGGAGAACATTGCCCTGCCCAGTGTTGGCACTCAACTTGTGTTGACATAGAGGGTCCAAAAGATTGTTCTACCATTCCTTCAGGCCGTTTACTTTAAGGTGATCATGCACATGGTAACACCCGTGAATTCTATGATCATGAGCCCATTACCATACTTCATTTGCTGTTAAATGAGCTCCTTGGTCAGAAGCTCTACTTAGTGGAACACCAGGACAATAAATAAAATATTCTATAAGACTGTAGATGGTGCTTTTGGCAGAAGCATGTGAACAGGGAAGAAAAATCCATGTCCAGAGTAGGTATCTACTTGTGAGAAGAAGCACTACTCCTTCCATTATGGAAGTGTTCCAAGATAATCAACCTAGCACCAAGTGGCTGGCTCCTCACCCTGGAAAATGGTGCCAACATCGAGGGTTCAGTGCTGGTCTCTGCTGTTGGCAGGTTGAGCGCACAGTAACCATATCAGACTTGATGCATAGGAGCCCATATCATATAAATCATATATACAAATCATATAAACTGATTTATAGCAGTTTAGAATAGTTCAAACACATACCTCTTCCCCCTTATCCTTATCACCAATTTTCCAAATACATTCCCTCCAATACTCTGAACCTAAAAGCCAAACCTTTAGCCCCCAGCACACACATTCCCTTTCTTTAGCATCTATCTGTACCTCTGACCATCTCTCTTTTCAGGCAAAATGAGCACCTATGCATACTGCTGTAAGTTCTGCACACTGGGAAGACTTTAGTGTCCCCTCTGAGTGGGGTAGTAATGCTGCAGCTTTCTGCCTTCAGGTAGTACCTGGAATCATTCCAATCATACAGAAGAAACTCATAGCATGAGGAACCATCAGTGAAGCGGGTCAGACTTTTTTTTGTTTCTCAGTCAACTGGTCATAGAGAACTTCTTGTGAGACCATAGGTATGGGGTGAGAAAGAGGAGGCGGTTTATTTTTGTAAAATATGTATTCATTTTTGAGAGAGAGTGTGTGAGCAGGGGAGAGACAGAGAGGGGGACAGAGGATCTGAAGCAGGCTCTGTGCTGTCAGCAGTGAGCCTGATGCAGGGCTTGAACTCACAAAACGCGAACCGAAGTCAGATGCTCAACCCACAGAGCGCCACAGGCACCCAAGGAGGTGGATTAGTAGGAATCAGAGCCATGGGAATCTGAGGCACATGTTCACGCAACTTCCTTTTTTGCCTTTAAAACTTGCTCAAGTCCAATCGTGTATACATACCACTCCCACTGATAATGGAACACTGCTGTGAATGCCCATTTTTATGGCTTTGTGGCCAAAACACCCTGTTTATGATGGGCGGCTCAGGTCATAGGTAACATGGTGATTCACAATCAAACATTTAATCTCTAGTAGGGTCCAATAAATGCTGGAAGCTATCCTTCAAAAGGAAAATAGTTATCTGAAGAGAATGGCATAGTTTGATCCATTATCCTAAGAGTTTACTCTGACTCGTCTTCAGAGGCTGCCAAAGGCTCTCTACAGTGTCTGTGGCTCCATACAGTGCCAGACATTTTAAGCACCATTGGATGTGACAGTTAGTATGGCCCAAGGGGCAGATAAGTTTGCACAGCAGCCTGTAGTTTTTGCAGAGCCTTCCCTTGTTCTGGATCCTACTCAAAACTGGCAGACTTTTGACTTTTCTGACAAATTAGTCAGAGCAGCATACCCAAATTAAGAATATGTTATTTTCAAAATCCAAAAGAGGTCTATGAAGCATTGTACCTCTTCCTTCCTGGGAGGAGATACCAGGGGCAGTGGCTTGTCTTTTACCACGAGAATATTTTGATAGGCAAGAATACTTTGATAGGCCTCTGATCGCCAGGATCCTTGAAAATTTACCAGAGTGGCAAGCTCCCTAATCTCTGTAGGATTTATTTTACACCATCTGGCATGCATGTCTCTTACCAAAGCGTCTAGAGCACTTACTGCTTCCTACTCAACAGGTCCATCCAACATCATGGTATCCGTGTGGTTGACAGAGCCCTGAGGAAAGAGAGTGAAAGTGTATTGCTGGCCTTGCCAATTGAAAGTAAACTGTTTCTGGTGATCTTTACGAACAGGTGCAAAGAAAAGACATTTTCCAGATCAATACCTGAATAACAGGTGCAAGGGATGTCTTTGCTCCAGTAGAGAAACCATGTCTGGAACAGAAGCTGACACTGGAGTCAGCCTGATTAAGTTTATGATCATGCACTGTTATTCTCCAAAACCCATTTATTTGTATTCTACACAGAGTAAACAGGCAAACTGAGAGAGGATAATCACCACCACCACATCCTTCAAGTCCTGCTGGTGACACTCATGTCTGCAATCTCTCCGGGAATGATACCACTTACCATTCTGGTAGGTACAGGCCATTCTAGACGCTTCTGCTTGACATTTCCCACCATAATAGCCTCATTGTATGTGTTAGTGAACCAATATGGAGTGGAAATAGAAGTGGTTCTTCTCATTCCTATCCCTAACGATTCACTAGCAAAATGCTACTTCTCATTCCTAAAACTTAGGGCACTGCTGATTTAGAGGTATTAGTTTCCAAGAGAAAGATGTCTCCCCCGGGGGAGACAAAAAATGATCCTATTAACATAGGGACTAACATATGCCACCTGGCTATGTAGAGACTGCCACCTGGCTACTTTGAGTTTGGTTTTCAGAAATCTCAATCCTGCAGCTACAGGAAATAAAGGTTTATTTTACGGCAATCACAGAACAGTCCTGCTCCCTTATGTATGTCTTGAGTTGGGAACTTACAGCCCTTTGCTTATCGTTTTCTTTCTCCAAGTTCTTGAGTGCACTCAGAAGCAACTAACTAACCCTATTGTACTCCTTATTTCCATTACATTGTTCAGTGGTAGCAACTACTTGGTCACCCAGAGCCCTGCCTACTGTAGGTATCTGGTTCTAGCTGAGTTCAGGTGGTAACTAATGTACCTGTCTTGCCACCACATGCCATGGTCTACCGGTGTCTCCTTTACCATGAGCAATAGGGTCATTAATGCCTTTAAATCTAATCATATTAACTCAAGATTCCCATCCTCAAGGTTCTATTCTCTGGAACTATTTCTACTACCTATAAGGCATTTGCTATCAATTTGATAATGACACTAATGGTGTTAGTCAGGGCTCCGTCAGGAAGGGAGAAATAGTAACAGTAATTGTGTAATCAGGGATTTGTAGAGGAACAAATCTTTAAACATTTTTGGAGAAACTAGGGAAATAAGCATATGAATGGAAAAGTTGGAAGATCAGAGAAAAGTCACTAATCAACCTTCTCAAATCAGGCATATCCAACTGTTAGAGCAGGATCTAAAGAACTGGTGGAGAAGTTTATGTGGGACACTGTTTCTTCTCCATCTGGGGGTTGGCTTGGGGTTGCTGTGGGTCAGAAGGGCTAGATTTGCTGAGAAAAGCTTGATGTGGAATGAGGGAAAATGAGTACAGCCTGGAACCTGCTGGCACCTGTAATCATGACAGCCTTCAGAGAGTAATTGCTATTGCTGCACTTCTCTGCCTTCCAACTTCAGCAACTCTAATCTGGAACTATGCAGGGAAGAGAATTCTGGGAAATATTGTTTCAACCTACCCAAACCACCACAGTACAAAACCGCCACATGCCATGTATTAGCTGCCTGATGTTGAGCAAGTTGTTTCATGTCTGTGAGTTTCTCTAAGTCTCTTTTCCATCTCAGGATTTGGACATTGTCTTCTGGAACATTGTCTCGGGTTTTCTGGAATATGCCCTGTTGCTGCGTATGTCCCACTTACAGGTCTCTTGACAGGGGCACTACCTCCTCTCACTGGCCACCTATGACTCCCTCTCAGCCGTAGGATTTGTGGCGGCCTTTCCCTAGCTGGGGTTACCTCGCCCTTCCAGGCAGCCTTCTTAGGCAGTCCACATAGGCCCTCGGAAAACATACAAACATCTGTGGTCTGCTGAGCTCTGGATGTGCAGCTTGCTCCCAAGAGAGTTCTCTGGGCTTACTGTCCAGGACCGCAAGCCGACCATAGCCACTGACCTTTAGATCATTTTCAGGCCTGAGTCCCTCTGTCCCCTGCTGTCCAATTGATTTAAGTCAAGCTCTTTTGAGTTCTTTTCTGCAATCCCCCTAAGTAGGGTATAGTAAGGATCAACAGCTAAATCTTCCCCTTGGCTGGGGAAGGGAGGAAGTGGCAATCCTCTCCAGATAGATCATCACTACCACCTGCCTTTCTACTTGAACTCTTAGCCCTCTCTTATATATTCTGGAGGTGGGTAATGGACTATTGATCACCCCTTTTACAAATCTGTAGAAATACTCTACCATCTTGATTAGAATGTGGGGGTAGTTAAGAATAGTTGATACCTAGCTTTCTTTTCCAAACTTTGGAGCCTCTGTCCACATTTTGAGATGGGGAAAGTCCCATTTAACATACTGTTACCTATATAAAGAGCCTAGCATGATGCTTAACACATGGTAGACATTCACTAATAGAGGCGATGATGGATTGCCAAACACGTGGATCGATCCAGACTTCTAAACAGCTGGAACCCTCTCCCCCTAAACCAGTCTAAAAAGGAGCTTGTGGCCTCACGTAAGGCTTAAGAGGTAGTTGCCTGGTCCTCCTTATGCCCAGTCTACGTGACTATTACAAATACAATGTCTAGAGCCACCTGAGTCCAGTAGCTCCTGTACCTGTGCACACACCCAGATCCACAACCCACACTCAGGGACGAATCGCAAGCCCAAGGAAGTCAGGAAGCAGCTTAGCTGCTCACACTGGGGGAAGAGAGAAATGAGCTTTCTCCTGTTCTGAAGTCACATCTCAGCCACAGAAGGTGGAGTGGGAACATGCAGTCGTGTGCTGAGCCATGTGTAGCCAGCATGCCCTGGTCTGACATGCAGGCTGGCATCTGCCTTCATTAGTCAGTCTCTGTGCTAATCTAGTTTTTATATATTTTTGAGTAGCAGCCTTGTTTGTGGGCATGGAGATACTCCAATCCACAGATGCACAGAAACACCAGCAGCATATGTATATACACAGCACATGCAGTTACTTTCCTTAAGTTTAAAAGCAGAAGCTACATGAATTTGGAAAATATAAACTGAGCTGACTGACCTGGGGTGTGATAACATGCTAAGGAAGCATTCTTCTATTTCAAAGTCTTTCTCTTGGCCTCTTAGCCTTTGTGACTTCATTTCTTCCGTTGTTAGGTCTCGCAAGTGGCACCGGAAAGGGTTAAAGGAGACACAAGCACAGCCTCCAAGAAATCCCAAACCCAGAAATACACAACCCAGAGTTGTCATTTTCCAGATTGCAGGCACGTACTGAGAAAGATTCAATTAAAACACTAGGGCTGGGATTGGCAAAAGTTTTCTATAAAGGGTCCGACAGTAAATATTTTAGGCCTTCTGGGACATATGGTCTCTTTGCAATGTCTCAGTTCTGCTGTCCTAGCAGGAAAGTAGTCATAGACAAAACAAACAAGTGAGAGCAGTGATGTTCCAATGAAATTTTATTTGCAAAAGGAGTCAGTGGGCCAAATTCAGCCCACGGGCCTTAGTTTTGCAGTCTCCCACACTAGAATCTAAAGAAGCCAGAAGTCATCAAGACTGGCTTCACAGGTATTCCAAAGGTTGATAGGGCCTTCACACTATGTCCTCCAAAAAGGACAAAAATCAACTATTTTGGGTGTGGCATCAGTTTTCTTCTATTACGTGCTGTGCCTTGATATTTTGATGTTCGTCTGAATGAGTTATCCCAGTCCCTCCTTTTTGTCTTTACTTCTCTCTTTCTGTGTATATTTCTCTAAAGGCTTCCCATTCTTCATTCTGTCCCCTTGCACTCACAGGGTTTGGAGACTTTAGAATAAGACCCCTTCACATCCATCCTTGCTACAATCCTGGCTTCTTTTCAGGTTCCTCATCTGTACTGGAGTACAGAGGCATGTAAAGAACACTTGTCTGGATCACTGGGTAGGACATACTGTGTGACTTTGAGCCAATCACCTAACCTCTCTGAGCCTCCCTTTCCAAATCTGTCAAATGGAAAAGTTGCCTCATTGATCTCTAAAATTCCTTCTAGCTCTAAGCTTATGATTTTAGGAAGCTTCAGCCTCAACCTGAGGCAACTGTCTGGGACCATTAATTATGATGTCACTCTCAGACCTTAATGAGACTGCCAGGAGGTCACAGAAATTAGCCACATGATCTCTGGTAGTCAGCAACCTTCCTAAGGCCTCACAGCTGAGGAAGTGAGGATACCAGATAATGTGAGAGAATCTGGAGAGTCCAGCCCACCGACAAATGACTCCAGGACCCCTATGCTCCAGGAAAATTAGTTTGCATTCCTAAACTGCCTTTGAAGTTGCTACAAAACGTGCACTAATATTGACTTAGTTGGAAACATGACCCTAGGGAGCTACTGTTGGAAGTGGGAGGCTTTCTTTTCTCCACCACACCCTCTTGTGTTGTGTGGAGCTCCCCTGGCTGTGTAAGGGACACCCCTCAAAGCCCACCAAATAAATATATGAGTAGGTCTTGAGGAAATGGAGGCAAATTCCAGCATATGCCAAAGGAAAGAGGCTTTTTCTGTAAGCAGAGATGAGGGACATCAGGGAGGGTCAGGGAACCAGGACCTTGGGTGAGGCGGGAGCAGGTGGAAGTTGGCAGTGGAGGTGGGGGCAGTGGGGGAATTTAACACAAAATCACCCCCCATTCTCTTGGTTCATAGTCCAGTCGTTTGTGGATGCAGCAGATGGGCAGGGGGCTGGCGCCCTCCCTCTGCCTCCTGGACACAGTCTCAAGGGATGGGGAGGGAGTGGAGAAGCCCTCCTGGTCTCCAGGAGAGCAGGCTCTTATTGTCTGACTCTGCTAAAGCTGCCTCATTTGTAGCCTAAATAATTCACTCACCAATCTCTCAAGGAACATTAGAAGAAAAACAAAACCCAACTCAGCCCTCATGCTCAGGTTCCCACTGCAGGCAAGGCAGGCCAGGAGGCTGGCAGGCAATCCCAAGCTGCAGAGATGGCCTGCCTTCAAAGTTTCATCGGATAGGCACCCTTCCAAAAATGGCCTGGGGTCTGGTTTTGGACAGCTTTTTGAGCTAAGAATGGTTTTTACATTTTTTAAAGGCTTTTTAAAAAGACAAAACAAAACAAAAAAAACAGCAGCAAAGAAAAATAGGTCAGAGACTTCCAGTGGCCTGCAAAGCCTAAAATAATTGCTATCTGGCCCTTTCCAGAAGACTTGCCAGTTCCTTAATCCATTCCCTGGTCTTGAAGGAAGTGATGACAACCTCTGACCTATTCCTTCACTTACCCCACTCCCTGACACCACTAGGTGCAGAGATTCAAAGTTGGCAGAGTTCTGATATTTACAGTCTAGTGAGAAGCTGGCATCATTTCCCACTCCATTACCAAAAGCAGAACTAAATACAAACACGAAGATAAACCCTCGAGTAGGGTGAACAGTCTTGGTTTGGCTGCTTGGGGAAGAAGGGAAAGAAGCAGGGAGAGGCTGAGATTCAGCCTCAACCCATCCTCTGGGGGGGAGAATTCAACATTGGTCTCTGCTGACACCCCTCCCCTCGAGCTCCACTCCCTTCCACACACGCCCTGTGATCCTGGTGATCCCAGCTGATCTCAGCTCATCTTCACAGTCACTGAGCCTGTAATTCTTTTACTGATGAGATATCCAACTAGCCCGTATCTCTGAGTCTCTGAAGCCTGCGTGTCATTCTGACTCTGACAAACCTCAATCCTGGACAGAGTCTCCATCCAGCCCTGCAAGGGCTCCTCTACTGCCCAGCAGGGCCTTTGAAGGGAGAGGACTGTGACCTCTGGACTCCACCCAGAGCCTCTCCTGAAGCCAGAGCCTCTGGGAGTTACATACAAGCCTAAGCATTCAGGGAGGGATGTGTCAGCCTAGACAATAGGGCTGCCAGCTCAGAGTGTCTCAGGTGTAACTGGGCCAAGTGACCTCTGGGCTATCATGGGGGCTGTTAGTAATTTTGGAGGCTGAAGGCAGAGTGGAGATCCGGTGGTCCCACATCCTAGCATCTAGGTATTCTGGATTACTTCAAATAACAAGGACCTGTTCTGGCGTCTCCCAAGAAAAATGGTGCTGCTCTCCTGCCAGTCCTTTGCAGGCTCCTGTTCCTGCAAACATGGAAGGCCCAGGTTGGAGTCCCACATCCGGGCTAAGTGAAAGGTCTGAGAGATTTGGGAGCCCAAATTGGGAGATCTTGACCAATTCATCTTAGTCTCGGGGACTCGGCTTCCTCATCTGTTGAAATAAGCAAACAAACAAAAACCTGAGGTGCTTGGATGGTGGTAATTTTAAGGTCCTGTCCGTCCCATACCCAATGAATAGCCCAAACCAGGCCACACCTCTGCAGAAGCTTTGCTGGAAAGTTGACTGGCTTCATCTCAGCTTTCCTTCCCCAAGTCAACCCGGTCCCATGCAAATGAGATACAGCTGGTCTCTCATCAAGGGGAGGGGGTTTCCCCTCAGCATGTTGGCAGCTTGCTGGGTGTTCAGACCCATGTGAGGGAGGGAAGTGGAGGGGGGTGGATGTGACCTCTTGTCTTCATGCCTTGTGGTGAGGAGGTGGCTGAAGGGCTGTGGGAGTCTCACCCTCGCACCCCCAACAGGCCCACAGCATGTGACCCGGAAGCCGCACACAGTGTCTTAACCTAAATTAGCTCAATTGTCTTTCACAACTCTCCAATTTGACTGGACATCCCTCAAGGGCAGGGACGGTATCTTGACCTTCTTCTGGGTCCCCCAGGAGAACCCAGCACAACACTAGGTATGTGGCCGGAGATCCGTCCTTATCGGCTGAGCAACTCAGTTGAAATGTCCCTGGAAAAAGTGATCTTGCACTTGGCACAGGGCGTGTGTCCAGGTAAGTGAATCTCCATGTTTGCTGGCTGATAACGATACCATTCTTCAGTCCAGGGCTCAGTCAAGCTGTCTTGTCCAGGCCGTGACCCCAGGAGCTATCTTGTGACCTAGAGAGCGGGTGATGGGGGAAGGTTAGAGAAGGGAATGCCCAAGACTCCCCAGGAGATGTAGGTCATATAAAGGTCATTGCTGTTGATCCCTTCTCCCTAAAGCAGTGCAGGCTGGGAGAGCATGGCTGGCGTGGCCCACACAAACATAAATCAAGCACCCCTCACCACTGCTTGCTTCGGAGTAGCTAACCAAACTGCAAACACCGCAATCTATAGGCTATAAACCCAAACCTATAAAACAGTGACAAATGTCACGAGCTCTCTGGCGGGTCTCGCCGTCTTCCGGTCTTGACTATACTCAGGATGGCGTCTCCCTTGCCTGCTTGCAGACAGGATGCTCTGCTTTACATCTAGTCACACTTTTTCTTGCCGTAACTCCTCCTGTTCTGTGTCCTACGAATATGTTGCTCTCTTCAGAACCCTGAAGGCCACCTTCTCCTCTCTGTTTACATGTCTGCTTGTCTGCTGTGTGTGGTGGTGGGAAGGGAAGGCAGAAGGCAGGCTTCTGGCTTGCCCCAAGTGTCACTGATCTGCACAAATGCTGATGGCAGAGCCATGCAACTGATTAGTTATGACACACATGGAATTGCTAATGAGTTTGATAACATTTTAATTACCCCTTGTTCTTCGGGGCAGGCAGCAAACCATGAAAGTAATAATCCTCTTGGGTGCTGTTGCAGTAAGATGAGAGGAGGACAGGTGTGAGCTGCAGGGAGTTAATCCCGGGGGTGGGGTAGGTCTGCAGCAGGGCTGGGTGGGCAGAGATTCCCCTCAGAATTATCTGAACAATTTCCTAATTCTCTACTTCGTTCTTAAGGACCTGCATTTTCTGGGAGTCAGACTCACTCTGGGAAGAAGAGGAAACAAAGGCATATGGAGCATTAGGGATTTGCCCAGGACACATAAGATTTCAAATCCAGAGGCCCTAACTCCAGTCCCTGGAGTCGACACAGTCCAGGGGACTGACCAGGGATGTGCCCACATGTTTCACGGATCTCCCCTTGGGATGCCGACAGCCTAGACTCCCAGGCTCCTGTGCCCCCGGTTCCAGCCCACGTGAAAGGGGAAGCGTAGGGTGGGGTGAAGTGGCCGTCGCTGGGTACCTTGGTGGTTTTGACTTTGTGTCCGCTGCTGCAGCTCCATCCCGACAGGTCCGGGAGCACTTTACACTCCTCCCCCGGCAGGCAGGGCTCCATCTGACACCACCACTTCTGCAGGACGATGGAGGCTGTGGGAGCAGGAGGCAGTGAGGGCAGCTCTAAGCTGTCCTGGAGTACAGCGTGCAGTCAAGGGTGGGGAGTCTGTGCGGAATGAAGTGCAAGTTTGCACACCGCTGGCTGTGAGCCCTGCCTTCCCCTGTCTTTCCCCTACTCCGGGCTGCTCAGAAAGGCAGTACCCAGGCTGAGGCTGGGGCACACAACCGTATCAAAGTCAATCCCACTGACCCCTACGTGTCGCCAAGACAGCATGGGGCGAAGGCAGGGGAAGTTCTCCAAGGAACCCTTCAGTTGAGTCACCACGGCATTAGCAGAGAGGCACGGTCTTCAACATACCCACTTGGTGTATGTGAGCAAGTGTGAAAGGGCTCCACAGACCAGGAGTGCAAAGCAGGCGTGCATGTGAGCACAAGTGGGCACGTTTACAACATGGTCACGTGAGTGTGAGCATACGAGCATGGGTGCAATCATGGGGGGGAGGGGTGAGTGAAACATCTGTGTCCATGTGAGGGGAAGGTCAAGGCCACAGGAGAATGGGCAGGGGTGTGTGTGTGTGTGTGTGTGTGTGTGTGTGTGTGTGTGTGTAAGAGACCTCGGAGGCGCAGGAGGAGAGGTCAAGGTCTGGGGGAGTTAAGTGTGAGTCTGGCAGGATATGTGAGAGGATTCATGTGACAGAATGCGTCTGCGTAGCGCCTGGCAGTGAATGTGGATGAGAGGGAGGGACGATGTGGGGATGGTCCGTCTGCCCTCCTCCCCCCAGAGGTACCCAGCATTTGAGACTGATTGCCAAAGCCCTGGGATGGTATGAAACCATATCCCGAGCAGATGGTGTGGCCTAGACAGACCTCCTCATCTCTGTGATCGGGCCCTCCCCGCCGGGTCCCGGCCTCTCACTCACCGTCCACGCAGGAGGGCTTTGCCCGTGTGGTGCCGGCCACCTGGCCGGGAAAGCAAGAGCATTTGACAGTCTGGGAGCGCTCCTCGATGCGGTTCCGGTTGCAGCAGCGATGAGCGGCAATCACCTCGCAGGTGCCCTGCTTCACAAGGACTGAAGTGGCCAGACAAGATGAGGTGCCCAGCCCAGGCCTGCAACCCTGCTCCCCTCCCACCTGCCCTGCACATCCTCCAGGCCCTCCTCCCCGCCGAGGGGAGGGGTGTTCAGAGATTTCCAACTGCAGGGGAGGAGGAAACACAGGAAATCCTCCTGCTGCTTCAGTGTTCCTATCCTTCCTTCTTCCCCAGTCAGGCCACACTCAGCCCTCTTTGGCAGAGCCTGGCCCTTGGGTGGAAGAGAGGTAGGATTCCCCACCAGCCCCCACTTCCTCTGGTTTTGTCCGGTTGAGGGCAAGGGCCCCGGGGGCTTACAATGCGTGGAGAGGATCGTGGAGAGGATCATCCGCTTACACAGGCTTTAGCCATCCCAGAAGGAAAACCACAGAATTAGGCCAGGAGGCAAGACTTAAGTCTCCACCCCAGGGCCTCTCTCCCTGCAGAACACCTTCTGGCCTGGAAGGAAAGGTGAGCAAGGGGTTTGCCCACACCTTCTCTGGGCTGGGATAGCAGAGGGTGGGGTGGATATTCCTGGGCGAAAACCAGAGAAGGAGTCAGAGCCCCTAGAATCTGCACCCTCAGCCTCGGAGATCTGCCTGTGTGGAATAGGGTGGGGTGGTGTCCAGCTCTCCAGGCATCCTGAGAAACCCTGTCCCAGGCTCTGCCACCTCCCCCAAACCTGTGGGAGTTGGCGGCTGCAAGGAAGCTGAGGCAAGGAGGGTCCACAGCCAGGCCAGGTAAAGTGCCAGCAGCCAGGGGCCCGTGCTCCAGTTCTGAGAGGTCCTCTCACGCATCCTGCGGAGCGAAGCACACACCCTGCTCAACTCTGGGCAGGAGCTCCCCGCAGTCCAGCCCCAGCACCTCCGTGCCACGTGCTCTGGGAGGCACAGAGGTGGGCAGGACATGCACACCTTGTCCCCAGGCAACTCCCGGCCTGGCACAAACCATACAAAGTGGTGAGCTCTACAGTAGGGAAAGGGAGCAGGGAGACTGTCCTGCTGGGAAAAGCACGGACAGCTTTGTGGGGGAGATAACATTTAAGAGGGTGTTGAAGGATGAACCAGACATGGTCCCTTGGAGGGCTGTGACACAGAAGGAACCATACTGCTGACTCCCAGTTTTTGAGCCCTTGACCCAAGCACTTCACATACATGCTTTTGCAGCCTTCACAACTGTCCTACAAAGTAGGATTATTTGTACCTATTTGACAGATGAGCAAACTGATACTCGAAAGGCTGGACGCAACCTAAACAGCCATCAATAAAGCATGGGCTAAATACATTGTGGAGCATCTGTACAAATGCAGTTACATCCAGGCAGCTATAAAATAGACTGAGGAAATGCTTTAGGTACTGAGCCATGCAATGATCTCTAACGATAATCCACCATTAAGGGGAAAAAAGCAAAGTGCAGGATGGTGTGTATTAAATGCATAAAAGGGAAAGATTATATATGTTGCTTAAATATGCATAAGCTAGCCCTGGAAAATGTACCAACGAAACATAGTAACATTGATTGCCACCAAAAAGGAGAACTGGTTGGCTGAGAGATGGAGGTAGAAGGGAGACTTATCTATTGCTTTTTTATTTTTTCGGGTTTTGAACTGTGGGAATGTGGTAGCAATTCAATTTAAACAGATTCAAATTAAAAAAAAAAAAAAAGAAATGAAATGAAACTAGGGCTAATAGTTAATAGAAGTCAAATGACTGTCCAAGGCCAGGCAGCATGTTGGGTGGCAGAGGCCCAGAGTGCAGAAGCCTGCCCTATTCCTCCTGCACCACTTTGCTTCTCCTCTTCCCCCATCCTTGATGGGTCCCGCCTCCCATCTATCCCAGAGGAGGAACCGGAAATGGAGGGGATCCCAAGGAAGCAGAGGCATAGAGCAGCAGGGAGCTGCCCAGGCATAGAAGGAGCCTGGACCATCCTCTCTGCTGCACTGCTGGCCCCTTGGGACATTATTGGGGTCCCTCAGGTGTCAGCACCATCCTGGGAACACCAGAGGCCAAGCCAAATGCCAGAACTTTGGACAGAGTGCTTGATTTCTGTACCACCCCCCCCCCAACCCCCATCCCCACTTCAACTCTCTCCCATGTCAACTGTCTTCTCACTCACCTTTTTGGGGATCTTTCAGCTTCTGTCTGTTCATCCACTGGCCTCAGGCTCACTCTACTGAACAAGTAAGAAAGACTCTTTGGGGTCTGCAAGGGTTAGAAGGAGCCCATGGTCCTGTAGGGGTGAGGGAGGGCCCGGGTAAGGACAAGGGGTGGCACTGAAGTAGAGGCCAATTCTGATGCTTCCCCAAGGTGCAGGCAGGACACAGAGTCTCTCCTCTGCCTTAGGAATTTGCAGGGATCCTTGCAGACTGTGGGAACAGGTAGGGCAGCTAGCCTGAGCAACCTAAGGGTTCCTCTGCCCCATGGGGGGGATGGGGGTGGGGGTAAAGCGGGGTGGATGGTAGGGAGGGGTCTAGGAATCAAAGTTATCTCCGCTCTGGCCTTGGGGTGGGGGGGTGGGGGGAGCTGAAGGCCAGTGAAGGATTCCTGAGCAGGCTCTGACAGAATTCTGCTCCAAGAGACACCTGGAAAAGACCCCAAGGTCTTGAATCCTTTTGTCTCTACCCCCGACCCTCACTGCACCCCTGTCCTGGACTCACACAGAGCTGGCTCAGCTCTGCCACCCTCACCCTCATTTCCCTTCCAGAGGGCTAGAATGGGGTTCCTCTCAGTCTCTAGCCTCAGGGGCCCCAGCTCAACAGCTTCTCCATTTCTCCCTAAGGCCTCTCATCCCTCAGCCTCTGAGGGGAGGTGGAGCGGAGGCAGGTGGGAAGGTGGGGCCCAGAGAGGACTATGGGGACGGATGGAGGAAGTGGTGCCAATACCCCAGGATTGTGCTCCGCGGGCAAGAGCTTCCCAGAAGGTTTATCTCTTTTCTGAGTAGGTATCTCCTCTCCCCGTCGCCCTCAGGAACCTTCATTCCCATCATTACAAATCCAGCTTTGTCTTCTCTCAGGCAGTCCTCATCCCTTTTCTCTCTGAGCTGCCACACCCTCCAAGCCAACTCTCCCATGAGCCCTAAGACCCAAAAGATGGGCAGTGTGCATTTGGGCTGAGCTCTCTGGAATTCTATTCCCTCCTTCAGAGAGACGGTGGAGGGGGCGGGGAAGGGAAGCTTCTGAGATTTTCCTGGGCTTCCACTCTCCTGCCTCAGTTTGCCAGGCTGTTTTTCCCAAACCCAAGATGCAGGCTATGGGGAGGCTGAGTTAGCAGCCCGCATACCAGCGTGGAGTCGAGGATGTGGACCACAAGAGCCTTTAAGCTTGCACTGCCTTCTCCCGGCCTCCTCCAGCGCTCGCCCACTCCTCCAAATTCTGAGCCCCCACCCTCCGGATCTATCTGCCCCACGGCGGTGCCCACTTGCCTCTGAGTCCGGCACCAAGACTCCGAAAGGCGGACTTCGGGCCGGAGCGGCCGGCTTGGGTGCGTGTCGAGTCTGGAGCCCTGTGTCCCTCACCAAGTTGCGGCGTCCGGCAGGCGACGGGGCTCCGGCCAAACTGGCATCACGGTCGTGCCCGGCGCCGCTCCGCAAGGCTCAGGCGGGGTCCTTCCGAGGCTCCCGCCGGCAGGCCAGGGCGCGCGCAGCTGCCGCCGCCTCCCGGTCGCCGGGGGCCACCCCCGCTCCGCCAGCCCCTCTGCGGGCGCCACCGCCTCCTCTCGGACAGCTCCCGGCGGGCGAGCGGGCGGGCACAGGCGGGCGCAGCGGCCCCTGGCGGCCGACGGAAGAAGAGCGAGGAGGGCCCGGCAGGCCCCCGCCGCAGCAGTCCGGGTGAACATCTCCCCGGTGCAGGCCGGGTAAGCCAGAGAGGTCCCCGAAAACTCTCCTTCTTGTGGCTTCTGGGGGGGGGGGGCCGAGTATAAGGAGGGATTGCCAAGATCTCCAGGGGGGTTGAGTCTTGAAGATTCTAGAAGTGCACTATCCAGAATGATGGCCACTAACCACAAGTAGTTATTGAAATTTACATATGGAAGTGCCTGAGTGGCTCAGTCGGTTAAGCCTCCAACTCTTGATTTCCGCTTAGGTCACGATCTCACAGCTGAGTTCAAGCCCTGCATCTGGCTCTGTGCTGACAGCCTGAAGACTGCTTGGGATTCTCCCCCTCTGGTTCTGTCTGCCCTTTCCCTGCTCATGCTCTGTCTCTCTCACTCTCTCTCTCTCTCTCAAAATAAATAAACTTGAAAAACTAAAAAAAATAAATAAATTTACATATAAGTTGGGGCGCTTGGGTGGCTCAGGTGGTTAAGCATGGGACTTCTGCTCAGGTCATGACCTTACCGTTTGTGAGTTCCAGCCTGCATGGGGCTCCGTGCTGACAGTTCAGAGCCTGGAGCCTGCCTCGATCCTGTGTCTCCCTCTCTCTCTGCCCCTCCCCCACTGTCACTCTGTCTCTCAAAAATAAACATCAAAAAAATTTTTAATTTAAATTTACAGATAAACTAAATAAAATCTAAACATTGTTTCTTTTTTTAAATTTATTTATTTAGAGAGAGAGAGAGAGCGCGTGTGAATGGGTACCTGCGCATGAGTGGGGGAGGGGCAGAGAGAGAGGGAGAGAGAATCCCAAGTGGGCCCTGCACTGTAAGCCCAGAGCTCTATGCCGGTTAGAACTTACAAACCGTGAGATCTTGACCTGAGCACAAATCAAGAATCAGAGGCTTAACAGACTGAGCTACCCAGGTGCCCCTAAACACTTTATTTGCACTCACCACATTTCAAGTGCTCAATAGCTACATGAAACTAGGGACTACTGTACTGAAAAGATACAGAACATCCCCAGCATTGCACCAAATTCTATTAGACAATGCACTTCTAGATTGATATGTTAGCCCTCCACTGTGAAAATGTTAAAATCCATCTGGGAAGAGCAAATGATCTTTGCTCCACCCACCCCGTCACAATGGGAAAGTTCTAGCTGATGTCTAATCTAGAGGGTGTCCTTCCCTCTGTCCCCTTCCCACAACAGCAGACCCTTCTTCCCCAAAGAAACTGAGGCAGAGTGGAGCTGGAACCAGGTGGGAAGAGGCCGCAAGCCAGCGGGGCAGTACGGGGGGGTGGGGGCGGGCAGCCCAGAGCAGGAGGAATGGTGTGGTCAGGGGCAGGAAGGACTAGTGAGGTATGAGGTAGAGGCTGAGCAGGCAGGAGGGCTGATAATTGGTCTCTATGGTTGATGGCTGTGAACCCCAACTTGATAGCCAAACTTGAGCCGGTATGTTCATTATATAGGCTACAATATAATTGCAATTTCTAATTCTTTACAGGGTAAGATTTTAGATGTGAAAGGCTTAGACAAATGGAAGAAGGAAGTGGTCTGTGAATTTTTCTCTTAACAGGAGGAACACTCTTCTACTTTAAGAGGGCTTTGGGATTGGAGTAATGGGGTGGGGAGAGGTAAGAGGGGAAAAGCCTAGTTCTGAACTCTGAGCCACTGCACATGGCTTAGGATAAAGGGGCCTGTCTTGAGGATGCCCAGTTGCCCTCACTGGCTAGGGCCACACACATTCCTGGCAGGGCCAGGCACTGAGCAGTCTCAGCTCTCAGCAGAGAAAAATATCTCCCAAGTCTGCCTTCCTACCCCACCCACTTTTCCCTCTCACTTTCTGCTGCCTCAGGGATGAGTAGAAGTGATGACCTTCTTACCAGGTTCTGGGGCAGTCTGAGGAGGGAGGAGGTGTGATGATGCCAGGGATCAGAGGTAAGATGTTCAGAGACAGGAGAGCCTTAGGATTTAGTCGGGGGGTGGGGGGTGCTGCTCTGGAGCCCAAGAGTGCTGCTGACATCCCTGATGACCATCTGGTGCTAGAGCTAGGGGGTCTCTCTGTCCTGGCTCTGTGGCCTATTTGCAGCCACACCATGATGGGTGCTGTGAAGAGCAGGGATTAGGGAGCAGGGTGACACAGAGAAGTGGTAAGCAAACTGCCCCAGAAACACTGAATAATAAAAATAGACAGGATGTTATATTTTTCCATCAGTCTTTGCTTGTGCTGTTGTTTATGCCATTTATCTGACAGCTGGTTCCTGTTTTTCTCAAACAGGAGGGAAATACCCATAGCAGCACCATGCTGTTTACCCCCCTTTGCATTTGCCACTCTATGTGCCGTTGGGTCTGATTTTTCTTTTTTGTATGTGTGACTTCTACTTTTCTGGCTGCCTCTGCCCAGAGTGCAGGTATAATTACAGCAAATATAAAGACCTGAATGATCATTATGAGATTTTTATTTGGAAGCTGCCAGGAAAGCCACCCCTTCTGGGGGCTCACTTCAGCTCAGGAAGAGAGAGCCTTACCTTCAGGAAGCATTCCGCCCACAGAGCACAGAGATGGCATCCCAACCACAGACTTGGTGCCAGTGATTCCTGAGGGCTACTCCTGTCTTGCATTAGGGCCACAAGGGCCTTGTCCTCATTTGGACAGTGCATGGGGTAGGAGGTTCTCTGGAGGTCTACTGATTAATTCCCTGAAACCAGGTTTGGGAACAGGGCTCTTTGAACATCAAGTTAGTGCCACCTTTTCCTTTCAGATAGGTGCTTAGCCTGGCCTCTGTCTCCCCCTGGCGGTACGTACAGAACTTGTTCGGCCTGCAGGTTCGGCCTCTGTCTTGAGTTGAAGGTGGAAGAGGAAGAAGCCCCACTCTTTGCCATTCACCTCCTCCTTAACCCTTCCTCCACCATCCCGACAAATTAGCTTGGTTCATCAGACAGAATCGAGTTTGGGCGTCTGGGGACTGGCACGGGTGTGAGTCTCTCACTGACTGCGTGACCTCTTGAGGCAAGTTCTGTAAAATGACAGGTGCGTCATCAGTATAAAGAACGTAATAAAATCTACTTTGAAGTGTTGCTGTGCAGTATAGATGGCCTACTATATAGAAAGTGCTTTGTAGCGGGCCTACTATATAGAAAGTCCGCCATAAATAGCAGTTATTGTAGTTATCCTTACTAAATATTCCTCTAGCCCTGATGTGGTCAGGGGAGGTCTAAATGGGGCTGGGGGAAGGGGGGGGAACAGGGAATTGGATCCTGAGAAAGAAAGTGAAGTCGGAGTGGTAACCGCTCTCCCAGATCTAGAGGTCATGGGGAGCAGGGCCCTCTCAGGAGCCCAAGAAGTTACCCCCAGCTCCCTAATTCAGGATGGTCGACTCCAGCCCGCCTCGTTCACACCCCCACAGCACACCCAGCACCAGCTGGCTCGCCTTCACTCTCACTCCGGCAGCCCCAGCCAGAGGTGTTGTCACACCAGGTGCCTCACACCCAGCGGGTCGCCGAAGCTGCTGGTTTCGCTCTGAGGTCATCAGCTCCATCATCCTCCGGGGTAGCTGCTAGGAACGGAAGGCGAGGAGACACCACCCACCCCGTCACAATGGGGAAGTTCTAGCTGATGTCTAAGCTAGAGGGTGTCCTTCCCTCCCCTTCCCACAACAGCAGACCCTTCTTCCCCAAAGGAACTGAGGCGGAGCGTAGCCGGAACTAGGCGGGAAGAGGCCGCGAACCAGCAGGGCGGTGCAGGGGCGGCCCAGAGCAGGAGGAAGTTTTCCCGGGACCCGCCCTGCCCTCGCGGAGCCAATGGCCGTGGAGAGCCCGCAGGAGCGAGCACCGCCCACCGCGCGCCCTAGGGGGGCGGGGCCTGACTCGGGGCGGGGCCACGCCGAGGGCGGGGCAGGGAGGCAGCATGCTAAACCGGGTGCGCTCGGCCGTGGCGCACCTGGTGAGCTCCGGGGGCGCCCCGCCTCCGCGCCCCAAGTCCCCAGACCTGTCCAACGCGCCCTCCGCGCAGCCTGCCGTCCCTCCAGAAGCGCCCAGGAGCCCTCCGGCGAGGGCTGGGAGCGGGAGCTCGGCGCCCGCGAAGACAGTAGAGGCTCGAGCGAGCTTCTCCCGACCGACCTTTCTGCAGCTGAGCCCAGGGGGGCTGCGACGCGCTGACGACCACGCTGGCCGGGCTGTGCAAAGCCCCCCGGACACCGGCCGTCGCCTGCCCTGGAGCACGGGCTACGCCGAGTGAGCGTCCCCGGGAACACCCTAGCCAGGATGGGACCCCCAGCCCTTACTTAGACCCTTCCCCAGCTGGGCATCCCCGGCGCTGGGATGCGTGCCCCTGGCGGCGCTCGGCGCTGGGAACTCCCTTCTCCCAGGACCTTTGCTATCCTCTGGGCTTCGGGCTGCACCCCCTCCCAGCCGCTTCTCAAGTCGGTGCAGTCTTCCTCAGGATCTTCCAGCTCGTTGACTTCCCTCACCCGCGCCGCCTCAGGACCTTGTTCCCTTCCAGAGCCCGGAGAGCGGAGGGCCCCGTGAAGGATGAGTTGGCCAGTTCTCTGTTGGGGCCCGGCAGTTTAATGGCTAGGGGAGGCGGGGCTTCAAGGAGGCTCGGGGCACTTTTCATAGAGGAGATGGCAGCCAGAAAGATTAGCTCCCGGGCTTCCCGACCCCGGCGCCCCAGTTCCCTGTCCCTCTTACCGTTCCCCTCCCCCTCCACACCCAGAAATAGCCCGCGACACCAGGCGGCCTCCGGCTTCCCCAGGGGCGGGGGAGGGGGCCGCCCGGGAAGCAGGAGGGTCCCCTTTGAACGCCCCTTGGCGGGGGGCATTGCGCTGGCCAGGCAAAGACGCGGACCCCCGGTCGGAGTGGCGGGAGCAGCCCGCTTGCTCCCAGGCCGGGTGTATTTTTAATGCATCTACTGGGAAAGCAGAGCTTTGAGGGAGACGGGGGCGCTGAGGTCGCTGAGGGTGGTGGCTGGTAGACCCGTGGCCCCACCGCCAGCTCCTTTAGCTTTCTATCTGAGAAGAGTTGGTGGCTTATGTGGCTTCTGCGCAGTCCAGGTGGGCTTCCACCCCTGCCCTATTTCAATTCCTCTTTCCCTATCTGGGCTGGAGCACTGCCTCACTGCCAAAGCAGCAGAAACTTTCACTGGAAGATTTTAAGATAAAGGTGGGTGTGCCCGTGAGGGTGGGGTGCTGTGGACCAGGCACTAGAAAAGTTGACTAGGCTTCAGGGCGGGATGTAGGGTCTTGGCAAGCAGGATAGTAAGACCTCCTGCTGCCCCTGTCCAACCCTTTCCCCAGCAGCCCACAGGGGTGCCCCCTTTGCAGGGGATGGGGGAACTGAGGCAGGCAGGTGCTGCTGCTGGCTTTTCTGTGAGGTGGTGGGGCCTGACACCCAGACAGTACTCCTCGTGCCTTGCCCTGCCTCCCTTCCCCTCCTCTTTCTGGCCTGGATCCCAGGTGGCTGTGACCTTTCTCAGTTTGGCCAGCAGGCTAGAGAGGGTGTGTGTGTCTAAGGTGGGGGTTATTCCAGGACCTGGTCTGGTGTCCAACCTGATGTGGTCACTCTGGCCTGGCAGGGTCATCAATGCTGGCAAAAGCCGGCACAATGAGGACCAGGCTTGCTGTGAAGTGGTGTATGTGGAAGGTCGGAGGAGTGTTTCAGGGGTACCTAGGGAGCCTAGCCGAGGCCAGGTAAGCCCCCACCCCAGCCCCTAGCCTCCAGAAACCTGGTCACATCTCTTCCGGGGGATTCTAGGCATCTGGTTTTAAATCCGAGACATGTGGAAGACCTAACTCCTAACTCACTAGCTTTCTACCTCTGACACAGAACCTTTATGTGGCATTTGAACAGTTAGAATGTCAGTATAAATGTTCAGTTTTCCACTTAGAATATAGGTACTACTGTATTTATGGATGGTAATTAATTAATTACCAATATTTATTTTTGCATATTTTATCCTTGGAGTTTGGCTTTTTTGATGCTTTTCTTTCTGACACATAATAGGCCCTTGGTAAATGAGTGAACAAATCTAATTTGCCTTTAATGCCAAACTCTGACCTCCTCTCGGATGTTTATATGGATGCCCCAGAGTCTTACATAATACAAGCCACACACACACACACACACACACACACACACACACACACTCTCTCTCTCTCTCTCTCTCTCTCTCTCTCTCTCTCCCTCTCCCTCACTCACCTCCAACTTTTCCTCCACCAGGGACTCTGCTTCTACTACTGGGGCCTGTTTGATGGGCATGCAGGGGGCGGAGCTGCCGAAATGGCCTCCAGGCTCCTTCATCGCCACATCCGGGAGCAGCTAAAAGACCTGGTAGAGATACTCCAGGACCCCTCGCCACCTCCCCTCTGCCTCCCGTCTACCCCAGGGGCCGCAGGTTCCTCTGATCCTTCTCACTTGGTTGGTCCTCAGTCCTGCTGGTCTTCGCAGAAGGAAGTGACCCATGAGAGCCTGGTAGTGGGGGCGATTGAGAATGCCTTCCAGTTTATGGTGAGTGGGTGGTCCTGGCAAGAGCCTGCTAGGCAGTCACTCTGGTCAACTCTGGATGGGGATCAAGTGGCCTAAGTGGGTGACCCTGAGAACCCACAACACCTTTGAGGGCCTGAGCAGAGCTTGGTTCAGTAGGGAGGGAAGGAGTAGTTAGCTATACCCATGTCTTCCCTCCTCTCCTCCAGTGTGGCTTGGCTGGGCCAGTTTATTTCTGCAGATGGGGGCGGTGGTTGTGTGCCTGGAACCTCTTCATTCACCCCTTTGACCCTCCTTCACGTGGCAGGATGAGCAGATGGCCCGGGAGCGGCGCGGCCACCAAGTGGAGGGGGGCTGCTGTGCACTGGTTGTAGTCTACTTGCTAGGCAAGGTGTATGTGGCCAATGCAGGTGACAGCAGGTATGGTGGGGGGGTTGCAAATGCCTACAGGGGGTCCCACTCTCTGGGATGGGGGCATAGAAGACAGTGAGGTGGTGGGTTTTAAAAATCAAAAACTGGAGGGAGGGATGGGGTCAGGAGCAGTTACAGACATAAGGAAGGACCACAAGGGGAGGAAAGATGGGGGTCTGGGTGAGGAACCCTAAGGGTCATTATGGGGAAAGCCTGGTCTTTCTGGAATTCTCCACAAGGGGGCTGAGGAGAGCCAAGCCCAAACCTTTTCTTTCTCTGGGCAGAGCCATCATTGTCCGGAATGGTGAAATCATTCCAATGTCCCGGGAGTTCACCCCGGAGACTGAGCGCCAGCGTCTTCAGCTGCTTGTAAGTAGGAACTAAACGCTCTACTCCCATTCTTTGTGGACTCTGTGGCTCTCTGTAGCCTATGTCCCCATCCCTACTGCACAGACAGCTCCTCACCTGCTCACTGGGAAGGCTATTCTGCAGACTACGGCTGACCTGGTGGAACATGCAGGAGGAAGGAATGTGGGTTACTCCAGTGCTCCCACTGTGGCCCCAGCTGAGGAAGGAAGTGGAGTCAGAAGTGGGGAAAGGAAATAGCAAAGGCCCATGAGAGGCAGTGTGGCTTAGTGCTTTAAAGTCCTAACTCTGGAGCTGGACTGCCTGGGTTTGAATCCCAGTTCGAGTACTTTGCTAACTGATCATCAGACGGTTCCCTTGCAACACTAGTTCCTGCCTTAAGGGTTGTTGTGAGGGTTAAAATGAGCTCCTATACATTAGTATTAGAACAGCGTGTGGTGCATGGTAAACTCCATTTAAGGCCCTACTGTAATTAACATCTATACACCAGGGTGTGCTGTAAGCCTAATGCTCCCTGGCCTCTGCTCTTGTCCGGCCACTCCCAACCTCAGGGCTTCCTGAAACCAGAGCTGCTAGGTGGTGAATTCACCCACCTTGAGTTCCCCCGCAGAATTCAGCCCAAGGAGCTGGGGCAGAGGATGCTGTACCGGGACCAGAACATGACCGGCTGGTAACACTTCCCTCAGAGCTGGGGCACGTTCCCATGGCAACACAACCAGTCCCTCACCAGCAGCAAGGTGGAAGCTGGAGGCTGGGCCAGGCTGGGGGTTGGGGGGATGTGGTCCTTCTTAGGGGTTTGTGTGAGGGGCATGGCTCCTAGGGGAGGGGGGGCTTTGATGCCTGGGTGATGCCTCCTGTACTCCCCCCTCCCCAGGGCCTACAAAAAGATCGAGCTGGAGGATCTCAGGTTTCCTCTGGTCTGTGGGGAGGGCAAAAAGGTAAACTCCATGGTAGAGGTGGGAGAGGGCAGGAGGACCCACCACAACTTGTCTAGGGAGGTGGAGGTTCTACCTGAGGGTAGGGGTGGGAGGGCCCACAGCTTTGGAGCCTGGGAGAGGGCTGTGGCAGCACCCATACTCATTCCCTTTAGGCTCGAGTGATGGCCACCATTGGGGTGACCCGGGGCTTGGGAGACCACAACCTCAAGGTCTGCAGCTCCACTCTGCCCATCAAGCCCTTCCTCTCCTGCTTCCCTGAGGTGAGCCGAATGGGGGCTACCTCAACCATTCCTTCCCTCCTCTGGGGGCCTCAGGCTGGCTTCTTACCAGGGTCCTTTTGTCCCCAAGCTCCTTCTTCACTCTCTTCTCCCACCAGGTACGAGTGTATGACCTGACACAGTATGAACACTGCCCGGATGATGTGCTAGTCCTGGGAACAGATGGGCTGTGGGATGTCACCAGTGACTGTGAGGTAGCTGCCACTGTGGACAGGGTGCTGTCGGCCTATGAGCCCAATGACCCCAGCAGGTAGGAGTTGTAGGGCAGTGGGGGGATGACAGTGGGGAAGGTAGGGGCAAAGGGAAGCAATGCTTGGGGACCCACATGAGGGCCTGTGTATCGATCTTCCCATTTACATGTTGGTACATGAATGTGCACGTGTGCTCCTGGCAGGTACACGGCTCTGGCCCAAGCTCTGGTCCTGGGGGCCCGGGGCACCCCCCGGGACCGTGGCTGGCGTCTCCCCAACAACAAGCTGGGTTCCGGGGATGACATCTCGGTCTTCGTCATCCCCCTGGGAGGGCCAGGCAGTTACTCCTGAGGGGCTCAGCCCTGACCCTGCCCCCAACATCCTAGCCTCTCCCTGCTTACCCTCTGCCAACCCAAATCAGAAGTTGTCTCCCTGACCTTCTTTAGTGCCAACTTAACTGAAGAAGGGGTGTCAGTTAGATCCAGAATTATAGCTAATGGCAAATAAACCACATGGATAAAACTTGTGTCTTTATTTACTTTGATTAGAAACTGAAAGGCCCTTTCAGGTGGTGGAAAGAACCCCCCAAAGCCGTCCTAAATATGTAGTGCTCCCAGGCTCCTTCTTCCACCCTCTGCTCTTCCCACTCCACGTGCTCTTATCCATGTCCATGGCTTCATCCACCTCCTGGCGTTTTCCAAGTCAGTATTTCCAGCCCAGGTCTTTCCTGAACTTGATGTTCATATAGCTTGTCTCCTGAACATCTCCTCGACATCCCACAGGCACTTCAACTCAACGAATGTCAGAATCCACCATTTTCCTACAAACGCGTGCCTTCTGGTTCACCATGCCAGTGGGCACCAGCTCATCGGCTCAAGTTAGAAATCTTGGAGTTGGTCACCTTTGGCGTCTGTCTTTACTCAGCAAGTGAATCAATCACTACATACTGTTGATTATATGTTACAAAATATATTTCATATTTGTCCCCACCCCTACTGTTACTAGTACATTAGCCTCCTAACTCCATGCCCCTGTATGCCCCAATGTGACCTTTCCACAGTGTGGATCTGATTGGTTATTCCCTTGAGAGAACATTTCGGTGGCTTCCTAGTGCACCTAGACCAAAATCAACACTCAACTCTTGAGTATGGCATACAAGGACATTCATAATCTAGCCACTGCTTCCTTCTCCAGCCCCATCTTTCAGCCCCACCCCCACCCTCCTGGGGGTTCCATAATTCTTTGGGCCTGTTGTGGCTCCAACTCATTTAACGTCTACACATCACCTTATCTGGAACACTTCACCTGTCCTTCGGGGCTAGGTATCCCACAGCCCATGCATGCCCCCACTACAGCCACTGCCGGCTGTAATGTAACTGTCTACACTAAGAGTGGGTATGGGGGCGCCTGGGTGGCTCAGTTGGTTAAGCGACCTACTCTTGATTTTGGCTCAGGTCATGATCTCATGGTTCATGAGATCGAGCCCCACGTGGGGCTCTGTGCTGACAGTGAGGAGCCTGCTTGGGATTCTCTCTCTCTCTCTCTCTGTCTGTCTCTCTCTGCTCCTTCCCCACTCTTTCTCTCTCTCAAAATAAATAAATATACATTAAAAAAAAAAAAGTAGTGGGTATGGAGTAGCAGTTAAGGGCAGAGGCTCTAGAGTCCAGCTGTTTGGGTTCTGGTGCCAGACCTACCACGAGCTCTGCAACCTCTCTGAGCCTCAGTTTGCTTCTCAGCAAAATGGAGATAGCAGTGCTACCTTCTAGAATTGTAAGACTAAAGTAGTCCATGTGTTTATGTAGACCCAGGTGCATGTAATAAGGGCTCAATAACTTGCTATCTTTAAGTTGTATGTATTCCAAATTTAGACTGTAAGTTCTTTGAAGACAGAAATCAATTTGAACTGAGCACATAGGTCTCCATTCACACACAGCGTGTTTACTGAACCAGTTAAGAGGTCTGGGGACCAAACTTCTCTGGACCTCAGTTTACTCATTTATCAAATGTGTGGGTTGCACTTCAGATCTTTAAAATCTGCGTGATTGCTGACATTCATTCAGCGATTATGTCTTGAAAACCTGTTGTGTGCCAGGCAGTGTGCTAGGCAGTGGTGAGGGATGGGGGGTGGGGAGAGCATAAAGGACAGCAGGGAGAGAGCACCAACTCGGGAGCCAGACAGGCCTGTCTGAATTCTCAGGTACATACTAATAGCAAAAATTTGGGCAAGCCACTTCTCTGAGCCTCAATATCCTTACAGGCAAACGGAGATGGGTATACTTAACCCAAAGATCCATGATGAGTATTAAAAGGGCCGAGCTATATAGCGTATAGGTCACAAGCTAATGAAATATATTGGTAGGCTTCCTCACCTTCCAACCTTCTCAGCCACTTCAACAGGAAAAGAGATACCCGTGCAGGTAAATACCCAAGGCGACATAATGGACCGGGGCAGTGTCCCTAGCGGCACCGAAATAACGCATTGGGGATGGAAGCTGACTTCCCAGCTGGGGATCAGAAAAGGTTTCAAGGAGCGCCCTTTGAGGGGTCCACAGTAATTGGACTCATGGAAACTCCAGGCTGGGGGAAGGACGGGCATTGTGAAGTGGAAAGGTGACCTGGGTCTCAAAGGATGTGAAAGGTCCTCAAGGTTGGGGCGTGATGTTGAGCGGTACTTACTCCGCAGGATTTTACGAGAGGAGGGCGGGCGTCTTCCGCAGCCCCCCTCCCGCGAGGTCCCGGGGCGTGTAGGCGCCGGTGGCCGGTTGGCCACGGGAGGGCAGCAGCGGCCCTTTCCGACCCCACCCCGAGTGCCTCGCAACTTTCCCGACGCCGGTCCACCCCCGGGGGCTGGAAGGCGGAGCAGAGACTGAGTCCTCGAGGGGGCCCACCCGCCGCCCACTCCCCAACCCGCCCGGCATCCCACCCTCGATCCCCGGCCAGCGGCGGGGGCCAGCAGCTGTGGCCCCCGGCTGGGCGGTGGGCGGGCAGAGCCAAGGGCCGCCCCCGGCCGGTCCCTCCCCCAGCCGGGTCCGCCCCTCCCCGCCGCTGCGCTGAAGGAGGGCGGGGCGGGGCCCCCCGGGTCAGTCTCAGCCTCCCGCATTGGCCGCGCAGCTGGAGGCAGCGGAGCGGAAGGTACCCGGGCCGGGGGCTAGGGTGGCGGGGCGTCCCGGGAACTCGACCCCGGGAGAGCACTTTCGCTCCCCTCCTCTGGGCCGGAGCTCCGGGCGCCGGCCGGGGAGGGGGCTTTGGACAGAGCGCGGGCCGCCCTCCTTCCCTCGGGACGCGGCGTCTGGGCTGTGCGGGGGTCGGGCCCTCTCGGCCCCTCCCTGGGCTGCAGCGAGGGCTCCTCCCCACCCCCCCTGTTCCGGGAACTGCCCCTCAGGGCCTCTCGGCTCCTGTGTCCGAGCCTGGGTCCCTGCCTTTCCCCTCCCGGCTTCCCGGAACCTGCCCCGCCGGGCGAGAAGCCAGGAGGCAACTTGGGTCTCCGCGAGGGAGCCCAATTCCAGACGCTGTAGCTCCCAAGCTGGGCGGCCCGATGTGGACCTGGGGTGGGGTGTGGGTCCGGGCACAAATCCGGGTGGAGGTGGGAATTCCCCCAGGCCAGGCCGGTGGAATGGCGGGAATAGGGGCGTGGTGTGGCCAGTGGGGGCTGCCACTGCTCGGAGAGGTCTGGACACCTCCCCAGAAGCTTCCTGGAGTGTGCCTGGGGCGGGAGGTAGGGGAGATTGGGAAGCATCCAGCTCCTTTTTGTGTAAGTAAGAATCTCCTCCCTTCCAGACCCCTCCCTTATACTCCCCAACCCAGGATTATCCTGGGGCTTTGGGCTGGGAGGATGCAAGGCTGCGTCCTGTTCTTACTTCTGGTTTTAAAGTTGAGGTGGTATCTGATTCCTTTCCTAGACCTTAGAGCTGATCCGCTTTGTACAGCCTACCTCTGGTTGCTCTGGAAGTCTAGAGAATGATTGAGGAGAGGGCGGGATGTCTGGTCTCAGGGAAGGCTCCAGGAGCTTCAGGCTCCATTACAGCCTCTGTGTGGTGTTTGGTTGCCCATCTTAGGGTCAGCGGGGCAGTTCTTCTGGGGCTGCCTCTAATAGGGAGCTGTTGTCCTTGCCATGCTGGCCTTGGGCCTGGTGTCCTGGCTTGGCCTAGGCCAGCTGCCCTTCTTGCCCAACTGAGAGCCTGAAGGGAAAGTCTTCTAATTGAGCTGGGGGCTTCAGGGTACTTAATGCATGCCCTTGCCCCTGAGTTCTGGCCTGTGGCTCCCACCATGGGGTGTCATCTAAACTGTCCTGCTGCAGGCAGGTAGTGGCATCCTCACACCTAAACAACTGGTACTCACCCTGGTGGTGACTGTCTTTCATCAACACTGCCCATCCCAGGCGGGGCTACCCCAGCCTGTTTTGTTTTGTTTTGTTTTGTTTTTCACACAGCTGGACCAATGGAACCAGTGGGAGTGGGTGGGGGGAGCTGATCACCTGGGCAGAATTTCCGGGGAACCCCCTTTTTGAAGGTGGTTTCCAGTTTTGGAGGAGATCGGCTGGCAGGGTGAATGCCTTCTTGCCTGTCTTGGGGTATCAGAGAGAGAGCCCCTTTTGTGGTGGGGAGAGTGTGGCTGTATCCTCTGAACTCCTATAAATTCTCTCTGACTCATATCCACTTCCTCTCATCCCAGTTTTGTACTTGTGTGTGTGTGTGTGTGTGTGTGTGTGTGTGTGTGTAGGAGCGGGAGGCCACCCAGGATCCTACTGTTGAAGAGAACTAGCTTTGGGCTTGGAGAATTCGCTTTCCTAAAAGGCAGACCAAAGCCAGGCTGTGAGGTGGTGGTATGTGGGGAGTACAAGAGTTCAGCCCAGTTTGACAGGATGTGGGACGGAGAGAAAAAGCCAGGTCTGGGGCAGAGATCAGGTTACCATCCCCTTCTCTCTTAACTACTCCTTGCCTGGCTGGTGCTGGGACTGGTCCTTGTTCAGCTCTTTTTTTGGGAGCTCCTCCCAGCTCAGGCTCTAGCCCCCTCCCCCTTCCCTACAGCCTCGACCGCCTCTCAGCTCTCAGAGCCCGCCCTCTCTTCCTCCAAGGCTGGAGGCCTGGGAACCTCAGCCGGCTGGAGGTCAGCTCCTCTCCCCAGGGAGGGAGGAAGTGAGGCTCAGCTCAGGGGCAGGGAGGCTGGGTAGGTGTGATGAACTGTGCAGATGCTTGCTCTTGTGTGTTAGGGGCTGGGGACATATGGAAACCTCGGGAAGCTGACTCCTCGCCCTGAGTCACAGGGAGGGGTGGGCAGGGCCTTGGGGTGAGCTGGACAGAGGAGAGGAAGGGGCTGGTCCGCGGGGTGGGTGGAGGTGATTCCCTAGTGGATTATTCTCAGTCACTCTGCTGTGGTGGATGTGTGGCTCCCTACAGTGTGGTCATTGTCCCCTGCCTGGGGCTGAGTGACCCAGTGTTGCTGCCAGGCCCAGAAGGAAGGGGGGAGGAAGGCAGACTGCCCGAATGTGGGCTGTGGGCACTGCCGGGACTGAGCCTTCTTTGTGTGACTCGGGGCTGGCTTTAGGGACTGGGATGGGGTGGGCCAGGGAAGCCGGTTGGCCGCTGCCACTGCCCTCTGGGTTTCCTTCTCTCTGCTCTCTTTCCCATCTCTGGAGTAATACGTAGAAAAGGCTCTAACAGAGTCTCGAGTCACACAGCCCTGCTTTGAGTGCCATCCCTGCCACAGCTCTGAACACACGTTATAACCTCACAGAGCCTGTTTCCTAGTTTGGCAAAATGGGAAGCACACCATCGATCTTGCAGGCTTCTGGGAACTGAAGGAGATGATTTTTGTGGAAATGCTCAGCATAGCTTCCCTTATCCACCTGCCACCTCGTAGCTGGTTCTACTAGCCTGTGGACTTGGAGAGGATGCCTCATTTGTGACTGGGCAGGCAGGACTTGTCCTGAGTGAGGGACAATGTGTTCTTGATTGGACCCTAGCGATTATTAAACTTTAGAAGTATCAGAATCCTGGTAACAAAGTCTGACTTGAAGCCCTGATATGTATAGCAGATAAAAGTTGGCCCTTCCAGACATGTCCCTGATCCCCCCTCTTAAGTGTCTAGGGTCCTACAGTTGGTGGATTAGATCAGAACTCCTGTTTTCTGGCTCCCTGATTCTTCCACCTCCCACTTCTGTATTCTAATCTGTCTAGGGAGACCTGTCCCTGACCCTCAGATTAGGAATTTCAAGCTCAGTTGACTGAACGATTGGTTCTCGGCAAGAATGTGCCTGGGCAAGCCCCTATCCCTCCCTTCCCTCTCTTTGCTGGAAGCCTTGGTTTCCAGGTCTTGGGGGGCCCCAGCGAAGTGTTTTTGGATATATTGGCTTTTCCCTACATTCTCACTGCCTCTTCCCTGCCAGCCCCAGCCATGGCTGCAATCAGAAAGAAGCTGGTGATTGTCGGAGATGGGGCCTGTGGGAAGACCTGCCTCCTCATCGTCTTCAGCAAGGACCAGTTCCCAGAGGTCTACGTCCCCACTGTCTTTGAGAACTACATCGCAGACATAGAGGTGGACGGCAAGCAGGTAAAGGCCAAGAACCTTCCCCGTCTCCCCCTGGGAACCCCGCCCCCTCCCTTTGGACCTTGGATGTCCTGCCTCACCACCCATGTCCCTGCTCCACTCTCCCTGCTGGAGCCAGTACAAGTTTAAGTGAAACTTTAGTTTTAGGAAATCTAGATACACCTCCTTCTTCTCTACGCCCTGGCTCTATAACCCAGGCCCAGTCCTTTTGCCTCTGAGCTTAAGCTCCTTTGATGGCAAAGTGGGGATAGTGGTCAGGCCTCCTTCAAAGGCTTTTGTCACTTAAATCAGATAGCGGTGCTCACGAGGGAGCTCATAAACTACAAAGAGATCAAGCACCCGTGTCTCAGGATTTCTAAGACCTCACCTTATTTACATTGTGTGATGGTGATTAGCGCTGTCCCTGGCATGTAGCAAGTGCTCAGTAAATGTTGAGTGAGCCACAAGGACCAGTGGTTTCAGAAGAGGACCTCTGGGTGGCAGGGGAGGGGTGTAACTGGGGCCCTCAGGCCAGCTACTCACTGGGCCTATGCATCAGGTGGAGCTGGCTCTGTGGGACACGGCCGGGCAGGAAGACTACGATCGCCTGCGGCCTCTCTCCTACCCGGACACTGACGTCATCCTCATGTGCTTCTCCATCGACAGCCCCGACAGCCTGGGTGAGGTGGGGGTGAGGGCGTCGGAGAAAAGGTACTGAGAACCCCTTTGAGTCAGCCAACCGGAGGTAGCTCTCACCTCAGCTCCTGTCAGCCACCATCAGAGGCCGAGGCCAGGGGGCTTGTGACAGGGCCCTGTCAGCCTCCTGCACTGTGGTGACTCTGGCCCTGGGGAGGGCTCCAAGGGTGTACTGTGGGGGCAGAGGGGCTTTGAGCTGTGAAAGGGACTGTTGTGCTGAAGAGCCTCTAACACTGCTGGGGGGAAAGAAGGGGACCCTGGGGTGAGCTTTCTAGCCTAAGTGGAGGCACCAACACCTGTCGGGACATGTCTGTGCAGAAAACATTCCTGAGAAGTGGACCCCGGAGGTGAAGCACTTCTGCCCCAATGTGCCCATCATCCTAGTGGGGAACAAGAAGGACCTGAGGCAAGATGAGCATACGAGGAGAGAGCTGGCCAAGATGAAGCAGGTGGGTGGGGCTGCCAGGCCTGGAGCCCCAGGGACAGATGACCTCCTTAGGGTCTTCTCTCCAGTGGACTTCCCAGTGAGGCAGTGGAGGCCCACCTCCTACTCCCTGGCGAGGAAGAACCAGAAGGGCTCTTGCTCTCCGCTACCATACCTGATGAAATTGTCAGAGAATGCAGTGACTTGTCCAGGGTCACTTGGCGTTTTATTTGCTTCCATTCTTTGGGGGTTGGGGCTATTAAGAAGAGGAACATCCCTGTCTTCAGAGGCAGCTTCTTATAATAGATCTTTTGCTTGAGGTATGGGCTGACTCCAATGCCAGTGGGCCCGCATGGCCGGAAGGCCCAGAGTGAGGGAGCTGGTTTACCTGGTAGGTGGCTCTCTAGCCAGAGGCCAGGATAAAGAATATGGACTCTCCTACAAGGATAGTTATGGCAAAACTTTCAACCGGGGGGCAGATATGGTCACGTCTGTGCGTTAGAAAAATTTTAGCAGCCGTAGGGCACTTATTGGAAAAAAGCGAGAATGGGCAGGAGACTGGTTAGGAGGTGCTGGATGCTGAGGCCAGAGAAGGGTGTGTCATGGGATATAGGGCTGATGGAGACATCTGATGTAAACATTAAGAGTCTTGGGTCCTGGCCCAGAAACTGCCCAGGGTGGCTGGGGCTGGAAGATACATTTGTCCTAGTCACTACACTCATGGCTAAAGTGGGGAGAGGTGCACTTAGCCACCAGCTTCCTTTAACCTCTCGACTTCTGTCTTCCCAGGAGCCCGTGCGATCTGAGGAGGGCCGGGACATGGCAAACCGGATCAGTGCCTTTGGCTACCTCGAGTGCTCGGCCAAGACCAAGGAGGGGGTGAGGGAGGTATTTGAGATGGCCACTCGGGCTGGCCTCCAGGTTCGCAAGAATAAGCGCCGGAGGGGTTGTCCCATTCTCTGAGACCCCAAGGCCTCCCCTGTTCCCCCCCCCTCCCTTCATAGGGTTGCAGAGCTGCCCACCTCCTGGCCCCATCCTCTTAGGGCTCCTTGCCGAAGGCTCCCTTTTCAGTTCCTCCCAGCCCAGGACTGCATCTGAATTTCTGAATTTTGCCAGCCCCCCTCCAGCAACCCCGTGGTGGTGGTGGTGGTGGTGGTGGTGGTGGTGGTGGTGGTGGCGGCCCGGCCCGGCCCTCCCTCCCTATACTCTGGAACCTAGGGCAATTCCCTGCCCTTCCAAGAGCAGAGTTCCTCCTCCTGCTGCCTTGGTCCAGGGGTGGGGCTCTTGATCCCTTCAGCCTTCCCCATAAGATCATCACACACCAGCACTTTATATACTTCTGGCTCACGGGAGTGTCTGGGGTAGGGGACTTGGAGGGTGTAACCCAGAGCCCCGGGCCCCTGACGGTTCTGCTTTGGACTGGGGCCTAGACTCTGGCTCTTCTTGGTGGGGGGACATGAATAAAGGCCACAGGCTCCAACATGTGTGTGGCAGCTTCCTGTCTTTCTCTCCTGGTCCCTGCCTTGGCTGTGAGCCGAGAGTCCCATCTCTCCCAAGTTGCTTGCCAGGCTGGCCCCCGGTCTGCAAAGGCAGGACTCCCGGGCAGGCAGGGCGGAGTCTTGGAGCAAAGGATGAGGTCATGCCTGGCTCTGGGCCTCGGAGGCGGGTGAGGGGAGTGGTCTGGAGCAGGGGCTAAACTTAGAAGCCTGTGGGTGGCTTCCTTGTGGCCTCCCACTGGGTTTCCTCCCCTGGACCTGGGGGCTGGGTTCCTCTCTGGCTGGGAGGAGTAGGGCCCTGGGCAGGGTGTGATGGTCCCACCCTCCCCTCTGGGGTTGCTTTGGAGAGCTTGGGAAGGCCACAAGGCCAGAGGGGGCCAGGCTGAGGAGACAAGGAGGCTTTTGCATAGAACAATATTTTGTTTTCAGTTTTTCTTCCTCCCCCTTCCCCCAATTGTTAGCAGCTTGATGTGTCATTCTCCCCAGCAGGGGAGGGGGTGAATGGCTTGGGTTGTAAACTCTCTCCCCCAGCCTTCCTGTCCTTCTGGAGGGGCAGCTCAGCTGGGCTCTGGTTCAAGCTGGGTTCCGGTTCAGGGTCAGGTGGGCGGTTAAGGCTTGGCTGGTGTGCGAAGGCTGTCTGCTGTGTCTTCAGAGCTCATTTCTCCACTCTGGCTCTACCTGCAGGGACAGGCTGTCTTCTCCCTCCTGTTCCTGGGGGAGGTAGTCGTGACTTTGGGGCCCTAGAAAGAAAAGAGGTGAGCCTGTCTTCCTTACCTCATCCCCTAGCGCTGTCCCCTGCCTGGCCCAGCCATACCTGAGGTAGAGGGCCTGAGCTTGCTCAGACCTTGGAGTAAGTTCTGTCCCTGCTGCAGATCCAGTTTGGCAGGGAAGGGGCACCCGGTATACCCCCCGTTTTCTTTACAGAACTCCAGGAATCTGTAGGGTACAGGGACATTCACACACACAGCTGCACAGGCCTGGCTGAGGAGTGCCAGCAGAGGCTCGAGGCTAAGCCTTGGTCCTACCATGTGGGCCTGCGCCTTTGGGCGAGTTGCTTATCCTCTGTCGGGTAATTTAAGTGGGGAATTATGAGGAAGAACAGACCTGTGAATTAATTGAGCCACAAGAAGGTGCTCAATAGAGCTACACCTGCCCCAGGATGGGGGTTGTGGCCACCAAGAGGGATCATGGGGTAGGAATGCTCACACTTTCCAGTCAGGGTCATGGCCCAGGAGCAGCGGGTTGCCCACCACGATGAGCAAAGCCTTGGCCCGGGTCACAGCCACGTTGAACCTCTGAAAGGAAGGAGTGGTAGGGTCACGGGAGGGAAGGGCCTTAAGGAAGGAAGCATTCCTTCCACCCGCCAGGTCTCAAACCTTGGGGTTCTTAAGGAAACCCAGGTTGAAGTCCAGATCCAGCTGCACAAAGCTCTGGCTGCTCCGCACGGTGGAGATGAGAATGACGCTGCGCTCTTGGCCTTGGAACTCTTCTACGGAGCCCACCTGGAGGGCGAGACACAGGGCCTGCAGGGCTCGGGAAGCAGACACACACCCTGCCTTATGGAGCTCCCGATCCAACGAGCTCCAAGGCAAGGCCGATGCCGGCACCGGGCATTTGTCACAGGGGAGGGAGTGAGCGTCCTGATAGGAGAGAACGGGAGGATGCCCTGGAAGCTTAAGGGTGGATCCAGTTAAAGGGGTGTGGGCTAAAATTCTTCTAAGCAAAGAAAACACGCTTGCAAGGACACAGGAACTCCGAGCAGTGGTTCTCAAACTTCCCTAAAGACAGTCACTAAACACTTGTTAAAGATATACAACCCAGACTTCCTAAATTGGAATCTCCAAGGGAGAAGCCTTTAAATCTTAGAGCACTGGTTTTCAACCTCGGCTGCACGTTAGATCACCTGAGGAGCCATAAAAAATACCGATGCCCTGGCTCTGCCCCCAGATAGCTGTGTTCACTGGCCGGGTGGGGCTCTGGCACCGGTGGTGCTAGAAGCTTTCCAGGTGATTCTTATCTGCAGCCAGTGTTGAGAACCACCACCTGAGTCAAAGCACTGACTGACTCAGAGGGTGGGAATGGTGAGCTGTGACACTATCACATGACAGGTCAGGCAGGCAGGGAGTTTGGACTTTATCCGTAGGGCATAGGCCTCAAACCAGCCTGATCAAAAGCATCAAGAATCCGGTGTGGTGTTTCCTGGTCCCGCCCCAGATAGACAAGCCAGGATCTGCAGGAGTGAGGCCTGGGGGGAGCCCCACTGGGTCTTAGGCAGCGAAGGCAGGGCGGGGCAGTAACACAGGCTGGAGTGCCAGAAGAGCTCTCTGGAAGCAGGGGAAGTGCAGGGGCACCGAAGGCAGGGAGCAAATGTGAAACGGTGGTGTCACCTTTAAGTCTTTGATGTCATCCAGTCCCCGAAGCTCCTTGTCAAGTTTGGTGATGCAATAACGGATTTTTTCCACCTGGAAGATGAGGACAGGTGCCTTTCTCTCATGCCATTACCCCAGTGTAAGAGGGAGCCAGGCAGAAGACCGGGGAGCTGGGGGGCAGAGAGGGAGGGACAGCTGACCTCTGAGCTCGTCTGACAGGGCTAGCAGAGACCTGAGCTTCTAGAACCTCCACCTAATGGTCTGGCTATGAAGGGGGTACCTTCGGGGGGGGGGTCCCATCCTTGAGAGGAACTGAGGGCCTGACCTGCTTCCGGTAGGGAGAGATGACGCCCACGCTTCGGGGGCTCAGGCGGGCTTTGCCCTTCTTCGAGGAGGGGGCCAGGAGCAGCTTCAGGTAGGAGGTCACTGTGGCAGCCTCTTCAGGGTTGAAGAATGATGGGCTGTTACCCTCACGCTCGTCCTTGCCCATTACGCCGTGAAAGATGATGGGAAAGCCCTGGATACGGGTTCGGGGGAAACCTTCAGCCAGGCCTCCCTTCCCTCCCACCCCAAACCCACCCAGGGAATGCGGGATCCCAGGCCAAGGTGAAAGCCTGTGGCTTCCACTCAGAGGCTCCTCCTACCTTGCACCTTCGGTAGGAGGGAAGCTGGGGTACAGGGGTGGCAGCCTGACCCTGCCGGGTTCAGCCTCACCTGTCGAGGCAGACCCTCCCATCGGCAGAAGCGCTCTCGGTCCACGACGTCGGCACAGGCCTGCAATTCCCCATCATAATAGAGTCGGTTGGGAATGTCCAGTATGGTGGGGTGAGACCTGGGAGGCAAGAGGAGGAAGGAAGAGCAAGACCAGGGGCCAGGTTAGTTCTGCCCTGACCTTGGGGTCCCCTGCTCCACCTGCTCTGGGTCCACACATCCTCTTGCCACCCGCCCAAGTGGACGGTGGACTCATTGATCTACAGCGTGTTGCTAGGCACTGTTCACTGCACCAAATGTGCACAGAACCAAATGTGCTTCCTGAGCACATGTGGTCCGTAGGCCAGGCAGATTTAAAAGGAAAAAAAAAAAAAAAAACACGCAAGAAATGGGGAGGTTCTCAAGTTTCAATTTTGCCAAGGAAGGATGGTACAAAAACAACCATCACCTACTACTGCCATTATTTGATGAGATAATGTGTTAAATCTAAAAACAGAAGTAATAATAGATTGAACTCCCAGTGGACTTATCTAAGGAACTCCTAAGAACTTAGGAATTCATCATTAGGTACATGAATTCATTGAGTAAAGCAAGTATACTTTTTGATTTGAGTAACAATTAGCTTTTTGAAAAACTGTATCGTCTCTATTTTTCTCATTTCTCCTTGGACTGCCTCGACCCTTCATCTGGGACCCACACCAGACACATCCCAGTGTCTGGGAACCATGGACAATCCCCCGATACACAGATAAGCAAAATGCTCAAGAGCAAAGTCAGTTGCAAAGTCAGAGCCAATGAGTAGCGGTGATGGGGCTGGAATGGAGATCACCGACCTTCCAGATCATAGTCTTCCTGCATCACACAGCCTCTGAGCAACAGGACTGCAGGATGGAGCCTCCAGCGGGGGCTGCACAGAGTGGGTGAAGGCACAGATTGCAGGCGAGGTGAAGGTGCGGGAGTACCTGTAGTTGCGCAGCAGCTTGGTTATGAACTGGGGGTTATAGCCATTGGAGCCCTTCTTGTACAGGGCGTTGTAGGTCAGCAGCCGCTCCAGCAGGGAGTACCCCAGGCCATGCTTCTGGGTCAGCGGGGAGCGCAGCACGGGCCCCAGCTGCCTAGGGTCTCCTGCCAGCACCAGCTGCCCTCCTGGATTGTCTGTTTCCTTGACTTCCATCAGCCCTGAGAGGCAGGGTGCCGTGGGAGAAAGGTGAGCGGTGGGACCCCCCAACCCCATGCAGGGTGGCATGCACGCAGCCCACCCTGAACCCCTCACCTGCTATGGCCACCAGGCTCTCAGGCTCCATGGAGTGGCCGGCCTCATCGATGAAGATGTGTGTGAAGTGATCGATGGGAAACTGAGCTGAGACCAACCTGGGAGGCGTCAGGCCAAGCAGGGGTCATATCTGGGTACCCGACTGGCAAACCTGAAAGCCCACCCAAACTGGCCCCTCACCCCACTGCCAGGCACCACTCTTCCCCATCTCTCCAACCCGCTACTTCCTTACTTATACACATGATTAAGAGACACACACTTCCCACCTGCTGGCCGTGATGAGGGTGGTAATTAAGACACGATACTCCTGCAGCTTCTTCTTGGCGGGAAACACATAATCCCCTTTCTTCACATCCCAGTTGCAGCAGGGCTGCGGGGTGTGAAGAGAGAGGAGGAAATCAGCTGGCTCTGTCCATCCTCACCCTCACTCTGGCTCTGGGCCCCCCAGGCAGTTTTCTTTCCCTCTCTCACTTCCCACACAGGGAAACAGACAACCAAACGGGTTCTGACCCATCCAAGCTCACACAGCGACTATCCGAATCCAGGTCTAGTTTCCTGGCCCTGAGCATCTACCCTGAGCAGCCCAGCACCTGCCCTCCCCTGGCTCTCCACACTTCTCCAGGTACCTTGATGTCCTCGGGCACCATGCGAATGTCCCTGCTGGGGGCCAGGAGGCGGTAGATGGAACTGGGCAGGTGGACCCGGAGCCGCTGGCAGAGAAGGTCAGCTCCTGAGTTGGACGGAGCGCAGGCCAGGATGTGGGCTTTGGGCAAGTGCTTCACCACCTGGGGTGGGGACAAGCACAGTGTGGGAAGCAGCTTCTCTGGCTCCAGGGGGAGGGATGGGGGAGAGACTCGGTTGTGACTCAGGTTGGCACAGGGTGGCATTTGTCTCCCGGACCTGAGGGAAGCAGGGACACAAAAGGCGAGTTTTGACCCCCCCAACCCTCTGCTAGTCCAAGTAAGCACTTCACTGCTGGAAAACTGGCACAGTAAACATTCAGAATCTACGGTGGCTGAAACATGATTGGTGACTCCAAGAGTCACGTGGGACCCCACACCCTGCACAACGATGTTCAAATGCCACACAGACCATTGACGCCAGCCCAGGGGCGATCAGGAAGCTGGAGGCACCCAGAATCTGGGCACTGCTTGGTCCCTGGGGGAGTCAGCACCGGCCCCAGGTCTATGCTCAGGCCCCACCTGCTTAATGGCTTCCACCAGGGTGACAGTCTTGCCAGTGCCTGGAGGCCCAAAGATAATGTAGGGGGCTGGACGGGTGGTGCCCATAACGATGTTCTTCATGGCCTGCAGCTGCTCAGGGTTTGACTCCAGACTGCGGTCATACAGCCTGGCAGACGAACCAGAAACATGATGTCACCCGGTGTCCCGGAGGCCTCCCTGACTCCAGCGCCCACGCCCCACACCCCAAGTAGCCCCCCTTACACCCATGCCCAGTCTCACTTGAGCTTCACATCTGAGGGCAGCAGCGGGACCCCACGGGAGGCCACAGGAAAGAGCATGGGCCACAGCAGCCAGCGCCCCGTCAGCTCCAGGGCACGGTGTTGCACCCGCAGGGGCTGGCGGTTGAAGGTGAAGTTCACCTTGAAGGTCAGCCCATCCACAAAGCGGCTCAGGAGGCTTTAGGAAGGGAGGAGGAAGGAAAAGCTCCAGTAAGAGGGCATCTCTCTGCATCTACTCTGGCTCCACTCTCTTTTCAAGACAGTCATGCAATCCCTCCAGAAGAAGCTACTGAGACATCTCAGGGTCCCCCTGAAGAAAAGCTTCCTGCTCAATCCCTGGGGTCCCACTGGTCTCAGGGAGAAACAAATCAGCTCCTCTGGCCTAAGAAACATTTGTAGACCCTTCTAGCAGCTCATGGTTCCCCCAACACCCACCTCATGGAAAAGCTCAGCTTGACACGGTCCAATTCCACCTTGTGTACAAAGCCCTTGTAGGTGACGGGGTCCTCCTGATGTGTCTCAGAGGACAAAAGTGCAAACAGGTGGTCACCCCGCAGCACTGAGGGGCGGCTCTCGGTCACTCCGGGAACCTATGGGGGGTGGACATAAGCAAGCTTCTATCCCCAGGGATGGCTACTGGAGGACCCCTAGGTCTCCAGACCGCCTGTGAAGGACAAGGATTGAGCGTTGTCCTTCTATCCCAAGACCCAGGGAGCTTTGCTTCTTTCCTCTCCTGCCTGACAGGGCAAAAGTTGGGATGAGCAAGGAGACAGTCTGCCCGAGCTGCACAGAGAGAGCTGAGCCCAGCAGTCCTGGAAACTCTCTAGGACACGATTCTCAGCCCATCCGTGTGCCCTCTTGGCCAGCTCAGTTCCCGCTCTGCCCTTGAATCCTTGTTCAAAACTCAGTTCCTGCAGGAATCGTTCCTTGATTGCCCCCCACCCCCTTCTCTCTCACCAGCTGCCCTCCTCAGCACTTGCGTGCAGGAACTCTGGGCTTGTGCGTACAACACTCAGCATCTGACATCTGGAAAGGGATCTAGGCCAGCTCTGTGCTTTTCAGATAAGGCAACAAAGGCCCAGAGAGAGCAAGGGACTTGCCCAAGGCCACACAACTAGTGGTAGCAACGTCTAGACTAAAACCCAGGTCCTCCCCATCAGCCTGCTCTGACACCTGTTTTGGGCTCTCTGCTCCTTGCTGAGCCCCCTGGGGGCAGGAACAGCATTCTACTCTCAGGCTGGCTGACTCGAGCCCACCCTCCCCACGCAGGATCCGAGCCCTGACCTCCAGTGTGAGCAGTCTGGGGTTCTGGTCTACGGGGTCCCAGGTCATGGGCACCGACTCCAGGTCGTAGTGCCGGATGTCATGCTCCATCTGCAGCTCCTCCAGGTGCAGCAGCAGCCGGAGCTTCACCTCGTAATTTCTCCACTGCAGGGCTGTCTCGAGCTGGGCCCTGGCGGTGATGGTTGGGCAGGCAGGAGGGGGCAGGGACAGGATGGGTCAGGCAACCCCTGCACCCAGGAGCATCCACCCTCTCCCATCCGTGGCTCTGGGACTATGAAAGCACCAGGAATCAGGGAGGACCAGAAGGGCAGAGAAGTGGGTGGGGGGTCAGAGGCCTCAGAGAATGGAATCCTGGCTCTCCGTCCTTCCGACACCCCTGCCCCCACCTCAGATCTGACGTGGCATTTATACCATGGATTCTGGGGCCTGGAACATTCTCCCCACTAAGATAACTCCTATGCTTACACCCTCACCTCATTCATGTGTCATTGTCTGCTCAAATGTCACCTTCTCAAAGAGGGCAGCACTAACTGCCCTCTGCAAGACAGCACAACCCTTCCCCTTCCCCGAAAGTTTAGCTTTGGTAGAGTTCTTCACAGCACTCGTCGCTACATGAAACTATAAGATAAATGCTCATTTCTCCCTACTGCAATGAGCAAGGCCCTCATGTGAAGAATTCACCTTGAATGGTGCGCAGCACGAGGTGCGTGCTCTGTACAGGAAGGAAGGGAGGGGGCATGGGAGGCTGAGGACAGAGGGATGGGGCGGGGGATGGGGGTGGAGAGACACAGAAAGCAGCATGAGGTGGGGCAGAAGGGTGTCTCTTACTTGATCTCAGCAATCTCCTTTGGGGCAGTGAAGATACTTGTCCCCTGAAGAAGGATGGGGAGCAGCTGCCGGAGGCGAGGGGGTGGGTAGTATGTCCCCAGCGCCATGCTCAGCTCCAGGTCATAGCCCTTAGCGCTGCAGGAGCCAGGGAAGAAGAGTGGTCACAAACTCAGAGATCCCTCCCCTTCAGAGAGGTGGAGAAGGCTCCTCCCTGGAAGATGCCCGAAGCCCTTCCACAAACTATTGCTGAAGGGGGTCGGCAGATTTTGTACAAGGAGGCAGAACTCGCTACTCCATGAGGATGCTCACCCCAATTCTCATTTCTGGAAAGTACTATTCATGGAAACTTCCAAAAGTCACATATTTAACACCCATATGTGTAAATAATATGGATATAAAAAAATACATGCTCATTAGAGAAAAATAAGTGGGTAAAATACATAACATTCTCCCCATCCGGGGATAACCAATAACTTTTTGATAGCTAAACTTCCAGGTTTCTGTCAATTTGTATTACATACATACAGTTTTAACAAAAAGAGCACAATTGCCTATCGTTCACTTTTCTAGCTCAGTATTTCATAAACACCTAGCCATGCCACACAGAATATACGATTCTATTCATATGAGGGGCGCCTGGGTGGCTCAGTCGGTTAAGTGTCGGACTTCGGCTCAGGTCATGATCTCACAGTTCGTGGGATCGAGCCCCACATCAGGCTCTCTGCTATCAGTGCAAAGCCTGCTTTGGATCCTCTGTCCTCCTCTCTCTGCCCCTCCCCTGCTTGCACCCTCTCTCTCAAAAATAAATAAACATTAAAAAAAAATTCTATTCATATGAAATATCTGAATAGGGAAATCTATAGAGACAGAAAGCAGAGTGGTTAAGGCTGGGAGGGAGGGATGTCCAGGTGGCTCAGTAGGTTAAGCATCCAACTTGATTTCGGCTCAGGTCATGATCTCACGGTTTGTGAGATGGGGCCCCGAGTTGGGCTTTGTGCTGACAGCATGGAGCCTGCTTGGGATTTTCTCTCTCCCTTTCTCTCTGCCCCTCTTCTGCTTGCACACACTCTTATTCTCTCTCTCAAATAAACTTAAAAAAAAAAAAAAAAAAAAAAAAAAAGGCTAGGGGTCACCTGGGTGGCTCAGTCGGTTGAGTGTCCAACTTTGGCCCAGGTCATGAACTCACTGCTTGTGAGTTTGAGCTCTGTGTCTGGCTCTGTGCTGACAGCTCAGAGCCTGGAGCCTGTTTCAGATTCTGTCTCTGTCTCTCTGCTCCTCCCCTGCTCACGCATTCACTATTCCTCTCTCTGTCCCTCAAATACAAACAAACATTAAAAAAAAAAAAGGCTGGGAGGAAATGAGGAGCAAAAGGGTATGGGCTCCTTTTTGGGTAATGAAGTGTTCTAACCGGATCGTGGTGGTGGTTGCCCATATCTGTGAATATACTGAGAACCTGAATAGTACGGTATGTGAATTATCTCAAAAAAAGCTGTAAAAAAGACAGAGAGAAAGGTCTACACAGGCTGCCTGACAATCTATCATACAATCAAAAATGTTTAACATTTTTTCAGGCTCACCTGCAACTTCCTTCCCGAACAGAAAAAAATCTCTGAGGCCCAGAGGAGTTACGAACTCAGTTAGGAAAGGGGGCCCTGGTTCTGGCTCTGTGCTCTTCCCCAAGGTGCCCACCCTCATGCGGGGCACCCCAAACTGGACCGGGTTGGAGAGGAAAGGAGTTACCGGTCAGGTCTCTCTCCTTCCTCTATCCGGCTGGTCACTACAGGGTTTCCAGTGATCCGGGTCCGCTTGAAGGGAGTCGTGGGCTTCAGCTGTGCAGCCAGGGGACTGTGGGCAACGGCAGCCAAGAAGCGGGCAATGTAGAAAGTGCCGGCTCCTTCCGAACCTGACTCCCCAGGTCCCAGCAGCTCCCAGAGCACCGTGGCCGGGAAGTAGCCCACAAAGCTAGTCTTGCAGTGGACCTGGAGCTCGTAGCACTCGCCTGCAGGAGGACGGATGAGTGAGAGAGGACAGGGAGGGACCTTCCCACCAGTACCCTGCCTGCACACTCCCCCAGCAGCCACACCCCGGGGCAGGAGCCCTGACACAGCAACCCTTACCAGGGCAAGCCCCCGTCCACTAAAGGCTCTTTCCCGTGGAAACCCGCTCACCAGGGCCCAGTGGGCAGGGCAGCTCCTGGTCTCCATTGTAGAAGGCAAACTGGGGGGTCCGGCAGAGTGGGAAGAGATGAGTGAGGGTGACAGGCTGGGTTCCTCCATTCCGAAGCCTCAGGGTCAGCACCTCCTTGCGGTTCAAATCCAGGCGGATAAGGAGCTGCCCATCTCGGGCTTCATGGGGCCCCTGGACTTCCACGTCCACCCCATGTTTCCCGTGAAGATACTCAGCCCTGGGGAGAGTGGGAGTCAAGGGGGGGCTGGGACAGGAAGGGCCTAGACAGGGGAGGCTGGCGAAGTGCCAGCGGAGCTCAGGAATCCCACCGCCTCTCCCCAGACCAACTAGCTCCTTCCCTACCCTTCCCCCACTCCTTGAAGGAGGGGGCCTTACCCCAACCTGAGGCAACCCCCTCTTCTCTCAGCCAGATGGCTTCCCCGACACCCTGACCCCTGTGTCCTTGCACCCTCTTTCACATGCACGTGCATGCACACATACAGACACACACCTGTCGTAAAAGATCTTGGCTAGCAGTGACTTGTGGTGTTTGCTGATGTCTGACCCCACCTTCACTCTCCTTTTTTCTGGGAACCACACGTCGGCCCAGCGGTCGAGTCTGAAGAACCTGACCCGAGTCTTGGTGACGTAGGCCAGATTTGCAATCTTCATTCCATACAGCATGGAGGAGAAGCCAGGGGCAGGGGTCCCAAAGCTGCCGGAAGCAGAGGAGACTGGGAAGTGAGGGAAGGCAGCTCAACGGGGAAGGCGGGAGGGCAGGGTGTCTGTGGGTCGCTCTATGTGGGACACACCAGCCCTGCTGCGCAACAGGACAGGACCCAGGGACAGAGACTCAGGCTGGGGGGGGGGGGGTCACAGGAATTGTTAATGTTTTAAGGGAATTCAATAGGACTTCCCAAGACAAAATACGACTGTTTTAAACAGCAAGTTGTGGACTGTGTGTTTCGGAGGAGAACAGCCCAGTCATGGGCTGGTGATTTGGAGGACTAAGGGAAGAGAGAGAAAGAAACAAAGATTTTTTTGGGGGAAAAACTATTTGGGACAGAAAAAGAGATACAAATGACGTGGCAGAAAGAGCTAAGGTTAAGGGGAAGCCAAATAAGTTGATTCAGAGGGGGTGGACCTGGGGTCCTGCCTGATGGTGAGGAAGGAGAGAGGGGTCAGAGAGAGCACAGGTGTCCAGGGTGTGTGGGCAATGTGGCTGATCAGACAGCAGTTTCCACCCGAAGTCAAAGGGTGCAGGTGGATGGAACCCAAGCAGGAAGGGAAAGGATCCTTCTCCAGAGATCAAATAGCTTGGTTTTGCGCCTAGAGAAGGTGAAGACAGGGAAAACTGGTCAGAAGGTCAATAACCTCAAAGTCCAGTGCCTGGAATTCAGTTTAGTCAACTCAACACTTACAGAGACCTGTTATGTGCCACACACTGCGCTAGAAGCTGGGGGTTCAATGAGGTAAGAGCCCGGCACAGACTGAACGCGTCAATCCTGGCGTCCTGCCGGGGGCGCGGCCAAGGAGGTTTCCAGGGCAGCCTGGGGCCAAGGAGGGGCACCGAGCCAGGCTGTCCCAGGACAGAACGGAGTCCTGGAGAGTGAACGGGTGTCTACCAGACACAACAGGGAGCCAAAGGGTAAGCCAAGGTGGAGGGGCGTGCAAGGACAAGAGCTGGGGGCACAGGGCAACCTCCCACTCGGCCACCAGCTGGGTCTCCACTTCTCGGAGCCTCACTTTCCTCCCCTACAAAATGGGGGCAATGAAAACTTACCTCGGGGGGGTTGTTATGAGGGTTACATGGAGACGGGCACTGCAGTGTCCACTTAGCCCAGTGCTTGGCACATAAGGAGATCTCCGTAAGGTGTGCTATGATTAGTATCACACACAGTCTGGTTGTGCTACAGTGAAGTGTGGGACAGGGGTGATGGGAGGCAGCAGAGATGGACAGGCACCAGGTCACGCAGTGTTGCATGCCAGGCCAGGAAGCCTAGACTTGACCCTGAAGGCTAGCGGTCTTCCTCTAGTGGCACCCAGGAGCCGGGGACACCCCCACACGTGACATACTCCAGATCTGGACGGCTGACCACCCTCCCTCAATGCGTCGTAGGGAATGAAAGCAAATCCTAGCTCATAAGAACCATGGTAATCCCTATTTAACTATTACGGCTGGATCAGCACGGTCACTCACTGGCGTGTAACAAGATCATTTATGGTCTGGACAATTCCCTGGTGCCCCCTGCCTGTCACTCTGCCCCTCTCCCTCCTCACCCCAAGCAAATGAGAGTGATACTATTCAGAAGACTGTGAATCAGCTCTGATTTGTTTTAAAAAGGTAATAAATCATTTGAGAACATAACAGAAAATGCTCAGTAAATGCCACCTACTATTATTAGTATTCGTATTAGTAGTAATAGTAGGACTAACAGTAGCAGTGGTAGTAGGAGTAGTAACAACTTACTTTCAGCCCACAGCAGAGGCTACACTGTGGTTACAGAAGCCCCGAGGCTGGTGGGTTTTAAGCAGGGGAGTGGCAAGATCATATTTGCATTTCAGATGACTCTGGCATCAGGATTGGAGGATGGATTTGCTGGAGGCAAGACTGTAGGCAGGGACACCAGTTAGAAAAAGGCCATTGTAACAGTCCAATTAAAAGATGACAAGGGCCTGAATGAGGTGGTGGAAAGGACGGAAGAGGGGGCCAGATCTGATAATACTTAGAATGTAAAATTAGCAGAATCTGGTGGCGGACAGGAGGGGGAATGGAAGCTGGGAAGAGGGAGGAGTCCAGGACAAAACTCAGATCAATGGCTTGGCTTCCAGAACCATTTCTGAGATAGGAGGTAAAGGCAGGAGGAGGAGGAGGAGGAGGTTGGAGGGAGGACCATGACATTTGTATTTGGTATGTTCAGTTCGAGATTCCTGTGGTCCAGAGGCAGCTGGCTCCATGAGTTGGAAACTGAGAACTCAGGCCAAAGTCAAGCCTGAGTCTAGCCTGATATTCTGGAGTCCTCAGGTGGTAGTTATAACCATGGAAGTGTCTGGAATCTCCCCAGGGAGTGTGACTAGTCTGAGAAGAGCTGAGACCAGGACAACCCAGGGAGGAGGACAAAACAGAGAAGGAAGCCCCGAGAGAGGGAGGAGAATCAGAAGAAGTCTCAAAACCAGGCATCAGGCTCAAACACTGCCGGGAGGTCCAGTCATAAAGGGACCGAAATCAGGAGGAGTCACTGTCATCCGCCAGGGCCTCTTGCTTGGTAGGTCCCACAGATCGAGCACTGACTCAAATGCCAACAGAAGCCAGGCTCCCCAGGCATCTTTGATACCCGAGCACCTGAATAGTACCATTTTTGAGCCATCAGTGTTAAGGACTCACGTCCCTCATAACTCCACTTAAGAAGACAACAGTGGAGGGGCACCTGGGTGGCTCAGTCGTTAAAGCATCCGACTCTGGCTCAGGTCATGATCTCGCAGTTTGTGAGTTGGAGCCCCTCGTCGGGCTCTGTGCTGACAGCTCAGGGCCTAGAGCCTGCTTCAGATTCCTTGTCTCCCTCTCTCTCTGTCCCTCCCCTGCTCACTCTCTGTCTCTCTCTCTCTTAAAAATTAAAAAAAAAAAAAATTAAAAAAAAAAAAAAAAAAAAGGAAGACAACAGTGGAGATGCCTTGAAATGCAGCCAGCTCTCAGGGTAGTGCTGGGGAGGAAACAGGGCTCTCAGAGAGCCGAACAAACTCAAGAGTGCATGCCCTGTCCAGAGGGGGTAACTGTTAATCTCCATCGTTTCCAGACAGATGTGGCCAGCAGGGGACAGAGGCCCAAGATGGCCAGCATCTGACCTTTAAAAGAAGCCAGATCAAAATTTTCACATGGAATCTATTTTTGGAAACTTCTGCCTGGGCACATTGGCAGAAGGAACTCAACTCTGCAAGTTTCACAACTTCTGCCATGGGTACTACCACCTAAGTGTTTTCTCACATTATGCCCCGTGACTATTACCACTACCCAAACTCACCTCTCCCTGGTCTAAGGTGACAGCCATAATGAAAATAATTTTTTTCCAACCAGAAACTTAGTACGTAGCTGTTGGAAAAAAGTCCTAGTTCTTATATTATGCATCTAAGTCACCTAGATTTCTAGGAAAAAAGATCAAGACTTCAGTAGAAAAACTGAATAGTCACCTTACAGAACACATCGAGATGACCGGATGAAAAGATGTTCCAAAAGCAGAGAAATTGCAGATTAAAGTCAAAACGAAGGACTGTTTTATTTCGATCAGACTGACAACAGTGGAAAACAGCCATAACATGGATCGCTGTTGTGTGTATGTGGAGAAGGGGACTCTCACACAGTGCTCCTGGAAAGGTGAAATATGACAACCTTTTGGAAAAACAATCTGGTGAGGACTCCTAACATCTCTGAAACACAGGTATTTAACTCAGCAACTGCAGTTCTGGGAAAGTATCCCATGGAAAGGAAAGTACCTGTGTTTAAAGACATGTGCAAGGATGCTTACTGCAGAGGTATTCACAGGGGCCGAGAACTGGTAACAAAAACATGCCCATCAATAGGGAGATGTTAACACATTGTCAACACCCACAGCATGGAAAATACTAGGCAGCAATGAAAAAGAACGCACCACACCCACACAGACGGCTACAATTTAAAAGGCTGACAACACCAAGTGTTGACAAGGATAAGGACAGACCAGAACACTCATGCATTGTCAGCTGGAGTATGAACTGGTACGATCACTTCAGAAAAAGGTCTGTTTTGCAAAAAACTAAACATATGCTGCAATATTCTGATTTCAAATGAAAAGAATATTATGTGTGCAAAAAAAATGCACTAAAAAAAATGCAACTATAGGGGCACCTGGCTGGCTCAGGTGGTTAAGCATGCGACTCTTGATTTTGGCTCAGGTCATGATCTCAAGGTTTGAGTTCAAGCCCTGCATCGGGCTCTGTGCTGACAGTGGGAAGCGTGCTTGCGATTTTCTCTTGTTTCTCTGTGCCACTCCCTCCACTCGCACACTCGCTTGCTTGCTCTCTCAAAATAAACAAACATTTAAAAAGATTAAACTTAATTTAAAAATGCAAGTATAGGGGCGCCTGGGTGGCTGGGTCGGTTAAGCATCTGACTCTCAGTTTCAGCTCAGATCACGGTCTTGCGGTTTCATGAGTTCGAGCCCGACATCGGGCTGTGTGCTGCTTGGGCTTCTCTCTCTGCCCCTCCCCTGCTCACGCTGTCTCTGGCTCTCTCAAAATAAATAAATAAACTTAAAAAAAAAAAAAAAAAGGAACTATATAATATCTAGTATAGACCTAGCACTGGTATTTATTAAAAAATACTTGCTGGGAGAATGAGTGAAAGAAATATCAAATAATTCCAGACTATTCTTTTATTAAAAAATGAAGGAGGGGACATTGCACTAAACCGCTGGCTGGCACACAGCACTGCTGTGCAGGGGCCTGTAACGTTACATGTCAGGTTGCATACACGGTCCACACGTGGACATGTATAATTATATAATGATATATATTATTATAGGTCTAATATATATATAATTTATATAAACGTTTACATATTTTATACATACTGTCCAAACCTGGAGACACATGTAATAATATATAAATATACATATATATACATGTAATAAATACACATAGAAATAAACATATATAAAGGAAGGTAGATAGTGGCAAGGAAGTAAAATGCATGAAGACCTGGTCACACCACTTTTATTTATTCATTTAATCATCCATTCATTCACTAGTGTTTGTTTACTTTTGAGAGAGAGCACTAGAGTGGGAGAGGGGCAGAGGAAGAGAGAGAGAGAGAGAGAGAGAGAGAGAGAGAGAGAGAGAACCTCAAGCAGGCTCCGCACCTTCAGTGTGGCCCCACGAACTGTGAGATCATGATCTAAGCTGAAGTCAGATGGCTGTGTATATTTGGAGTTATTAGTTGTAAGCAAAAAGAATAAATTATGGCTGATTTAAGTGATAAAAGCTAGTTACCAATAAATTGCTGGGAAGGTGAGAAACGGGCTCAGGAAACAGACAGGAACTAGGGAAGGTGGAGCAGCCTAACCCCAGACAAGGTCACAACAGAGGACCAGTCCAGAAGACTTTGCTGCCAACCACCAAAAAAGGAAGTTAAGCAACTTGCCTAAGATTTAAAAATAACAATAAACGTATATTTACCCTGTGTCCCAGCAATGCTCCTCCTAGGTATATCCCCAAGCCAAAGGTACAAGGATGTTCCCAGCGATTTTATTCAAAATAGCCCCAAACAGGGGCACCTGGCTGGCTCGGATGAAAGAGCATGTGACTGTTCTTGATCTCGGGGTCGTGAGTTTGTGCCCTGTGTTGGGGGCAGAGATTACTTAAATACAAAATTAAAAAAAAAAAGAAATAGCCCCAAACTGAAAACAACATCCATGAACAGGAGAATGGATAAACAAACTGATTTGTATTCAGATGAAGAATACTACTCAGGGGCGCCTGGGTGGCTCAGTCGGTTAGGCGTCTGACTTCTGCTTGGGTTACGATCTCACGGTTTGTGGGTTTGAGCCCCGCGTTGGGCTCTGTGCTGACAGCGCGGAGCCTGAAGCCTGCTTTGGATTCTGTGTCTCATTCTCTCTCTGCCTCTCCCCCACTTGTGCTCTGTCTCTCAAAAATAAATAAATGTAAAAAAAAATTTTTTTAAAAATATCACTCAGTGATAAAAAGCTGCCATACACAAGGCATGGATGAATCTCAAAAACATTATGCTGAAGGGCGTCTGGCTGGCTCAGTTGGTAGAGCAGTAGACTATCTCGGGGTTGTGAGTTCGTGCGCCACATTTCGGGTACAGTTTACTTAAAACAAACAAACAAAACATTATGCTGAGTGAAACATGGCGTTCAGAAGAGTGCATACCTCCTGATTCCCTTAAATGAAGTTCCAGACAGGCACAGTCTCAAAAAACATCAGAGTGGTGGGTACCTCTGGGTGGGGTAAGGGTGAGGACGAACTAGGAAAGATGGAGGAAATTTGGGGTGATGTCATGTTCTGTGTCTCGATAGGGACTACACACAGTGTATGGAAAGGTAGAATTAAAATGTGTCTACTTAAAAAAAATTTTTTTAATGGTTATTTATTTTTGAGAGAGAGAGAGAGAGAGAGAGAGAGAGAGAGAGAGACAGAGTGTGCATAGAGCAGGGGCAGAGAGAGAGGGAGACACAGAATCTGAAGCAGGATCCAGGCTCTGAGCTGTCAGAGAACTCACGAGTCATGAGGTCATGACCTGAGCCAAAGTCAGACGCTTAACCAACTGACCCACTCAGGTGCCCCCAATGCGTCCACTTCTATCTAGAAGTTACACTTAATTTTTGAACACCTACAGTTAGTAATAATCATGCAGACGTGTTTGGTGTAAGTTGCACTGAAGTCTGTAACTTACTTTGAAATGCATCGAAAACACTAAGATGGACCAATGGGCAGATGTACAAAATACTAACTAAGAAATCTAGGGGGTGCCTGGGTGGCTCAGTCAGTTGAGACTCTGACTCTTCATTTCGGCTCAAGTCATGATCCTAGGGTTATGGGATCGAGTCCCGTGTCTGCTATGCGCTGAGCACAGAGCCTGCTTAAGATTCTCTCTCACCCCCTCTGTCCCTCTCCCCTGCTCACACACTCTCTCTCTCTAAAAACAAAAAAAACAACAAACAAACAAACAAACAAACAAAAAACTAGGTGAGGGTATATGGGTATTCACTGTACAATTATTTCAACTTTTGTGTTTGAAGTCTGTCTGTCATAATAAAATGTTGGGAACACCATGATCGGGAATGACTTCCGTGATGTTTTGTTGAGTAAGAAAGCAGGATGTTGAAAACGCATAAAACATTATCCTTTTAAAATAAAACAACCCAAAAAACACCCCAGTTGATAGCTGAGTGTCCTGAGTGTGGGGCAGAATGTGGAACGGAGTTGGGATGGTGATATGGAGAGGGACCCACAATAAACAAGGATATAGTGTAACGATCCCATGGGGGCCAACTGACATAGGTGTTGAAGTATGGGTGCATACAGAGGTAAGTGAAAGGGTGGTCATCCAAAGCATAAAAAAACTTTCAAACACAAATATCCAACAGAGAACATTAAGGGCCCTCACTCCCCCCTGTCAGCTTAACTGCTTGATGTGTATTTTTTCAGACTTTTTTCTATACATTCGAAAACTTTTTAAGCACTCAAGTGTTTTGTTTGCTGCACATACTCTCCTGCAACAGACCTCTTCACCACCATGGACTTCCTTCCAGAACATTTTACCAAGTCACCTCCCTCTTTTGGATGGCTGCAAAGGATTGCATAGTAGGAATGCAGGGGGCGTGTTTAACTGTTTGTCCAGCGATAGTTCGGTGCCTATAATGCTTGGCTTTTTCAAAGGTTACATACAATAACCACCCATGCACAAAAATTCTTGTACTAGTCGGTGATTTATGGGACAAATGCCTTCAAATAAACTTCTGGGTCAAACAGAATGACTCTTCACAACTTTGGCAAGTTCTGCCAAATTGTCCTCTATTTTTTTTTTTTTAAGTTTATTTATTTGTTTTGAGAGAGAGAGAAAGTGCGCGCACACGCGAGTGGCAGGGGCGGGAGCGAGAGGGCAGGTGGAGGGGCAGAGAGAGAATCCCAAGCAGCTGTCAGTGCAAAGTCCAATGCGGGGCTTGATCTCACAACGATGAGATCGTGACCTGAGCCGAAATCAAAAGCCCGATGCTTAACCGACCGAGCCACCCAGGTGCCCCAAGTTGTCCTCTAAACAGGTTGTACAAACTTAATGTTAATCACTAAAAATTTGAGAATACCCTTTTTCCAGACCCTGACATCAGAAATCTTCAATCTTTTCGATCACTGACAATCTGATAAACAAAAAAATGATATCTTGCTTAAATAGCATTACCCTCATCACTAACACAGTCAAGGATCTTTCCTTCTGTTTATTAGTCATTTGTGTTTCTTCCCCTAAACCAGCAGGAGTCATTACCAAACACAAGTCGGATCACAGCCCCCCTTTATGACTCCACAGTCTACAAGATGAAGTCTAATCTTTTAACAAGGCACACACGGATCTTCTGTATAACTGGGATAATGCAAACACAGTTAATTAACACCATCAACAACAGGAAAAGTTTACTGAGCACTTCCTGTGTGCTGTTTGAAGTACCCGTAAGCATTATCTCATTTAATCCTCACAACAACGTAGTAACTATCATCATCCCATTTTAGAGAAGAAACTGAGGCACAGGTTCTGACGTCAATCCCTCTTTAAGTGTACGTCAGCCCTTCCCACTGTATCACTGTCACTCCTCTCTAGACTTTCCTGCCACTGTGGACATCTTTGGTCTGTAACACCCTGACCTTGGCCCCTGCTATTTGTTCAGTGAACAATAACTAATCTTTTCAGATGCAGTGCAGGAAAGTCTCATGGCTAGAAGAATGGTATTTCAGAACATACTATCAAATTTGGCAGCCATCTTAAAGGGACATCTAGTTCTGTGTTTTACAAACTGTGGGTTGCAACTCTCATTAGTGGGTCAAGACCAGGATTTTTAGAAAATTGGAGTGGAACAGAATAAAAACATCAGAGGGCAGGGAGTGAGGCTATATATGGTTTCTAGGGTATGCATTGTTCCATGAAAGCTGTGTCCCAGGCTTCCAACTAAAATGTATTCTTTACTGTGGATAGAAGTCTAAACACACAGCCTTTCTCCATGCCAGAGACAGAACGATCTTTCCAAAACCCCTAATCCATCAGTCTCCTACTTGGAAACGATCTGTGCTTTCCTATTTCTGTTAAGATTAAAAAGTAAACAAACAAACAAAAGACTCTCTGCAGCTGGCAAGGTCCTGCCCCATCTAGTCCCTGCCTCCCTCTGGCCTCCCATCAGGGCCACTGAGTTCACCCTAAGCCCTTAGGGTGCTACTCCCTCTGGGTCTGGAATGCTGTCCCCTTGCCCCTTAACATCTGTGAACTCCCGTTTATCTTTCAAGATTCTGTTTAAACATGACTTTCTCCCAGAAACCTCTGATTCCGAGGTTGGGTGTCCAAGTTACATACTCTCAGAGTACTGGACCTTTTGTTCTAAGCACTTATCACAAAAGTAATTAAATAATTATGTTTCATTGCCACCTCCTTCCTTAGGCTCCTTCTGCATCCACAGCGACTCACACTGTTTTGCTTTGCTCACAGGAAGCATTCGGCCGAAATTTGTTGAAGAAAAGAATGAGTCTCCTGCCTAAGGCAAGAGCAGTCTTCTCTTGAAACTTTTCCTGACATCAGTCGTTCCTCCTAACCATCACTGTACTAATGACAGCTACCACTTCCAAAGCCCATGCAACATGCTACACATGGTAAGGGCTTTACCTGTGATAGCTCATTCTGGCCTCACACACAGCCCTGAGAGAAAGGCATTCTTTTACATGCGTTACAGGAAAATTTAGATAGTTGCTCAAAATTCAATGCAACTCCGGGCGCCTGGGTGGCTCAGTCAGTTAAGCGTCTGACATCAGCTCAGCCCATGATCTCACAGTCCATGGGTTCGAGCCCCGCGTCAGGCTCTGTGCTGAGAGTTCAGAGTATGGAGCCCTGTTTCCCCCCCCCCCCTCTGCCCCTCTCCCACTCCCACTCTGTGTCTCTCTCTCTCAAAAATAAACATTAAAAAAAAATGCAAACTCGTGAATGGCCAACCAGGATTTGAACTCCAGCTATCCAAACACTCTCCCAGCCCCTAAGGTACTGTATTACATGTTTGTCTACACATCTGCCACCCCCACTAGACTGTGATTACAGGCAGGAACCGAGGCACAGGCACAAGCAGAGCCTCGTTAAGTATGTTTTGCTAAATAACGAATGATGGGAAAAGGCCAAAGTTAGCAGTAGAGGATGCAACATCCTGAAATACCCTAGCTGGAAGGGATGCACCCCTCCCAGTGTAGGAAGGCTCCCTAGAATTCCGTGTGTGTGTGTGTGTGTGTGTGTGTGTGTGTGTGTGACTTGCAATAGCTCTCTGGTGGCCCATTCTCTTGTAGATCAACTGTACTTACTAATTCAATTCCATTCCACCAGCACTTACAGAGCATCTGTTACATCCCTGGCTCTATGCTGGGGACTGAGGAAGGTGCAAACGTGAGGAAAAGCCTATCCCCGCCTTCAGATCAGGGAAGCTGGTCGCACACTAGCTCCAACGCAAGGCAGTGCAATGGGGCTATAACCTGGCTGTGAACAATGAGCTCTGAGAGCCCAGAGGAAGAAGCCATGAATTCCCACTGGGAAGATGAGGGCTGATGTCACAGCATTCCTGTCTGGGTTTAAAGGATGTGTAAGAAAGTTCTCTATAATCGTAATAGAAATCTCCACCTGGTATGGAGAGGGTGAGGGGAACATGTTGAATGAAGCTAGCCCAGCCTTCTGAAGTGACAGGGAAGCATAATCCTCTCCACCACGACAGACTTCAAAATATTCAAGGATTACTGCCTTGTTCTCTCCAATGTTTCTCTTTTCAAGGCAAACATTTCTCAGGTTTTTTGTTTTTGTCTTTTTTTTTTTTTTTTAAGTAATCTCTACCCCCAATGTGGGGCTCGAACTCACGACCCTGAGATCAAGAGTGCCATCCTCCGCTGAATGAGCCAGCCAGGCCCCCCCTCAGTCTTTGACTGGGTTTCGTGACAGAATACGAATCAGCACATAAGCTGTTTCCCTCCCCCTCCTCACTGTCAATCCTTCAAGGCCAAGGTCAGTGTCCTTCTCCATTGAATTCCCTACTAACTACAGGAGTATTCTTATTTGCATAAGAAAACACCAAATTCCCTAATAATTCCAGGGGAATGGTATCTTATTTGCATAAAAAACAAGTGCACATAGTAAAATTACTTTTGAAATCCCTTAAATTCACCCATAATGTGCTTTATATGTGGTTTTCTGTATGCAGTCTGACAGAACATCTTCCCCAGTACTGGAACATACTGTGTAGCTTTCATTGAGAGCTGACAGAGACCCTCTCCTTGACCAAACTTCAGTCGGGCTCCTCTGAACCCTATTCTCAATTAGGCCTCTACCTTGCCCCCCACCTCTTAATATGTCTTTAGTAGTTTTCCGTCCACTGACCCCCTCACTCGGCTGACAACTACCAATTCCCAGCTGTCTTTGCCGTGTTGGGAGTAGAGCACTCTCTCCTCTACTACAGTAACTCTACTGCAATAGTCCTCCATAAAGTCTTTCCTACCGGTCTAACAAGCATCCAAATACATTCCTTCAGAGCCCAAAGTAGCTGGCTTGTGTTCAAAGGCACCTGTACTTGTGTTGGGGAACACAGGTGAAAGCACGGATGTGGCTTGTTGATAATGCCTCTCAATAGTACCTGCTCTTTGCTTACTTCTCTTTGACATGTTTCCTAGTTCTATTATACTCCGCGCGTTATTTTACCATCTATGCTAGTATTCTGTATGATGCATACTGCAGGCCTATCAAAGCCTCTCGTTCCCTGGCATCTTGTACTGTTCACCTTTCCATTCCCCAAAGCCCAGCACGGGGTGAGGGCATAAAACGGGTCATAACCGCTGACCCTTCCTCAGATGTTGCTGGAGCCTGTTCATGTCCCTCTTAAAATGGGACATTTCATTATTGATTTAAACAAACAACCCAGATGTGATCTGGAGAGTCACTATTTCGTCCCCCCCCCCCCCCCCCCCAAACCACACTTCTCTTAACACAGTCTAACACTTCTTGGACTCTTTTGGCAGCCATACCGGCCTTTTGGTCTGTTGAAACCCACAGCCTTTTTCAGGAGGTGTGTTAGGAAGCCGAAATCCCCACCACCCCGCATGTATTTGTGTAAGTCTTCACATTTATCCCTGTTAAACTGTGTTCCGGCCCAAGGCTGCAGCCTGTTGATAGGTGTTTCTGAAGCACAATTCTGTGGTCTGCCAGAACGAAGCGTCTGGTTTTCACTTCGATAGCAACAGGGGGGCCCAAACAGCCTGCAGCTACAGGGTGAGAAAGGCCTCCAGGAGGCTGGCCCTGGGTCTCCATGGAGAAGCCACAGGTGCTAATGGAGGTTTGGTGCGTATATAGTTTGAGCCCTTTTCTTCTTTGCCGAGCTGCCGGAGATTCTCCCTCCCACACTGGGTCTCCTCGGCTCCCCGGGATAGCGGACCCCCTCGGCAAGCAGCCCCTCGGCGGCGGGGCGGGGGTCCCCGCAGAGCCCGCGCCAGGGCCGGCCGCCAGCCGCAAGCAGCTCCCTCCCGCGGTCCCGCGATGCCTGGGCCCCCTCTCGCGCTCCCCTCCCCCAGGCCGAGCGCCCCCCCCTCCCCCGGCCCCGCGAGCGGCGCGTGGGCGCGGGACCCCGCTCCCCGCCAGGGCCCGGGCCGCGGGGGGCGCGGGCTGCGCGGGCGGTTCTGCTCCGGGACTGGGCGCAGGGGCCCGGCCGGGTAGAGCGGGCGGGCTCCGGGCGGCGCTGGCGGGGCGTGGGCACGGCGCGGGAGGGGAGGTCTGCGCCGCCCCGGGACCGGGTTGCGCCACTGGGGGAGCTGCGTCCCTCCGCGCCCCGGGGCGGGAAGGGTGGCCCCGCGGCGAGGGGTCGTGGCGGCGAGCTGGGCCCGCGAATCTGGGCCGGGGACTGGGCCGGCCCGTACCTGATCTTGAAATCCCAGTTATAAACGGTCCGCAGCCGCTCGCGATCTGTCTCCATGTCCAGTCCCCGAACGACCAGGAAACTCTCGAAGCACTGGCCCGTCTCCCGAAGCTGCCGGCAGCTGAACTTACTGGGCATCGCGGCGGCGGCTGCGGCTGCGGCCCAGGCAGGAGGGTCCGTGGAAATGAAACTGAAAGTCGCCGCCGCGGATGTAAGTTGGCGGCCCTAGGATGAGGGTGCAGCAGGGGGAAGCCCCCTAACTCTGACCCTCTGATCTTGCAGGCTCCCTTCTCCCCACCAGGCTTCCCTCCTCGGTTCTTTTCCTACCTGAGTCTTCCCTTCGGTCTCTCCGTCCAATCCCCTCCCCCTCCTCCCATTAACTCTTTCCTAAGGAGTCTGACCCCTCCCTCAGGGCCCTCCCCTTACCCCAAGCTCCCTCCCCTGGCTTCGAGCCAGAATCTGAACGTGGCTACCGCCTGGGGCCCCCTGAGCAGCCCAGGGAGACTTCCGAGCCTCAGCTAGGGCTACTCCCACGCCCACCCCCCCCAGAGCCTCGGGACTTATTGAAAAGCAGGAGAGCAAAGGGCAGGGACTGGGACCTGGGTTGGCTGCAGCTGGACTGGGGCAGCTCATCCAGCACCTCCCCCAGACTGCTAGGGACAGAAATCAGTACGGAAGCGAGCGGCACGCCCCCCTCCCCCATTCTCCCTCCTCGAGCTTTCAGACGCAGGGAGGAAGGCATAAGAGCCAAAGAAGTTCGGGGGGGTGGGGAAGAACCAAGTGTCTCTGAGATAAAGGTGTGTACGTGTGGGAGGGAGGGACAAGGGGCTCCGCCAGCACCGAACAGTCATTACTTTTCTCAGCCACACAGGTTTCGTTTTAGGGGAAAGGCTGGTGATCCCTGCCCTTGAGCCACACATATTTGGGCACTTAATTGCATTCCAGTCTGTATTGCTCTTTAATTGTTACTCGTATATAAGCAAGGGTTGCCCCACTCATCAAAATATCAGCCTGAGAGCAAGAGACTGGTCTCTTACGCAATAAATGGTTAATAGCTACAGCATCAGTACCAGGAAGAGAAGTAATAGACTAGCGTGCTTCTGAAGACAATTAAGACAAACTAAAGGGGGTGGGGCTCCCACAACAAACATAAAACAAGCCTCTGCATCTATTTATGCTCCCTAATAACAAAAACACACCAACTAGAATGGGGCAAAGAACATAAAAAGTTATGTAAAAAAAATTCTTCAAAAAAATAATACCAGTTACAAAAATATTAAAGGTAGTGTTTTTCTGCAAAGTAATTCCCTGTAGGAGGCCACGCATTCAACATAACCTAGTGTGAGGAAAGTCCAGAACCCAGGTCATGCTCCAGCTGGGCTACTCTTGTACCTGCCCCCAGGCCAATAACCAACTATCGCCAGGAGTAACAGATTTTAGCAACAGGAAATGCAAAGTTGGTGGGAACCAAAGCTAAGAGGAAGAGGAAAAACTGGGCAGGGGACATTGCCTAAGAATTTATGTCTTAGAAATTGTGCAAAGTAGAGGGAAACACTAGTAAAATCGCTGATTTCTCCACCTTTTTTCTCCACAATTACCTGGTGAGGTCTGACGGTAGCCAAGAGTGAACCTCTTAAAATCACCATGTTAACTTACCATTTCAAAAACCTCCCATCCACCACACCCATACTGATGTTTGGTTCCATGCTGATGAGTAAATCTAAGTCCCCATTATTCCTGGATTTCTAACACCACTGCCCCTCTCCACACACCACCCCCCCCTCAAACCTTAGGCCAATCTCCTAGATGTTATCAAAACATGCAAACAGCTGTAGTATGGTACCAACCTGAGTAAAAATATGTTATGTGGCCTTGGTTACAATGGAACCTCTCTAAACCAGTTTCGTCTAGAAAAATACATTTCACATGGAGTTGTAATTGTTACCACATATGGCTGTCTAGATGTCTAGAATGGTCTTCCTTCCCAGTCTCACTTCCTTGAAACTTTCTCTAAAACCATCTGCACTTGTAAAGAATCTGACTTTAAAGTGGCTGATTTTAGTACGGGTCCAAATATCACTGAAGGCAATCTGAAAGTTAACTTTGGCCAATGACGTTACTAGAATAAACCTATAGCCTCCCAAGGTAACTTTGGAGAAGCATATTAAAAGCTCTGTATTTTCTTTATTACTTCTCATGACTCCATAGTTACTTGGGCTTCACAATTAAACATATGAATGTTAAGTTCATGTAGACCATAGTCCTGAATACAACTAGAAATAGCCCTTAAACTGAATGCTGAAATTGGTTAGAGGCTGTGGCAGGTACAGCTGATCCTCATTATTTGCAGATTGTGTTATTTGCAAATTCACCTACTCCCTTAAATTTACTTCTAACCCCCAAATCAATACTTGCGGTACCTTTGTAGTCATTCATGGAACTGTGCAGAGCAGCAAAAAAAACCCTGAGTTGCCCAATGTGTATGTTCCCAGCTGCAACAAGCAAGGTCATATTCTGCCTTCTTGTTTCAGCTCATATTATAAACAAGCATCCTTTTCGTGGTCCATATTATGGTCACGTTTTTTGTTGTTGGTGGTGACTTCACTGCTTAAAATGGCCCCCACACCTGTGTAGTGCTGAAGTTCTATCTGGTGTTCCTAAGCACAATGCTGTGATGTGCTTTATAGAGAATATTCCTATTAGATAAGCAGGAGTTATAGTGCTATTGGCTGGGAGTTCAAGGTTAATGAATAAACAATATGTTAAATGAGGTGATTTAAATAGAAACACACGTATAAAATAAGATCATGTATTGACCTGTTGACAAAAATGTGGCCATTAGTTCCCAAGCACCTAACCCTGTATTCCCTGAGAAGCAGTATTTCCTATTTGCCAACTCAGTGTTTGCTGGCAATGAACTGTGAATAATGAGAATCAACAGTATATTCATATGTGTAACAGTGCTTTTCAATGTATTGGATTTGACAAGGTATGATATTGGTTACTGCTCTCGGTGGGCTAAGATCTACCGTGTCTTTTTATACATTCTCTGTTCAAGGGAAAATTTTTGTTAGCTCAACTTATAGGACCATCCAGTTTTGTTCTGTATTTACCAACCCTCTTTTCTTTCTTTGATTTCCCAAGCAGTAGGTAGCTTCATTCTATATGAGATTATACATTTATAAATTGACATTCAGTAATGTATCAGTCTTTTGTGAGTCTGGAGAAAATGTGCCAAGGTTTGCCAAGTATCTCATGGACACAGATGAGTCCAGCATCAAAGTTCTACATTACAGAAGAGAACAGGCACTGGAACAAGGCAGCTTGTAACAGCAGCACAACTACCCAGGCTCAAATGAAACCAATAGTTTTCAGCAGTGTAATTTCAAATCCAAATATAGGAGTGAGGCCTCCCAGAAAACTCCTTTCCATCTGGCTGAGAAACCTTTACCCTAGGATACCACAGGCAGATTTCAGCAGCATGTGACAAAATAAGACACAATTCAAGCAAATATCCTGAAGGAGGTTAAGGAAGTAAGGTCTCTGCAGGACTTGGCAAGGAGGGCTGACTTCCTCCCGATTATACAACTAACCAAGGGCTTTAGATAGCCAAAAGATTAGTAAGTTTTTACAAAAGTCTATATGGGCTAGGGAAGTGGATGGGATAGGCTAGGGGCAGGCTGACAGTTAATAAGTTAAAGGCAAAGACAAGAATGTTTGAATCTGTTTGTGCTACAAGCACAGAGTATAGTACAACAAATATTCCCTCAAAAGGTGGGACTTTAACTGGCCTTAGATGGAGTGTGAACCATTGAAACTCCTCTGGTTCTTAGGAACCAGGATAAAAGCCTTTCCCTCATGTCTGTAGCTAAGTCCAATTTGCAAGGAAGTAAAGCCGCATTTAGAGTTAAGTCAATGTGAAATACCACCCAAGTTCAAGGTACAGGGATTCTTTCATTTCTACTTCTTGTCTAGTGACTAGAACCATACTTGGGCCTTGCTTTCTCAATGTCAGACAGAGAAGATAACTAGAAATGGAAAACCAAAGCAAAATCTTTGAACCACCCGCAGCCTCTGAGTGAGGAGCAATGTTATCCACAGGGACATTGCTCAAACTAAAAAAAAAAAAAAAAAAAAAAAAGGCGCTGTCCTTTCCAAGTTTTTGGATAATCACTGAATCTGTAATAGTTCAGAAACCCTGAACATCTTCATCAATTAAGACCAAGCACAGTTCTCTTACTTGAGAACAAAAACTGAAGACATGGATCGAAAAGGAAAGACTCAGACAATTTAAGAACAAAACAGGTATATTTCTATTGGACTACCTGATACAGAGGATAGTGTGGTATGAATGGATAGTATGAATGACACATAATACAAATATATTTTATTTGAAATAAACAAAAATGCTTACACAGTTCAACTGGTCACTTGGAAACAAACTTGCTTGACTGTATTACTGAGCAAAAACAAAGCTGAAGCACAAACACCCTTCTTTTTTGACATGTATTTGGATAGGTAGGAAGACACTACTTGGTTTTTTAAAAACTGACCTTCCCTTAAGGCCTGGTCATAGAAGTGTAAACAATGTAAATGAATCCACCATTACCAGCTGTCATATCATATCTATGTCACCTGTGTATTCTGAGATCATACATATACCTGCCAATATACCTGGGAAGGGTTGCTGAATCACAGTTACATTTAAGTTCTTGGCAGGCAGGACTGAGGAAAAGTAATTTGGAACAAGTTTTACATCCTATTTAGAACAAATCACTAGTATTCCCTTAAATAACAGGTTACAATAGAAAGATACTGCCTGGAACGTATCCTTTTCACTTTGGTTCATTTTTTGTTTGTGTTTGTGATTTACATAGTTGTTTGAATCATCTGCTTATAGTATAATCCTGCCACAAAGTATTAAAGCACGAGATACTATTATTCCTTCAACATCTGCATTTTTCAAGTTTTATACTCTACTACATCCCTAGTACGTCAGCAGTTCTTGAATAATACAAAATAATAATAAATGGGTAAAACTCTTCTAAAAATGCAGATGTCTATAACTATAACGGTACTAGATGGGAAGGAGACAATGAGGGAAGAGAAAAAAAGCAAACACGTTCATGTGCAGGGAATGTGGTTCAAGTCTTTGGATTTAAAAACAACTTCCCCAGAGAAGCTGGCTATAATGGAATTTCCAGAAAACTTCCTTTGCCCCCACAAAAGGACCTGAAAAGCCCAATCCAAACTTTTGAACACTACAGTTATGAGATGTTATAAATGATAATCAAAGCAGTCAGAGGGAGAAGGATGAATGTGTCTTCCATTCAGCTAGTTTGTAGCATAGCCTTTTTACCTGTTGGTGGATCAGTAAACCACTAAAGTACCAGAAGTGCTTTGAAGGATAGGGGTAGAAAAGTACTGGGCATATTACCTGTCTGTATCAATAACAGGGCTTCATGGCTAGGAAAATTTTCTAAACAGTAAAATGACTCCAGGATAGATCTCTCTCCATCATTAAATGTGGCAGAATTAAAAAAAAAAAAAAAAAATTTACAAGTAGAGATAGTGAAAACAGAAAATTACAAGGCAGAGAACACAAAAGAATCAAGATGATGCTATAGGTTCAACAGTATTCCATGAGGCTAGAAAACCTGTTAACTTTGAAAGCCCTAGCAAAATATCACTCTTGTTTATAAATCACTTATTTATCATATGACCGCATGTTGAATCCTTTCTTTCCACATACTGAAGAATCCTACATTCAGCCTTTAAGCATTTTGCATTTCTTTGCCAATCTTGTAGCTGAGTATCTTGTTCCAGTCGATTTTGGTGCGGGTAACCGGAAGCTGCCGGCGCAAGGCCTTGAATGTGGTGTCTGACATTGTTTGATAGTTTTCACTAATTGCTGTCTGCAACAGATAATTGAAGATAAGTTGCTTGAACAGAAATGGATAGTTGTGATTAGGAAAGTAACTCTGTAGTCAAAGGACATGTTTGAGTCTTCTAAGAAGGACAACAGGATATAACATTCCTAGTAAGCTCCTCTCCCATCTCTGAAGTTAAGAAGCCCACTTATATTATTTCTACAACTAGAGCTATAATCCCTTCCAGTGTCAAAACCTTGACAGTAAGCACAATGCCAAGTTGCAAGGTCTGCAGCTTCCACACTTAGTTACACTGAACAACACATATATTTATGTTGAAAGGACAGAGAGAAGTTCTAACAAAATGTGTTAACAGCAAAATAATAATGTTCTAGAGATCTAGAGAAATTAGTTCCAAATCTTCTTACCTGATATTCATTTTCTGCATGCTCTATGATTTTAATAAACTCCTTGGCAGTTTGGACTTCATTCTAACAGAGGAAAAGGGGAAATAGGAATTTTTTAAAAAGTATAAACAATAAATAAAAACATACTGAAAAGATCATCTTGACTAACATTTGTATAACAACTTACAGTTTATCAAGTGTTTCCATGCACATCACCTTCTTTGATTCTCCCAACAGCCCTGTGAGGTTGATCTGTTATCATTACCTCCATTTTCCAGATGAGAAAACAGAATCCTCATAAGTGACTAGACCAAAATTACACACTTCTTCAAAGATGGGATCTGAATCCAAGTCTTCTGCCAAAAGACCCCATGCTCTTTTCAATCTACCACAGTATGCCCCAAAGACATCATCACGACATCTTGAAATGTTTATGCCTTGAAAATATCTCTGGTTTAAGATGATATAAACAATGCCCTCACCAATATCAGCCATATATGTTAAACTCATATACTCCTCTATCTGCCACTTGTGATGTTAAATCAACCAATACATTTTGCTTTACATGATTCAGGTACCATATTAACTAAACGTATCCTTTTCACTTTGGTTCATTTCTCATTCTCTCTCTTCCTTTCATCATTAGGTACAACAAAAATATAGGTAAAAGCTAAGATTTACTGCCTAGGGCAACAGTTCCCAGACTCTTTCAAATGGTAAAAACTATCTTGTTTTCACAGCAATGCTAAGACAAGTCATTTGCTTTCCCACTCACACTCTTAAGTGTGCATAATGCAGGTCCACAGAAGCTACAAGATGTGTGATGGCTTCATCACTCTGAGGGCTAATGGAATGTGTGGGCACATATGGGAATCCAGTGGTCTTTTATTAAGCCAGACACTATACAATTTGTAAAACTGTAAGTGAATGCCATTCTTTGCACTATTTTTTTTTTTGGTTTGGAAAATATAGTTCTTTTTTCATGAAAATGCTATTTAGGCCAACAAGTAATGGGTTTGTTACTGTTATTTTAAATTAACAAATATATTTAACATTTCTCAGTTTTAATTTCTAATAAAGTAAATGTAGATACAACATACATAAACATAGCTAGCTAGTTTGTTTGTTTTTATGATTTTTTTTTTTATTAGAAGGTCCACACCCAATGTGGGGCTTGAACTCACAACCCCAAGATCAGGCATCGCATGCCATACTAAGCCAGCCAGGCACCTCAAACAAAAGCTATTTGAAGGTGCTCAATAATTTCTAGGAATAAAAAGAAGCACTGAGAATGCAAAAAAATTATGTCCCTTCTTTCCAGGTATAGAACACTATATATATATACATATAGTATTATTATCTGAACAAATTATACATATGTGTGTGTGTGTGTGTGTGTATATATATAAATATACACAAATATATAATATAATATCTATGTTTTTAATGTTTATAATTTTGAGAGAGAGAGCAAAAGAGGTGGGGGGAAGGGGCAGAGAGATAGGGAGACACAAAATCCGAAGCAGGCTCCAGACTGCTGGAGCTGTCACCACAGAGCCTGACGTGGGGCTCGAACTCACGAACCTGGAGATCATGGCCTGAGCCAAAGTCGGATGCTTAACTGACTGAGCCAACCAGGCACTCCAGAACAACACGTTTTAGTTGAATATTCCTAAAAATGTTTGGCTTCTCTAGTGATATAAATGTAGCCCTATAAGATTTGTTGGCAAACTTTCCTTCCTCACAGTATTTACTGACTGAAGATATTGTTGTCCTTGAGTAAATCTCACAATTGAGAAACAGAGAAAGTGAAAGATGTTTGAATAAAACCATTATCACTATTTGGCATTATATCATGTTATGTTACACTGTGTTTTATATTATGTAATTATTTACTCTATTACATTTAGTCAAAGACTGTGAACTAATATAGCTGGTTGATTACATGCTTTTATAAGCTGCCAAAATCAAAGCACTGAAAACAAACTGAATTTCTAGTGGCAGAATCAGTACTCAGGATCAAAATAAAAAAAATTTTTTTTAATGTTTGTTTATTTTTGAGAGAGGGAGACAGAGCATAAGTGGGGGAGAGCAGAGAGAGAGGGAGACACAGAATCTGAAGTAGGCTCCAGGCTCTGAGCTCTCAGCACAGAACCAGATATGGGGCTTGAACTCAGGAACCATGAGATCATGACCTGAGCTGAAGTCAGATACATAACCAACTGAGCCACCCAGGTATCTCAGGATCAAAATCAATTTTTTAAAGAAAAGACACAAGTGAGACATATTAAATACTCCACACTCACCGAAACAGTTACTGAATCCTGTACATCTTTATGACTAACCAACTGAACATTGCCATCTTCATAATAGTGAACCTGTGTGAGACAATGGTTGAGCAAGTTTATGTGTAGTTCATATAAAAACCCACTGCTAAGGTACATATCCATGCCTTAAGCCACTCCCAATCTTTTTTTTTTTTTTACGTCATCACCAATCTTTACCAACACCGAAAAAAATATTAGTATGATCAACTGTAACTTACAATGTTGTTTAAAATTCACAGAACACTAAATTTTAAGAATTCTCCCTTTTTTTTTTTTTTTTAAGCAGGGGAAACTGATTATTAAGTTCAACAAACATTTATTTTGTGCGTATTGCATTCCAGGCATTGTGCTAAGTATTGTAAATACAAAGATCTTATAAATAAGATTCCACTCTTAGCAGTATTAAAAGATTAAAAGAATTCAAATAAAATCACTGGACATTAGTTTTTCTCTGTGAAAACCAAGGAATTTTAATGGATCCTAATTCCTTACACATCTCTCCATATATATAATCATCAATACTGGTAAGCAGATCTGACCAAGTGCAGGAAAAACTTACTTGACAGTTAAAGACAAATTGAAAAAACAAATATCCTACTAGTAAATTAGCTTACAAAAAAGCAAGACAAAAGCAGTTCTGAGGATATAAGGTAAAGTGGGGTGCTACAATTATGAGACCAATTAGCAAGAAGGAGGGATACATAAGAGACAGACTAAGCAAAGATGTTAAGACTCAGGAAGTTTTGGCAACTTACAAGATAGCTCCAGTCACCTTAACAAGGCTACAAACTGGTCATATAAAATAGGATGAGGGTTTCCTTTTGTTAAGTGCATTTGAACAAAGTTTTGAAAATAGGAGTTGTCACCTAAATGGACAAGTAGAGAAGGGCATCTAGCAAGGGGATAAGAGAAGTACAAGAGAATGGTTTAGGAAAGAACAAAGAACTCACTGCAAATGAGTTAAGTGTGGAGGGGAATGTGGCAAGAGACAGTGCTATGAAGCCAGCTGGAGACAGACTGTGAAGCAAACTGCCTTATAAAACATGTTAAGAGTCCAGACTTTATCCTATTTAAAGGTGACTGGGACTCAGGGAAAAGGAAATGTTTTAAAAAGATTACCATTTGTGCTATGAAGAAAATAAAGCGGAGGGAGCCGAAACTGGGGGCATAATGCTAGAACAGTAGTCCAGGTACTGCCTGTTTCCTTCATCTAGTCCAGGCTACCAGGAGCTATTTTTGTTTTGCTTTGTTTTTGTTTTTAAAGATTTTATTTATTTTTTTAAGTAATCTCTACACCCAACATGGGACTTGAACCCATGTTCAAGAGTCCCCAAGATCAAGAGTCGCATGCGCTACCTACTGAGCCAGCCAGGCACCCATAACAGGAGATAATGTGGATAAAAAGGAATGTTTTTAGAGATAAAGCAGAAGTAAAGAAGAAAGGAACTATATACCCTGCACTACTATGACTATTATTTATTGAGTCCTTACTTCATGTTAAACACTATGCAAAATGTTTTAGTTATTACTTACATTATCTTATTCAATCTTTACAAAAACTCTGAAATAGGGACCATTGTTATTCCTATTTTACAGATGAGAAAACTGAAGCTTGAGGCAGTTGTTTTTTTTTTTTTTTTATACATACCAGAAACTTAACACTCATAGTTCTGGGGATGGAAAGTCTGATATCAAAGTGCCAGCATGATCAGGTGGTTCATTGCAGGCTTCTTTTCTCTGTATCTTTACATGATGGAAGGGGCTAGGGATCTTTCTGGAACTTCTTTTATAAGGCACCATTCCTACTGATGAGGTTTCCACCCTCATGACTTGAGCACCTCCCAAAGATCCCACCTACTAATATCATCATCTGTAGGGGTTATAATTTCAACATAATGAATTGTAGGGAAACACAAACATTCAGAACATAGCAGACTGGAAAGAAAAAAATAGATTATTATTTTAAAAAACTTTTTTTTTTTTAACGTTTATTTTTGAGACAGAGAGAGACAGAGCATGAACGGGGGAGGGTCAGAGAGAGGGAGACACAGAATCTGAAACAGGCTCCAGGCTCTGAGCTGTCAGCACAGAGCCCGACGCGGGGCTCGAACTCATGGACCGCGAGATCATGACCTGAGCCGAAGTTGGCTGCTTAACCGACTGAGCCACCCAGGCGCCCTGATTATTATTATTTTTAGAAGAAGATTTTTTTTTTTAAAGTCACAAAGGAATTTTATACAATTAAAATAATACACAGACTGATGGGATTTACTGAATAACTAACAGATCCATAAAGGAAAGCAAGTCTGAAAGATGAAATCCAGTAGCACCTAGAGTATCTCTAAAAGTAAAATTTTTAACTGTTTCCTTCTTTCCTAATATATATATTTTTTCAATCTGAAAGAATGTCTTTATTTTTTTTAATTAATTAATTTTTTAAACTTGTTTTATTTGTTATTTTTTTAAATTTACATCCAAATTAGGTAGCATATAGTGCAACAATGATTTCAGGAGTAGATTCCTTAATGCCCCTTACCCATTTAGTCCATCCCCACTCCCACAAACCCTCCAGCAACCCTCAGTTTGTTCTCCATATTTATGAGTCTCTTCTGCTTTGTCCCCCTCCCTGTTTTTTTATTATTTTTGTTTCCCTTCCCTTATGTTCATCTGTTTTGTCTCTTAAAGTCTTCATATGAGTGAAGTCATACGATTTTTGTCTTTCTCTAATTTCACTTAGCATAATACCCTCCAGTTCCATCCACGCAGTTGCAAATGGCAAGATTTCATTCATTTTGATTGCCGAGTAATACTCCATTGTATATATATACACCACATCTTTATCCATTCATCCATTGATGGGACATTTGGGCTCTTTCCATAATTTGGCTATTGTTGATAGTGCTGCTATAAACATGGGGATGTATGTGTCCCTTCGAAACAGCACACCTGTATCCCTTGGATAAATGCCTAGTAGTGCAATTGCTGCATCATAGGGTATTTTTAGTTTTTTGAGGAACCTCCATACTGTTTTTCAGAGTGGCTGCACCAGCTTGCATTCCCATTGAGGCAGTTTAATAACTTATCCATGTTCACATATCTAGTAAAAAAAGGAGCTAGAATATGAATTAGGTCGAATTCCAGAACTAAAACCATATCTAACATGCCTAATACCTCCCACTGTTAAGTTTTGTCAAAAAATTAGAAATTCCCTCATCCAGGGAGAAATAAAGTATCTCATTAGGGACTTAACTCTTCTAAAATATCATTAGAGGGGGATTAAAACAGCCAAGCCTTCATCGAGGCAGAAACCATGATCCTATTAGCAACAAAAGGACTTCCCTGGGCAACATGAATCGACTACAGAAACTTGTTTAAGGGAACAAAAATAGCTGGCTCTGTCCAGATGGGCAAGAGAAACCACAGACTTTCCATACCCTCTCCAAACTCTTAAATTTCATCTTTTGGCTTTCTAAAGGAGGTTGAAGAGAAAAAGACAATTTAAGAATACACTGGAGAAGCAGGGAGTTGATAAATGCCTATAATACCTACACACAAGAATCACAACAGCAAAGATCTGAGGAAAAAAAGACCTGGCTAATTAATAATGACATATAAAGGTTAAAGTTCTAATAGACAAGTGAGATAGGGAAACTGAAGGGATTCCACTCTTGAAAGGCTCCATTTCTGCTGTTTCTTTAAGTTCCACTCACTCATGTTCTGTATTTTGCATCTGAGTAAACCAAAGAAGCTTTGTTCCCACTCCGAGGGGGAAACAAGACAGTTAATCATTCTCTAAGTTTCATCGTAGGCCCCCAAACAGCTACTAACATCTAAGAAGAACCAGATTCGAAGCATGTTCCAGAACATTACCTTTGAACAAACTCTGGTCAACACTGGCATCAATACACTCTTACCTTCGGTGATTTATGGACTAACACCTCTTGTTCACCTGGCACTCACCTTTGATTGGACCCTACCCTGGATTCCTGATGGAACATGTATCCGGGAACGTGATCCCTTTCCAATGTAAATCCCTAACCCCAAGTGATAGGGAGACTCACTTTTCCTTTTCTGAGTCTCCCAGACATTCCATCTGCTATACTGTATCACTTATGTCATTCAATAAACTCTGCTCTCACTTTCTCCTGGCTAGAGTTTGATTTTTGTCCTATGGGAAGCCAAGAACTCTCTTGGTCCTGTGGGACCCCCTCAGGGTCTCTAGTACTGGCCTGCCCACAATACCTGGACAAGGATGTTCAAAACACAAGTGGGTCACACCCAAACACTATTTTGTTTGATCATTTTAAACTAAGAAACTGAAAAGTACAGAGGCTGAAAAGAACACTAGGAAGAGCAGTGAATATGAACAAGATGGGGGATATTTAAAAAACAGAGCTCTATGGGGAGGCACCTGGGTGGCTCAGTCAGTTAAGCGTCCAACTTTGGCTCAGGTCATGATCTCATGGTTTGTGAGTTTGAGCCTCGCATCAGGCTCTGTGCTGACAGCTCAGAGCCTGGAGCCTGCTTCAGATTCTGTGTCTCCCTCTCTCTCTGCCCCTCCCCTGCTTATGCTCTCTCTCTCAGAAATAAATAAACATTAAAAAAAATTTTTTTTTAAACAAAACAAAGCTCTGTCCAGAAAAGAAACAAGGACTTATATATTTGAGACAGGCATCTCAGAACCCATTTGAAGGAAGGAATTATGCAGGGCACATCTTTTTTGTCCAAGAATAAAGACTATGCAATTGGTTTGAATTTCTATCATAGTTTTTTTGAAAATTTTTTAAAATGTTTATTTATTTTGAAAGAGAGAGCACGCGAGCAGAGGAGGGGCAGAAAGAGAGAGGGAAGGAGAGAATCTCAAGCAGGCTCCATGATGCCTACATAGAACCCAACTTGGGGCTTGAAATCACAAACCATCAGACAGTGACCTGAGCTGAAATCAAGAGTCGGAGGCTTAACCACTGAGCCACCAAGGCGCCCCCTATCATGTTTCTTAAGAACTAGGACATGAATAGGAATACCACTAAGTCTTGCTGTTTATAAACTCAATTGAAAATTCTAAAAATATTGATTTCATTATCTAATACATAAATGATAAACTTAAGCTCTGTTTATCTTTTTTAATTTAAAAAATTTTTTAAGATTTTATTTTTAAATAAATCTCTATACCTAATGCAGGGCTTCAATTACAACCCCAGGATCAAGAGTTGTGTGCTCCACTTGACTGGGCCAGCCAGGTGCCCCAAACTCTGTTTTAAAACAAAAACTCTTTTGTGGTGGGGGAGGGGGCAGGCAAGGGAACAAACCATTTTACTGGGGTGCTTGGGGGAGGAGTCAAAGGGCTGGGAGGACAATGAGATCGGATATCCTTGCCTTGGCCAGGATCTCCCCAGCTTCAAAGTTGCCAAAAGCAACAAAAACCTTTCTAGGTCTCAGCTGCTAATAAAAATTTCAACATGACTATCATCAACATAAATCCTCAGAAACTGTTAACTTCCCAGAACTACCCTTTTGCCTACAGAATAACCAAAGGTCTACATATCTTAGTGACTCTTCCAAGTAATTCTCACTCTGATTTTTAAAAGATCTGTAGAAGAAGCAAGCCCTTCTCCAAGGTGTGATCAGACAATCTGGTTAAAAGGTATACATGAGGTCCGGGTAGTGGCCCTTGTTTTAAGCCTTATCAGAAACTATTACCCTTTATGATATGTACTCTTAATTTAGGTTTGCATTGGCAAAGCTGAAACACAACTAATTATCTCCTTCTGGAAGAAAAATCAAGTTACCTACATAAATTTATAGTAAGCTGCCAAGTTAATGCTGATGCCATAGTTATAGGAGATCTAAAGCATTAGGCTACTCATATATATATAGAGCAGTATATGTTGTCTTAGCTTGGGCTCCCCCAGAAGCAGACCCCATGATTAAGATTTAAGAGGAGGTGGTTTACTTGGGAGGTAATCTCAAGAAAGGCTAGTAAGGGCTGAGGTAGTAAGACACAGAAGGGAGGAAAGTGTTATGGGTGCATTAATGAACCCAGAGATGACCATTAATGACCCACAGACAGCTGTGGGTCCTGGACTCTGGAAGACTAAGGAGAACATACTTCAGAGTTGTCCCACCTGATGGGTGAGGAAACTGACATATTTATCTACCAACTCTTGTATGGCACTAAGGGCTGCTCCAGAGCTGTGAACTTAACATTTTCAGCTTGCCTCATCTGAGTTGGGCATGCTCCTGTGGCTAGGAAAAGCTCCCAGGAAACAAGTTACTGTTACTTGTAGCAGGAAGCTATCCTGAAAAGAGTGGGTACAGATGACATGTACCATATATATTTTGATTAAATTATATCATTAAGAAAGGCAGCTCTTGCTAATTGTTTTGAAAGTAAGACTTAACACAATATAATAGAAGTATGATTAGGTACTGATCTCAGGTATCAGTAACTGTTTAATCCTACCTGAGAGTTGGCTGGGCTTAAGAATTCAATCACCCTGAATTTGAATTTCAAACCTCTGCTAGGATATCAGAAGACTCCGATCGAGACAGGCATCCACAAGCTCCTTATTCACCTGCCTATCTGTTCTGACACCAGCACTAGAAATCTACTCTGCTTGGTCACTTATATTCCATACACGATGACACTTGGTCATTCACTCTAGTTCCTCTGTTTTATTTACTTGATAATACAACCTTCTGTCATTATTGTAAAAAAACAAAATCCCATTCATGTAGCTGTCTTCAAAGTTAAGAATTATGTTTTATATATACACGTACATACACACTTACATGGGCTAACATATACGAGAGACCCTAAGTAAGTCACAGCAGATGCTATTTAGTCACTTCTTAATAATAATTTATTTTCTTCTTTCCTAGAACTACTATTTGATAATTCCTGGAAAAATCTTGTTATCTTTGAAAGAGAAAAATAATAAGCAAGCAGTACATGCCATATGACTATCCTTTATCAACCCAGAATAGCTCTGCTTAACCATTTCCCCATGAAGGAGGCTTCTATTTCTATTTACTACCATCAGGTTGCATCTACATATAGTTGTTCCTTATTTCGAATACCAGAACAAATACCAACTTGCATGTTTGTTTTGAAGATGTGACATTTTAACATGGCCTATTAACACATGGGGATCTCACCTGAATCTTAAGTACTCCAACCACCTGGGCTGTAGGTGGTGTGATGGTGAACTTCCACTCTGATCTCCAACGACCATTCCTATTAAAACACACACAAGGCTGAAGAGTTAGCAATAAGCACAACAAAGAGGTGATTTGCTGCTGAGGGAGAGAATTTGGGAAAGAGAAAAAAAACCAAAACCAAAACCAAAAAGAAACAAATCATTTCTAGTTCGACAAATCCAAGGCTCTGTCTACTCAAATACAAGTTTGTATCCAAGTGTCTAAACGTAAGTTTTTTAAAGTTATTCTGACTTTCATTTTTCAATCATGGAACAGAAAACCATGCTTATACTATTCATGGTAGGCTCTTCCACAAACAGCTAGATGGGCTGCTGAGTTTTGCAATTAACTCAAGTATTATTAACTAAACCCAAGTAAAACTCAGATTTTCCACTGGGCACTTTCTTAACCAATCACTTATTCTCACTCAATAGAAGAGCATTTTTTAAAAAGACAAAATTATAAAATCTTGGAATTGAAACGAATCTAAATGTTCACGTCTCAACCCCTCATTTTGCAGATGGGGAACTGAAGCTTTTCAGTCAAATAACTTATTCTAAACTAGTTAGATTAAAAACCAAGTTTCAACTACTGGTTTGTTTTCTTCCCAACAGAAGTTAAGACACAAATAGAAGAGAACATCTACTTTCTTACCAGAAGTTTTTAGGCTGAAACTGGTGGCTTTCAATACACGCAATAATGGTCTGTTGCCCATCTATAGTTTTAGCATAAACCTATTGTTAAACAAAAAAAAAAAAGTTAGCCTCTGAAAACACATTTAACCTAAATGCCAAACACCGTACAAAAACAGCATGCTAAATCCTCGGAGGAGACAAAGAATCAGGTAACTCACAAGACTTCATGGGATACAAACACAGAGCAGAACATGTTTAGTTCCACAGGAGACACTGGTACAATGACTGCAGAAGGCAGTACTGCTCCTGATTTGGGATACAAGGGAGGTGACAGTTGGACTGGGCCTTACAAGACAGGTGAGATTCTCATAGGCAGAGACTGAGAGGAAAGATGAGTAAACTCTTCAGACAGGAAACTGGGGGCTTGTTCAGCGAATGGCAATTAGTGCTTTCAGGTTAGACAGTACATGTGAAGTGGACTAACTGAAGTGGGTGACAATACAGGACAGAAGATATAAATCCCACAGTAATAGATAGAAGGTAAGAAGTATGGACATTATTCTACAGGACAGACACCAAAACAGCATACAGGCACTATTGTTTTGGGAGAATAATTAATACTGGTATACAGGCTAAAGTAGAGGAAAAGCTAAAGTTGGTTAGGAGGCCAGAGCATTAATCTAGGCAGTAAGTCAGGGTAGTATCAGTGGGTATCAGGGTGCAAAAGCATAATCAAGTCTAACAATACACTGCAAGTGAAGGACAGAAAAGGGGAAAGAGCCAAAGTGCTTGCATACTGGGATGACCAGATAGACAGTAGTATCATTAACAAATTGGGAAATTCAGATAGAGATGTGCAGCTAGTAGTCAGAAGCCCCAACTGTTCCTTAATGTAGAAGAGGTGAACAGAAATGCAATCCCAAGGAAAAGGAAAAAAAATAAATAGAAGAACTTTATAGTCCACAAAATATTTCCACATGTTTACTTTCCCTATATTAAATAAACCATGAGTTTTCAAGAAAGAGAAGTAGAGCAGTGGGGAATGCCTACATTTACAAAGGTAGGGGAGAAGAAAAGAAATAGAGACAAACTGAGAATGAGTAGAGGGTGCTGACAGAGCAGTCTAAGCAAAAGTAAGTAGTTGGATGGTCTCAGTGTGAAATGCCATAAAGAAGTCAAGGACGAAGAAAAAGATACTGAGGCAATTCAGGAACCATTAGTAAACTCAGAGAACAGTTTCTATAGACTAAAGACTGAAGCCAAAATTCACAGGGTTAAGAAGTAGATACATAATGAGGAAATGACACTAGTAGGAGCAGAATGCTCCCAGGTTTGGTTACATAGTAGAGAGAGATGAGGGAAGAAAGGAAGTGAAGAAGAGGGAGGAAGAGCAAGGTAGAAAGAGAAGAAAAGTAACTGACAGAAATTATGACTGAGGAAAAGTTTGTTCTCCTTAAGAAGAGAAATAAAAATATTCAGAGAGATATGTATCAGATAGGATAGTATAAGATCAAGAATAAGGATCCCCCTTTCTAAGATTCAAGTACAGTGGAAGAGAGGGAACACTGCTGAGTGTGGAAAGCAGAGAAAGATTTCATGTCAGTCTTACTAATATGTGGGGGATCAGACAGATGCCTAAGGACAATGGGAATGAATTGGAACATACTATATTGAAAACATTATGGGAAATATTGAGATGAAATCAACAATTACCACCAAGCAGGACAGCTCTGAGGATGTAAGACATTTGGGGTACAACAGACACTGTCAGAACAATTTGATGGCTTTCTGTAGCTCATTTATTGGCAGAGACAGTGAGAAAATGGCACGTGAGGTTACTTGGTGTGGAGGCTCTCCAAAATAAGAATGAGTAGTGTCAAACTTTAAATACATAACAAATGAGAAGTTGAAAGTATATTTAGGATTGCAAAGCCAATTTCTAAAAGAGTATGCCATGTCTTCCTTTGTAATATCAACTGTAATTATCCACCATAATGGGTTTTCTCCATCATTTAAAAAATAAAAAACATGTAATAATAATGATATTCAACACTTCTGCAGAACTTCCTTTGTGCCAGACATTTTCCAGGCATTTTATATGAGTAATTACTTCATTCAATCCTCACAACATCCTATGAGGTAAGAACTATTATTTCCATTTTATAGGTGAAAAGAATTGAGGCAGACATGTTAACAAAGTCACAGAACTAATTAAGTGGCAAGACTAGGATCAAACCAGTTAGTATGGCTTCAAAATAAGGGCTCTTACCCAATATTCTATTATCGCCATTTAACTCATCATCGTTAAATATTGAAAATATTCTAACAGACATTTTTCTTAATCGTATTCACAACCTTACAAAGGAAAAATCATGATAGAGCCAAATTTTAACATTAGTAAAAAAAAAAAAAAAAAAAAAAAAAAAAAAAAAGTCAAATTACTCTTGATTAAAAAAAATTCAAATAGTTTTGACGATCCAGTGAAAGCATCTAAACTATGTAAGTAGCTTTCTGTAAAAAGGCCTATACTAAAAAGTCATGAATGTGGCAATAGCTGTCTTGACAATCTAAATTTATTTACTTATGTCTAAACTAAAGATGTTAAAGATTTTTCCATATAAAATTGTCCATTTATACCCCTTCAAAAATGCAGAGGAGAATAAAATGCAGAGGAGACTCTAAGAAGAAGTGATGTTTGGCTAGCCAAAGCCCACAAAGGATAAGGTAAATGTAGAAAATAAAACATCTCTAATAATGAAGCAGGCAGATACTTAACAGTACAGAAGCCGTTGGAATAATGATCTTTCACATAGGCCCTTAAAGCACTGTCACAGGATTCTCTCCAAGACTTCAGACCTCCATCTACATCCTCTGGCTGGGGGTCACTTGCTTCTTTCCGTAGATGGTCAAACTTAAAGGAAATTTTGTTTCTTGGATCTAAAAATCTGCTATTACCCAGGTCACCATGTTCTGTAATTAAGACCTTCCAAAGAATAATTATGAGTAACTCTGTAAAAAAAAGTTCTTGTCAAATTTAACAAAACAAATAAAAATTCTGAAGACAGTTAACTTTTCATTTACTCAGATTTCTCTTTCATACTGATTTTTCAATCAAGTCACATTTTTAAAAAACTTAACTTTTTAAGTAAACTCCACCCCCAAGGTGGGGCTTGAATTCATGACTCTAAGGTTAAGAGCAGCATGCTCTACCAACTGAGCCAGCCAGCTACCCCTTAAGTCACATTTTTACTCTTATAAAAATATTATGTTTAGGGTTAAATCAGCTCTAAAACCACATTTCTCCAACCTATCCTTAATTTCTTGGTTTCTGTCTAATGTTTTGCCAATATATATACTTTATACATAGCTGCAACAGTAACTTCTCTATACATTTTAACATCCTTTTTTTCACATATTTCATAAACCTTTTCTAGTCATTATACTTAGCATTTAAAATAGGTAATATTTGTAAAATAGAAACCCTGGAAGAATATATCAGGGATTGGCAAATTTTTTCTGTAAAGGGCCAGATAGTAAATATTTTCAGCTTTTCTGGACATAGAATCAGTTGTGCCTACTCAACTCTGTTAGCAGGAAAGCAGCCATAGACAATACAAAAAACAAACAAGCAGGGCTGTGTTCAATAAAACTTCACTTACAAAAATAAGTGGTACCTGCCATGCATAGCTTGCTGACCCTTGCTCTAAATTAATAAAAATCAGTTGCCTTATGAGGAAAGGGACATTTGTTAGGAATTTGGTGGATATGAGAAAAAGATGAGAAAAAGATCTCACTATATATATATATATATATATATATATATATATATATGTATTTTTTTCCATTTTTGAACCATGTGAATGTATTACTTATTCTATTTATTTACTTGTTTGTTTAAGTAGGCTTCACCCCCAGCACAGACCCAACAGCTTCACGACCCTGAGATCAAGACCTGAGCTGAGATCAAGAGTCGCGCACACTCAACTAAGCCACCCAGGCACCCACCCACCCTTTTATTTTACACAAAAACTAGCATACTATACTGTGTTTCACTTTTTACTTTTTAAATTTAATATACCTAGAAAATCTTTCCATAGGAATACTCAGAGAACTTCCTTGTTTTTTGCTTTATAATTGTATACTGCTCCATTGTATAGCTATACAAAAATTTATTCAACCAGTCCTCTATTAATGGATAGTTGGGTTGTTTTCAATCTCTTACTATTATGAACAATATTGCAATAAATGTCCTTGTACATTCATTATGTATCAATTATGTACATGTACCATGTACTCATGTGAGGTAAATTCTCTGAAAGGGGACAACTGGATCAAAGCGTAAACGTATTCATAATTTTGTTAGAGACTGACAAACTGCCCTATATCAGAGATAGGGTGTGGTACCAAGTTACAAACACACTATCAGTAGAAATTTTAACTGCAATTTCTTTTCACCTTTTAAAAAGTCATTTACTGTATTTCCCCTTCTGTGAACAGTCTATTCTTATCTTTTGCCCACTTTTCTATTGGGTATTTGGTCTTTTTCTAGTTGAAGTCTTTTTATTAATTAGGCAGATAAAACTCTGCATGTGTTGAATTTCACAATTGTTTCCCTAATTTGCCATTTGTCTTTTGACACATTTACCATTTTTAATAATTACATATAATTTCACAATATTGACATACCATAATATATTTAATCACTCCTGAATTGAAGCAGGTTTAAGTTACTTACCATTTCCACTATCGAAAGCCACTATAAATTCTCCCACAAAAAGTCTTCTGCTTAAAAATAATTCTTTGGAAAGAATTCCTAGTTTTGAGATTCATGTCCTTATCATCAGACTACCCTTTAAAAGCTTGATTATTTCCTTAGTCTTACTCTCATAAAGCTTTCTCATCACAATCCTGCAACTTTTGTAATTAAAAAGTAAATATGTTCACATTAAAATTTTAATCTGCACTACCTTAATTATTATTTCTGGGCGATGTAACACTTTTCCAAGTTTGCTTTGTATTTCGCAGTTGGGTGCAAATGGTTCATTTCTGTTGCTCATTTATTCACTGAACTCTTGGCATCATCCTTAGGTATTTGAATAACATCTTTACTATGCTTGAGGCACATATTTTCTTCTTTTAAAATCTTATTTTAAGCCCATTATACAAAGGTCACTTTCTTTTATAAACTTTTCTAATGTTTCATCATTACTTAAAAGTTATGATTCTCTTTCCATTTCCTACTAAATTTTTATGTTTTAAAAAATATTTAACCTTTAATCTCCACCTGGAATTAATCTAAGTGTATAGTTGGCACTGGAAATCAAAGTTAGAGTAATCTCATAAATTTTATCAATTGTTTCCTTTTCCTTTCTGTTTTATGATACTTAGTTTAAGGGCTTTCTGATTCTTGCCTTGTGTCTTTGTTTGCTAGCATTGGTCTTTTTTCATTGTTGTTCCTGATCAGAATAATCCTGTATGGTCTATTTTTCATAGGAATTGTATGAAATCTATTTGAAAAACAAAATTTCCATACCATTTATATTTCCTTTTTTATTCTATTTTTTTTTTTACAGTTTATTCATTTTTCAGAGACAGAGACAGAGCGTAAGGTGGGGAGGGGCAGAGAGAGAGGGAGACACAGAAGCAGGCTCTGGGTTCTGAACTGTCAGTACAGAGCCTGAAGTGGGGCTTGAACCCACAGACTGTGAGATCATGACCTGAGCTGAAGTCGGATGCCTAGCCAACTAAGCCACCCAAGTGCCCCTCATTTATATTTCTTATTCAGATAAGCTTTCCATATTATTTATATTTCTTATTCAGAAACACTGTATTTAAATCTAATTTCCCATTTACTTCCCAGATTAAAGTGTGTGTGTGTATGAACTGTATAGCAGACTCCTGCTAGTTTCCAATCCAATATCCATTCTTTCCTTTTCCCTTACTAACAGAACCCCAAAAGTTTCCAAAAATACTGTGTATACAAATACAAAAATGATACTTCCCCAGTAGGAATGACAAAGTGATAGGAGTTCTGGCAATAACTTATCAGTGAAAGTTACTTCTGGAATGGCCAGCACCTTTTCCAACTTCCTCCTTCTTCCTTCCTACAACTATGGATTTAGTGCCCTGAAATAGAGCGGCTCTCTTAAGAGCATGATAATGAAAACAACACCTGGAAGGCAGAATAGAGAGCTGGAAGCAACGTGGGTCTCTGATGACATCATGGAGCTACCATGTAACAGCTCATAACAGCTCTAAATATTACCTCCGGATTTCTTACATGACAAAAATCTCTACGTAGTTAACCCACTGTAGTTGATTTTTATTATATGCAGGGGTGGCATCTACTTTGGTTTTGTCTTTTTAATTTTTTTCCTTTGTGTGTGTGATGTTTTATGGCATCTACTTTATTTATTTTTCAAAACATTTTATTTTTAAGTAATCTCTACACCCAATGTGGGGCTCACACTTCTAACCCTGAGATCAAGAGTCGCATGCTCTACCAACTGAGCCAGCCAGGCTCCCCTATGGCATCTTCTTTAATAACTCATGTATCTTTCCTTATTTTAATATCCAGGTAATAGCTTTTTGTTGCTGTTGTTACGGCTAAGAATGCCACTGACTACATTTTTAAGCTGGCTACTACTGGTATATGGGAATGGTCTTATAACATGTATCTGGACACAGATCTTATTATTTCAATAACTTGTCTATATTACATTAAATTATACAATATCAATTGCAAGCAATATTTATCATTTTTTCCAGTATTGTTTATTGTTTATACTTGTAATTAATCTATTTTCATTAAGAAAATTAAGCAAAAATATAAACCAAAACAAACAAAAAACAAGCAAAACAAATTCCAAGAAACCTGTAATTCCAAGACAGAGTTAACATTTTGGTGTATATTTTCCTACATTTCCTTTCCTATGCACATCTATATACTTTATACCTTTGACTCCTAAGATGTGTATGTCCCTCCAGGGGCACCTGGGTGGCTCAGTTAAGCATCTGACTTAGGCTTAGGTCATGATCTCACGGTTCGTGAATTCAAACCCCACATCAGGCTCTCTGCTGTCAGCACAGAGCCCTCTTCTGATCCTCTGTCCCCTCTCTCTCTGTCCCTTAGGTGCTCTCTCTCTCTCAAAAATAAACAAACATTAAAAAAAAAAAGATGCATATGTCCCCCCATCACTTAACATTTCATAAAATGGGATACATCTTATACTTGATGGCATCTTAGGACTTTGCCAATTAAAATTGGCAGTGTTTTTTCTTAGTGGTACATAAAATGGTGCATCTTTTAAAGAATTTAAAATGCATTAATTCTAATACAGCTCATTTAAATATCTATTTGAAAAATAAACTAGTACAATTCTACATATGTTCTTTTATGTTTTAGCTTAATATATCACAAAAATCTTTCTAGATCAATACTTTAGCATATGTGTTACCAAAGGGAGTATATTCCCAGATCAGTTTTTATATCACTTTTCAATGTAGTCATAGTATTTTGGTCTATAGATAATTAATTTAATGTTGGTTGGGCATTTAGATTGTTCCCAATTTTTCACTATTATAAACCTTGTTTCACTGTCATAAACCTTGCTATAATCTTTTTAATACATTTATATACTTATTTTCCTAGGATAAATCTTACGGATTTGTGGGTTCAAAGAAGATTCAGACTTTTTTCTTTAAGTTTATTTTGAGAGACAGAGAGAGAGTGCAGACATTGAGAGTGGGGGAGGGACAGAGAGGAAAGGAGAGAGAATCCCAAGCAGGCTCCACACTACATGGGGCTTGATATCGCGACCATGAGATCATGACCTGAGCCAAAATCAAGAGTTGGATACTCAACCAACTGAACCACCCAGGTGCCCCTCAGACTTTTTTAACAAGGATTTGGTATTTAGTGACATACTGCTTTTGAAGTGCAATTAATGAATTTGCAAAGTCCTGCCAGACAATGTTTATAACTATGACAATAATGGAAATATTTGCTTTGTTCCTCTGTTTGAATAGAAATGTCTGTTTTTCTATAGAATATCAAATATAATGTCTCCTATTATTCTTACCAAGGAGAATTACACACAGCTATAAAATCTGTATAAAACTCAATTCTTTTATTTTCACTATTCTTGTTAGGGGCAGCTCTTTTTTCCTGTCCAAGAAACTCCTGGTATTATCAGAGAGGGGAAGAATTTTCTTATATAGAACATTTACAAAAGCTATGATAACTACAGCATGAATTTATTCAGCATCTTATCTTCAGACATTTGCTTTGGTTTATAGGATTTCTACTACCACCCAGGCACAGCCTACTAAAAAGAACAGTCATTACCTGATCTTCATATCCTTCTATCTTCACAGGCGTGAACTGATCCATGTTATACTGGGCAAATGCACTGTATTTTAACAAGTGGAAAAAAAGGGGGGGGGTTGGGGGGGAGAGAATTATACATAAAGAAACACCAAAGGTAATTCACATAATAGTGAAAGAGAATGTGAAAACACTCCCCAGTGCTCTTCCCTTTCTCTCTCCAGGCAACTAGTGTTATCCTAATGCCTTCCCACTTTCTGAAGGAACTCTTCACAGTGATCCCAGATGTGCCCTAAACTCTGAAATTACCTTTTTGTCTCCACTTCTAAGCTCCAACAGAACTCCCCTTAGACAATTCCGAAGTTTTAAGTAATCTGATTTTTGTGAATTACCAACTTTTAGATAGAGGCTTTCAGTAGTTTAAAGAAAAAACAAAAAACCCTTCAGTTGATGCACTATTTTAGCAATGCTGCCTTCTTTATTCTGGACTTTCTGAGGCAGGGCAGGCAGGAGAGATCATAATTAAATGTACTGGAAGGCATTTGACATGGGGAGAGGGTGAGGCAAGAGCGGAGCATGAGTCAAGTCTCAGAGGAGAGCTTAAGGCAGAAGAGATTTTTTTTTTTTTAATGTTTATTTTGACAGACAGAGAGACAGAGAGACAGACAGATAGAGCATCAGCTGGTTAGGGTCAGAGAGAGGGAGACACAGAATCCAAAACAGTCTCTAGGCTCTGAGCTGTCAGCACAGAGCCCGATGTGGGGCTCAAACTCACAGACCACGAGATCATGACCTGAGCCGAAGTTGGCCGCCCAACTGAATGATCCACCCAGGCGCCCCAGAAGAGATTATTTTAAAAAGGAGATATGAATAATCAAAGTACATGCCTATTAACTACCATTTACTTGTCCAGTGCTAGATTTGTGAAACTGCATTTTCAATGGCTCCCTAGTACATCTAAGTAAGCAAAAAGGTAAAGGGAAAGAAGCCTGAGGTAAACTGCAGTGTAAGAAACGCGTAACACACAAAATATCAGTATTCTCACCCACTGGCCAAGGGAAGAGTTAAACACCTCTTCTGCCCAAGTTTAACCTGCTAAAACGCCTGCTAGACACTGTTTTTAAGCAAAGTATCAAACTTTTCTTCAAAAGAAACCAAAGTAACAGACATTTAAAGCTAATCCTCAGTCTTTTCATTTTAGGTTATTGTTATGTTTTTAGATAAATCATTTCTATGGTGTTATAAATCATTATACATCCCCATTAGCAAAATGAGTCTTAAACATGGTGGTTCTTCAGATAGGAAGATAAATTAAATGTTCATGCAAAGTGGATTAAATATTATTATTATTATTATTATTATTTTAGAAAAGCTTAAGGAGAGTAGTAAGTATTCCATTCTACGATACGTCCTAAGATTACAGATTACAAACACAAACACCAAAGATGGTTAATATTTAATCCCATCTCAAGAAAATGGTATTTTCATTCTACCAGCAGTGTGGACCAAAAACTTGAGATCCTTCTTGATTCTTCTTTCTGTCACATTTCACATCCAATCCATCAGTAAATCATATGGGTTCTACCTTGAATACATATTCAGAATCTGACTTCTTCCCACCACCCTTACACTAGTCCAAACCACCGCCATTTATCTCTGAACTACTGCAATAAGCCTTCTAACTACTCCTCTTACTTCAATATTTGCCCCCCTGCACGGTAGCCAGTAATTATTCTAAAATATAATCTCATCGAGTCATTCTCTGCTCATAATACTAATAATTTCCCCTCTCTTTCAGAAATAAAATCCTCTCTTTAACATGGCCTACATCTCCCTACTTAGTCTGGAAGTACTGGGAATTAACAGAGAATGGTTACAGTGGTCAAGAAGCATAGGTGAAAATCCAGGAAATAGGGTTAAATTCTCGGTTGTTCAGTCCTCCTTCATTTTATATAGAAGGCAATAATGATGATTACTGAAACAACATTCACTGAGCCCTTACTATGAGATCTGCAGCCAAGGGACTGAAGCATCTTATTACAGGAAGAAAAACAGGATTTTTTATCCCTTTAGAAAAGCAAATATTTGGGCATAAGACAGCTGTCCTTTAGGAAGAATGTTCTCTGAAAAGCTACAGTCTATAAGAACCAGAATATTTATAAAAAGAAAGCTTTATTGTCAGTGCAATTAAAGCATCTGAAATATTAAATACCAAATTCTACTGTTACTCCTAATTAAAAACGTGACAACAGGCTTAGGATGTAGTCACTCTTGGATCTTGGCATTCCACTCCCCATCTCCTCTTCAGCAGTACATTATTAAATGAAGTACTGACTAGATTTATTGTGAGTAGCTCTCAGGGATAAAACTAAGACCAATATATGTCAGGCAAGTTGAAGAACCTGCCTTGTTAGATGGTGAATTCCTTATTATTAGGAGCATTCAGACTGGATAATCATCTGTTGACAAAATATAGATGAAATTCTTTCAATGACAGGGCAGAGGATAGACAGGGGTTGAATTAGCAAATCATGAATGCCTTTTTCTATGGCATTTTATGCAACTAAGAGAAACCAGCATTAGAATGTATCTTCAGTGTGTGCCTAAATCAATGTATAATGAGAATATCAATCATGATGACAATTATAGGGTTTGTAGAATTTGGTCCCAGAATGAGTTCCAAAACAGCAGCATCGACAGGGCAGAAGAAGATGATTGCTTCTCAGGCAGCAACTCTTAAAAGTTTTCTATAGCTAAAATCTAAACCAACTGTATACCATACCAAATGCCTTTATGACAATTATTTGTTGCTCTATGTCAAAATCCTTGTTCCATCCTCTCTACCCCACCTTTACCCAGTCATTATCCTTTTCTGGTTTCCTCTTTACAAAGGAACTCTGGGTCAGTTAGACAGACAGTGATTGAAATAGAATTTTGTATGTAAAGGAGAGTAGTGATAAAGCCAGATAACAGAGGGCCTTGAAAGCTGACAGTATTTAGATTTGAAGAAAACAAAACACACATCACTCTCATGTTTTTGAGGACAAGGATAAAAGGAAAATGGTATTTTAGAAAGATTAATTAGCATGGTGGTGATAAGGAATCCATGACTGGGTTGAACAATGATGCTATTATTCTATGGTTAATTCTATTAGGGCACTTTTATGAATATCTACTATTTTGTGGCAGTTTAAGAAACACTCCTCAATAGCAGCCTTATCTTTCTATAGCTAGCAATTTAAAAAAATTCAATGTGAACTAAAAGGAGTATAGAAGAAACCCTAACCACTCGTATTAAACTCTGCTTTTACAGGGGAAATCTGGAAAAATAAAAAATAAAAAATAAGGACGTATATAATAAGCTTTATGGGAATAAACAACATTGGGGGGGAACATGTTTTCTCCAAGAAAAAAAAAACAACTAAAACTGCTAAAACCAACTGCTTTATATTGAAGTATTTTAGACTTAGTTTCCAGGGCACAAATTTACTATCAATATAGTTCATCCAAAATTAAAATAATATAGAAGTGAAAAAAATATATGTAAGTGGATTTTGAAAGATACTTACTGTGCTGCCCCTTCCCTGAGGAGATTGTCATTGTTAAGTAGTAGCCGGACATCTGAAGAGGAAAAAAATGTTAAAAGACGTTAAAAATAGAGCGCCTGGATGGCTCAGTCAGTTAAGCATCCGACTCTAGATTTCGGCTCAGGTCATGATCTCACAGTTTGTGGGGTCAAGTCTTACACTGGGCTCTGCCCTGATAGCGTGTGCAGCATGCTTGGGATTCTGTCTCCCTCTCTCTACCCCTCCACTGCTTGTGCGCACACTTTCTCACCCCTCTCAAAATAAACATTTTAATAAACCACACCTTTAAAAGATGTTAAAATTCAAATGTTCAGTAAAGGATAAGCTTCAGAAATGTTTAACAAGTCAGGCTTTGCAAAGTTGATCTTCAGATATCCTATATGCAAATGAACAGATGCTCACGTTCATAGATTTTCATGTAATTATTTGCAGTACAATAATCAAACAACTTCTCAAGGAATTTCATAGCAAATAAAAAGCATGGTTTAAAGAAAGTTACAATTAGAACTGTTAATTTTGTATCTAAAGAATCCTTTAAAATAAGATTAAGAACTGGAGGCTTTTCTATAACATCAGACCAAGAAAGCTGGGCAAAATTCAGCCAGTGGCAGTGAAACTGCCAAACATATTTTTCCACGAAGGATCGAACGTGGGGCCTACGTGCTTTTAAAAACCTGTATGTCAAGAGTCTAGTCACGCTTATTTTTTAAATTTTAATTATTATTTTTTAATGTTTACTTATTTATTTTGAAAGAGAGAGATAGAGAGTGAGCAGAGCAGGGGCAGAGAGGGAGACAGAATCCCAAGCAGGTTCTGCACTGTCAGCACGGAGTCCAGTGGGGGGCTCAAACTCACAAACCGTGAGATCATGACCTGAGCCGAAATCAAGAGCTGGACCCTTAACCTACTGAACTATCCAGGCACCCCTATAGTCATTCTTCTTTTATAAGAGGAGGGTCCTTGTTATAGAAGAAACTATTAAGCATTCATTAACTCCAAGAGGAAAGACTAATTTAATTATAAGCCAAAGGCCATTGACTCTTAGAGCTTCTGAAAGAGGCTGGCTGAAAGAGGCTGAAGAGACCAATGTGTAGCATGCCAATAAAAACTAGTCCTCATGCCACAAGTAGCTTGCCAATTCTTAATCTAATTCTTTCATATCAAATATTCTCATGATATTCCTGTAAAGTCCATTCAGTTGTCAGAAATCAAACAGGGACTTCTAACTACAAAGGCCATTAATTTTGTTAAGAATTTATCTGAGCTGGGGTGCCTGGGTGGCTCAGTCGGTTAGGCGTCCGACTTCGGCTCAGGTCATGTTCTCATGGTTCATGGTTTGAGCCCCACGTCGGGCTCTGTGCTGACAGCCCAGAGCCTGGAGCTTGCTTCCAATACTTTGTCTCCCTCTCTCTGGCCCTCCCCAGCTCATGCTCTGTCTCACTCTCTCTCTCAAAAATAAATAAACATTAAAAAAAAAATTAAAAAAAAAAGAATTTATTTGAGCTAATCAGCTTGATAAAGTTCAGGTCGAAGGAAAATTTCCTAAAAGCTCAGTTGTTGAAAATTTACATTTGGTCAAAATGCAAAAAAGACTAGGAAAATAAGGCTGCATTTGTTTATTTGTTTCTCTTGCTGTTGGTGCTCAAAATCCACAAACAAGTCTATAAGGATACATGTTCTGATTTATTTCTATTGTATTATTTACTCCTTAAATTATTATATGTTCTCCTGGTTACTCTTTCTCTGCATCATTAATTATTTTTATCACTGGAGATTAGTGATTGTTCTATGATGTGTGGGGCTCTGGGCCAACTGCAGATGAGTATCACATAGCTCCTCTCAAGTACATAGCCCTCTAATGTAAAACTCGAATTTCAAAATAAATGCTTGCTAAAATGAACCAAGATACACAAAGGACTTAAAGATGAATTTAACAACTTAAAATGGGATTATAATGATTGATTTTATCATAAAGCTTAAGATGCCTCATCTACATTTTTCATTCTATATGTTAAGCCAGTGAATAGAAATTTATAAATGTATTGGAATAGCGGTTCCCAAACTGGCTGTGACTCAGAATCACCTGGGAGAACTTGAGGATGGTAAGGCTGGAATCTGTGTATGTAATAAGCTTCCCAGATGTAGTTAGTTCAGCCCCAATGGCTCTTGAAAGTGTCCTGTATATACTACAAGCATGTGTTGAGTGAAAGCACAGAAGAAGCTGAAGCTATGATTTATAGTGATACAAAACTATGAAAATAATTTAATATTGTTTCCATATTCATATTAAGCTACTTTAAATCTTTTCTCACATAAGATAGGTATCCTAATTTATGGGTTAAGAGTATGCTTTTAACTCAGACCTGGGTTTGAATCCTTGTTCTGACACTTACTTGCTAGATGACATTAAATAAATTATTTTAACCTCTTTTAATCTTGATTTCCTTAGCTATAGCTATAATGTGCTGTAAGGATTAGAAGAGATAAGAAACACTCAGTAAATACTTATACATAACTATGGAGGGCTTAAAATACTAATGTTTACTCACCATTGAACACTTCATTAAATTCCCCTGGGGGTGCATGAGTGATGAATTTAGCAGCTATGCGTACCTAAAGAGAAAGAAATAAAATAAGAGAAGAGTAACATACAAAGGAAGAAGCAATTAACAGATTACAAAATTTTCATCACATTCATGGAGACAAAACTTCCTATTCAAACCTTTACTATTTAGGAGACTTCAGATTTTTTTCACAAACTATCCCAAAGCTTTTACCATCAATAGAGGTTTGTCCTGATTTTGAGATCTACATGTGGCTTTAAGTTTTAATTCTTCTTTAAAAAGTTGAGGGGCGCCTGGGTGGCTCAGTCAGTTGAGCGTCCGACGTCAGCTCAGGTCACGATCTCGTGGTCCGTGATTTCGAGCCCCGCGTTGGGCTCTGGGCTGACGGCTCAGAGCCTGGAGACTGCTTCCGATTCTGTGTCTCCCTCTCTCTCTAGCCCTCCCCCGTTCATGCTCTGTCTCTCTCTGTCTCAAAAATAAATAAACATTAAAAAAATTTTAAAAAAAAATTTGAATAATCAATTTTTGGTCAAAATATACTACAGGCACAAACAGAGAAAGTTATGATCCTAATCACTTATGAACATTTAAGCAAAACTAAATGAAAGAGTAGTAAACTGGTAGTATACCAATTTGTGTTTATAGCGTTTATCCCAATGCAAAGGTGGTTCAGTATTAATAAATCAGTGTAATTTACAAATTAAAGGAGCAAACCCTTGTGATTCTCTTAACTCATGCTGGAAAAAAAAGATAAAATTCAACATTCAAGTATCATAAAACAACAAAACTACTAATTTTTGGTAGGAATAAACTTCTTTAACTTGATAAAGGATTATCTACCAAAATTCTACAGCATACTTAATAATGATGCAACATTGCAAGCAGTGTCCCTAATTTTAAAAACAAGACAAAGATGACTGCTATCACCTACTATTAAACACTGTACTAAAGGTTCTAAAGAATGCTATAGACAGTACTTCTTCTGTTCTTCCTTCTAACTCCCTCTCCTGCCCCCTACTGCCATTCTACTTTTCTGGATCTCCTTTTATAGACAGACACTGAAGTCTTAGATCTAACTTGCATATCCCTTTTTCTCCTGTATTTTTATCTTCTTTTTGTCATTTGGTAGTTTATTTGGGGAGAAGGCCTCAGAGCTCCATTTTTCAATTCACTTAAAATGCTCTTCATTTATGTCTATTTTGCTATTCAGATAGTTATTTTAAAACCTATTTTTCATTTCCAAGACTTTTATTTGTGTGTGTGTAAGAATTATTGAGTCTCCTTGAGGGTATTAACTATACTTACTTTAAAGTATTGCTCTATTGACTGTTCCCTAAGAATTTAGATCTACTTGTTTGTTGAGTTTGATGCTTTTCTTTCATAGTACCAGTTTTCCACAAATATTTGGTATTCCTCCTTGAATTTAATTTAGCTTGCCTGTTCTGTTTACCAGCAGTTTGTCTCTAGTGATTGTAGGGGAGGGAGAGAGGAGACTTGCTGCTGTGAAGTGGATATGAGCCAATTAATTTCTGAGTAACCCTCATAAGGGCCAGAGGCTACCTGGGGCATCGCCCTGCCTCTCTGCTCTTAGTGCTCATTCTCAATGCTATATTCTGAGGACAAATGCATTTCTGTCTGCAGTTCAGCCCCAATGGAAGAGAAAAGAGGAGCCAATGGTACAGTTAGCTTACCGCAATTAGCTTACAGTTAGCTTAATTCTGCAATTAATCTACTCCAAGACTGTTCTGAGTCCTTTCCTTCTTGCTCCTTAAGTTGAGCTCCTCCAAGTGGCTCCTACTTCCACAACAGTTATCTTCTGATCTCACTTTTTTTCCCTCGTGTATTTACCATTCTGCTTTCTATCAAAAGAATTGCTACAAAACATTGGTCCAACAATGGCACTCTCACTTAAAAAAAAAAAAGCTTATTTGAGAGAGAGAAAATAGAGCAGGGGGAGGGGCAAGGAGAGAGAAAATCCCAAGCAGGCTCTGTGCTGTCAGTGCAGAGCCTGACATGGGGCTTGATCACACATATCATGCAATCATGACCCGAGTCAAAACCATGGAGTCAGACATTCAACTGCCCTAGCCACCCAAGCACCCCTGTTACTAATTCAGTTCTCTTCTCAATGTGTTTTCCCTACTCTTTTCATTCTACTAAGGTTTGGCATAAAAGATGAGGTGAAACCATGTGCTCAGTCTGCCATATAATTTAATCTCTTCGCTTTTATCAAGTAAGATGTGAAATACAAAGAATGTAAAAATCTATGTAAAAGAAAAAATAATTTCGAGTATCATTTGGCAATATACATATATAATTATGATGCTAGCAATGATAATAAGACTGACCTCTGACAGTCTCACAGTACAATTCTTTTTTTTTAATAAAGTTTATTTATTTTGAGAGAGAGTGTGAGCAGGGGAGGTGTGGAGAAAGAGGGAGAGAGAATCTCAAGCAGGCTCCGTGCTGTCAGTGCAGAGCTGGACATGGGGCTCGTTCTCACAAACCTGTGAGACTATGACCTGAACCAAAATCAAGAGTTGGACATTTAACCGCCTGAGCCACCCAGGCGCCCCTCACAGTATAATTCTAACACTATGACAGAAAGAATGTTGAAAATTCCCTAATATTTGATGTGATAATGAGTACGAAGATGATTCAACTCACTGATGAGGGGCAAAGAGGAACACAGTAGATCTACCAATAAACTGAGCCCTGCTTTCCAAGTAGGCATCCTCCATTAACCTCTTCATTTCCTTCAAACAACGTTAAGTTCTTGTTGACCCACTCAAATCAAGGCTATCATCAAAGCCAAACCATTCTTAAGCAGAAAAAAGACTTTCAAGAGTCCTTTGAAAATACAACTGGGCACTGAGAAGAGAATTAGAAAGACAAAAAATACTTTACAACTTCAGGTTTATACAGAAGATCTTATATATGACTTCACTCATTCTAAAAAGAATAAAAGAAAAGCTCCATGGACAAATTTTACATCTTCAGTCAAGAAAGGCCTACTGACTGATGGAGCAAGGTAGATTGGAAAACCTGAATTCTAATTACTGGCTCTATTGGTCCATAAACTAACTAGGGTTGTAATTCTAGAAGCATGACTAACCTGTTTTGGTCCTGAGTTTCCTCATTATAAGCCAACTCCTAAAAGAGATGAGAAGTTCTGCAAAATTTCTTTGAGTTGTAAAGCTCTACCTGATTTTTTAACCTTAGAATACAAAACCTGTATGTGGATTACCTGGAAGCAGAGATGAGGAATCCACCTGTCATGACAGGATAATTATAGATAATACATTACTTTTCTGGAATAAAAGCTGCTGGAGACTAAGAGGAATACACCATAAAACTCTTATATTAACAAGCAACAACAATAAAAAGAAAATAATTAGGAAGTAAGAAATGCTGCTCAACTCATGAAAATTACACTACACAGGACTTAACAGTTCCCATATAGATTTACAACTCGGTATATTTATATTTGCCTTGGCATGTGCAGTTAATCATATTTCTTTCCTCATCAACTGTTGCTGTCAATCATTTATTTAAGAAATTAATAAACCTACTTTGATAGTAAACCTATTTCTTAGTCTGTTCAAATCTGCTGAGGGGCTATGATCTATCCCACTTGTCAATGTGCATCTCCCATAATCCTTACATCATTGTGAAAGTCCCTTTAGTCAAACAAATTTAAGTGTGTGTAGTTCAAAAATATACAACCCAAAAAGCATATTCCCTAAAAAGAATAAAGCTATATATTTTACATACTACATATATAACATAATGTTTGAATATGCAATAGTAAAGGCTACCAAAATGAAAATTCAAGATACTAGTATTCCTGAAGTTATCCCTGAGGTTTTAAAAGTCATAAAATCTGATGGATCTGGCATAATTAAAACAAGTATTTGGATAATCAATGAACTGACAATGCATATTAAAAAAGTAATATTCATTCATTCAGCAAACATTTGCTGAGCTCATACGAAAAGAAGAGTAAATAAAGATTAAACACTGAGTAAGATTTGGTCACTGTCTTCAAGGACCTGACACACAGATAGTAATACAGCAAGCAAGTATTAAAGGCCACGGTGAGGCACAAGGAAGATGCAGTCAACTTTATATATGTATATAAGGAGTGGTGGAGTGGCCTTTAGATACAGTGATGTTTGAGTTGGATTGAAGAATGAGTAAATACCAAGGAGCTCATCCAGTCAGAGGAAACAGTATGCACAAACTAAGACATTATAACACAACAAATTGAATGTAGATATTTAAAAGATTTGCAGAATGTAAAACAGTGCTATTTTTCCCACTAATTCTTTTGTTTTAGAAAATAAAGTTTGGGTATTTTTTTTTTTTTTCTTTTTTTCCTCAAAACAAAATACCAGGGCGCCTGGGTGGCTCAGTCAGTTAAGCGTCCGAAGACACTTGATTTTGGCTCAGGTCATGATCTCAGAGTTCGTGAGATGGAGCCCTCCAACGGGCTGACAGCCTGGAGCCTGCTTGGGATTCTCTCTTCCTCTCTCTCTGCCCCTTCCCTGGCTCACTCGTGCCCTCTCTCTATTCCAAAATAAATAAACTACAAAACAACAAGAAACAAAATTCCAATTATTTCTGTTAACATATAAATGTTTTTAAGTATGTTTTTAAATGAATTAATACTTTAAGAACTCTTAAGTTTTAATATCTAGTACAATAGCTATAAACTACATAAAAAGTTGAGTCCTAAGAGTATAAAGGGGTCCTGAAAACAAAAACGTCTGAGAAGTGCTCTGTTGATACAGGTTGATGTTTTATCATATGCCATTGAGTGCAAAAGTTCACACAATGATATATTCCGGTTTTATTAAAAGTAAATACACTTACATATATGTATAGCTACTAATTTTAATTAGGACTTCTTCTGGTGGTAGTTATTAAAAAGTTTTTCTTTCCTTTTTTGGCTTATCTCTATGTTCAAAAAGTTGTATAAGGAATATAAATTACTTGTAATTTTTTTCTGGGAGTTAGTACCTCTTAATCCCCTTTATTCTACTTCATCCACTACTTTATTACTTGTATGTTAAAGATAATTTTTAAATTTTTAAAAATCAAAGAGGATCATGACAACATCTACCATCTAATAAATTAATTTTGTTAAAGATAAAAAAGGACATTAACAAGATAAAGGCTATGGAGTGACATCAAAACTGAAAGCGATGGATCAAGGAAACTACAGGTCAAGGAAGCTAAAGGACAGAGTAAAAAGGGAGGTTGGCAAAGGCAACAAGGAAGATTTTTTTAAAGTTTATTTTTATTTTTATTTATATTGAGAGAGATATAGAGAGCAAGTGAGGATGGGGCTGAGAGACAGAACATCAAGCAAGCTCTGCACTGTCAGTACAGAGCCCAATGCAGGGCTCTATCTCACAAACCGTGAGATCATGACCTGAGTTAAAACCAAGATTTGGACGTTTAACTGACTGAGCCACCTGGGCACCCCAAGGAAACTTTTTAAAGTTACACTTTGCATATGCTTCTTGACCAGAAGCTTAGCCTTATTTACCTCCTGGCTGCATAGTGCCTTATGCTGGAATGTATGGGATAGTTAATTGGTTAAATGAAGGGATTATATGGGGAAAAAAATGAGCTAAACTAAAAGACTGCTTCCACTTCCTAAAGGGGGGAAAAAAAACCACACAAAGTACACATAAGTCAGAGAGGGAGGAATAACAAGTAAGCAATATTTGAATTCAGGCTTAAGTGCAGAAGAATTCTAATTAAAGTGCTGGAAAAACAAATGAGTGATACCCGTAAATCTAAGAATATCAAGAACAGGAGAAATGTCCAATTAAAGAAACAAAAACATCTCCCAGTTTTTAAATGAAAGCTGGTAAGAGGTGAAGACATATATATGCAACAGCAAGGGTGAAATTCTAAATGAGTGATTAAAAAGAATGTAGTCATCATTAGATGCCAAAGGTAGATCCCAAAACATGGTCATTGTCAACAATCTCCATGTTATTTTCTGAGAGGTACTAAAAAAGTGGACCACTCAGTATTAAATATTTGGCAATCTTTGACAACAGATTTTGAAGTGATAAGTTGATTTGTCACTATAACAATACCATAAAAATTCCTTGAGACAGTAGTTGAAATCTTAATGCTACATTTACACATTCTCTATAAAAATCTAAAGTCTACTCCATGGACTCCAAGGTCCTTCAAAATTTGGTTCCCTCACCCTCACCTCCTACTGCCTAGCTGCTAGACTTCACGGCTAAATTCCTGCCTCAGGGCTATTGCATTTCTCATTCCTTTTTGCCAGAAACGCTTTCTATCAAAGCATCTCTCTTCATTCAAGTTCCTGATGTCACTTTCTGACTTCCTGACTCCTATCTACAAATTAGCCATGATACGGTCTGCATCCTTCACAATTCTAGCCCATTTACTCGCTTTTTCTTCAAGGAACTTGTCACCACTGAATGATATTTATGTTTCCTGCTCAACACTCCAAAAGAAGTCCAAGAGCATAGAGCTCGGGTGAGCAAATTGCTAATACAAAAGGCCAGACAGTGAACATTTTAGGGCTATATGGGCCACATGGTCTCGGTCCCAAATGAAAACAAATTAGCACAATTGTGTTCTAATAAGATTTTAATTGTTTATTTATTTTGAATGCTTATTTGAGAGAGAGAGACAGAGAGAGAGAGAGTGTGTGGGGGGAGGCAGAGAAAGAAGGAGAGAAAGAATCTCAAGCAGACTCCGTGCTATCAGTGCAGAGCCCAATGTGGGGCTTGATCTCATGAACCTGAGATCATGACCCGAGCTGAAATCAAGAGTCGGATGCTCAACTGACTGAGGCACCCAGGCACCCCTTATTTTTTTTTTTTTTACCATTAAGGTATTATTGGTAAATAAACTCGTAAGATATTAAAGTGTACGTGATTTGATAAACGTTGTAAAAGTATTAGCCCCACTAAGTTAATTAAAACATTATTTTGGATTCTCTAATTTGTATTTCATGTAATTTTCACATGTCACAAAATAATCTTCTTCTGATTTTTTCCCCCAACCATTCAAAAAACATTAGCTTGTAGGCTACATACAAACATGCGGTAGACCAGATTTGCCAAACCCTGGAATAGAACGTTTGTTCACTGCTGTACACCCAGAACTGAGACCTGGCACATGCTAGCAATGTAAATGAATGACGACTATTTTATTGTCTACAAAACTTTTTCATAACCTGTTTCTCTTCTGATCTTGAAACAGCTTAATAAGTAGGCGAGACTAGTATCCCCACTAAAAAAGGAATAGATTCAGAGAAAGTGCTTTGTCAAAGGTCACAAACTTACACAGAGGTGGGCCTAGAACTATTCAATCAACTATACTGTGCATTAGTAACAGGTATTTAAATTCAGGAGGATTATCTTTAGTGTGGTGTCACATAGATTTAGCTTAGTCCTTTTAGAATTTTTTTTTCTTTTATCCAGGAATTGAGTCAAAACCTTGCTTATGAAAGCTACAGTTGAAACAAAGTTGGAAGGAATAAATACAATGATAAATAGTAATGTTAAAAGTCAGTATTTTCTCATCTAGCTTCAAAACTGGGTCAAAACAAGATGAAATTTGGTAGAGGTAAGAATTGGTGGCAGAAGTAAAAGGGGAGAGAGATGGCTAAGTAGCGACAGCAAAAATATTTTTGCTGCAATACAAATGAGGGATGACATTTTTAAAAACAGTGATTTAGTCATTCTTTAGAATGGGGTGGGGAACAAAGTTGAAAGCAAGTATGTCCCATAGAGGAGAGGCATGCCATCTCCAGTGTAACTGAGAATCACTGATATGGAGGTTTTGGTGGAACAAAAACTTAATTGCTGCTTTAAAAACAACAACAAAAAAGGCTTTTAAAAAACATCCCTATTCCATAAAGTAATAGTTTCACTGCACATAACATTCATCAGATAGTATCTGAAGGGTATAACTCCATGTATATTTTAAAGGGAGAATAACTCAGGCCTTATACACAGGCCTTATACACAATTCCAATCCTTCATAGATTTAAATATTCCAATAATGTTAATTTCATGGAACCCACTGTATTACGTTTCTGACCTAAAAAGGTGGAATTTAGGACCTTATAAGCATCAGTTAAAGATAATTTTCCTAGATTTCAATTTCTTCCCCTTCTCCGTATCTTCTCACCTCTTCAAGAGGGAAATAAAAAAAAATACCTAATCCTTGAAAGACTCAAAATTTCATTATTAGTAATACCTGTACTGAAAGTTTAAACATCAAACTGAGAAAGTAATATACCTTATTGTTCCCCAGAAGCTGCTTAATTTTGTTAATTTTGATATACTGTATTTTAGTAAGAAACTTTAGAAAATGTATTAAAAGACACTTGGAAAATTTATAAAACTTAGGTTTTTATTTATTAATCTTTTAATAACAGATGCCACACATTTCAACATTACATCTCTTCATAACTACCTTTTTAAATGATTTTCTTGACAATCACATACAACAGGATTCAAGTTGAGTATTTAACAACTGCAGCTCTGTTTGAATGTCAGTGGATAACTCTAAACAAGCAGGGAAGAAATTCTGGGCTAGATAATAGCCACATTCTACTTATCAGCAAGGCCCAGGTCAGTTTATACTGCCCAAACTTTGTATACTTCAGGAGTCAAATCTCCGGCTTGTCTCCCTGGTGTCTACCGAAATCTTTACCTCCCTCATTAGACTACTGCCTGTATTAAAGACTTTGCTTCTGGGCTTGACTTACACTGTCCTTGAAAGTTTTGCCTCTCTCCTTATCTTTACCTGTCTAAACTCTGCCTGTCTTTTAAGGTTGGGTTCTTCTGTTTCTTTCCAAAAAGTATTCCCAGTACTTGTAATTGCAAGAATCCTTTACCACATTAAACCTTACTTTACCATACTTTGACCATTTATTATAGCACCTAAAATATAACTGCTATTGATAATTAGTTCTATAGATACCATTTTGTCCCTAAAAACTAGTTTTCTTTGGGCAAACTGCCTTGCTTTCCTTTTCCTTATCATACAGGGTCTAGCAAAGTAAATGGCACATAGCTGGCAATTAGTTAAAGGTTTACAAAACCTCTTCTACATAAAATGACAATATGGAAGTGTTCTTAGTTTCTCAGATTATGAGATACTATGGCAAAATGGAAAGATATAGGCTCTGGAGTTGGGACAGATCTGGATTTGAATTTTAATCACTTAAGGTCTTTAAATCATATCCTCAGCCTAAAGTGGGGCAGTATGTACTTCTTAGAATTGTTGTGAAGATTAAATTGTTGTGAAGATTAAATTTCACAGTATATTTAAAATATAGGGGTGCCTGGCTGACTCCATTGGTAGAGCATGTGACTCTTGATCTCAGGGTTGTGGGTTTGAGCCTCATGCTGGGTGTAAATATTACTTGAAAATAAAATCTTAAAAATAAATACATAAATAAAATAAAATAGGTGCAATAAATGTCAGCTACTGTTATCTGGTCCTAGCAAGACAACTGCTGCTTTAAATTATTAAACTAAACAACCCCCTCATATTATTAAGAAAATAATTTCCCTTTTCTAGAAATTCTTTGGGTCTTAGTAACCTTATATTCCCCATCATTACAGTCTTTATTGTGAACTATAAATAGTGGCAACTTTTGTGCTGACCAAAAGTTCTCCAAAATATCACTGCTTCACTTCCCTTTATAAACACATCTTCCAAAGTTTACCTATGTTTTCAACTAGGCTATACTTAAAAAAAGCATAGTAACCAATTGTACTTTTGTATATGTTTATTTTCCTTACTTTTATCCTGCGTCATTACAGAAGTATTCAAGGATAAATAGCTACATTTTTCTTCCTAAAGAGATTTACCTTATTCTTACCCTGTTAAGACAGTAAGTTCTATTTGCATGGAATTCAATACTGTTTCCTAACAGGTTGTTTGCTGTTTGAAGACATTTAGATATTGTTATTTTTTTAAGACTTTACTTTTTTTTAAGAGCAGTTTTAAGTTCACAGCAAAACTGAGAAGGTACAGAAATTTCCCATAGGGTCTGTGCCCTCCAACATGCATACTTCCTCCATTAACACCCCCACCAGAGTGGTTCCTTGTTCATTTCATGAACGTACACTGACACATCATTATCATCCAAAGCTCATGGTTTACATTACGGTTCACTCTTTGTGTTGTACATTTGATGGATTTGGACATATGCACAATATGTATCCACCATTAATAGTATCATAGAGAGTATTTTCACCGCCCTAACAATTTACTGTTCTCTGCCTACTCTTTCTTCCCTCCCCCTAGTATGTTATTTTAAAAAGGAAGAATTTTTTTAAAAATGCATCTTGCCTCAGTGTGGTTCATTTTTTCATCTGGTTCTAAAGCTTTCAGTGAACTAACAATAAACTATCTGGGGCAATAATTTAATAGGTACAAGTTCCAAGCTGTTGACATGCATATATAATAGTATCAAAGCCCTGGAATTTCAGTTGCAGTGCCCTTATCAAATAAACAAAACCCCTCCTGGCTGAGGGTTCTCAGAGGCTAGTGAGAATTTAATTTGGGGCTGCAATTCTAAAAGAAAAATATATTCTTAGTGATGTCTAGGACCAAATGAAATATTGGTTTCATTAACTAAAACTTATTGTTAGCTGCTTTTTTATTTACTTTTTAAATGTTTATTTACTTTTGAGGGAGAGAGAGAGGGAGAGAGAGAGAACGAGTGGAGGAGGAGCAGAGAGAAAGGGGGACAGAGGATCTGAAGAGGGCTCTGCAGTGCTGACAGCAGTGAGATCATGACCTGAGGCGCTTAACCAACTGATCCATCCAGGCACCCCAGTAGCTTTTTAAAATTCCAAATAAACTATTGTTTTCCCAGTTTCCCAGTTTTTGACCTAGAGACACTACAAAGACTCAGAATATACTTAAAAACTTAGCTGTATACAGTTTATATTCTATCATTTTCAGTAATAGCTAAGGCTTAAAAGCATAAAGATATGTTTTAAATTAGGATCAGTATTATATAAAACAAAAGATGGCACTTCCGAATATTTTGCTTTGTTTACTCTTTTAAAAGTTATTTTAAAGTAGCTCTTAGAAACTGTTTTCTCTAGGGGCGCCTGGGTGGCTCAGTCAGTTAAGCATCTGACTTCTGCTCAGGTCATGATCTCGCGGTTCGTGAGTTCAAGCCCCGCGTCAGGCTCTGTGCTGACAGCTCAGAGCCTGGAGCCTGTTTCAGATTCTGTGTCTGCCTCTCTCTCTCTGACCCTCCCCCGTTCATGCTTTGTCTCTCTCTGTCTCAAAAATAAATAAACATTAAAAAAAAAAAAAAACTGTTTTCTCTATTAGTAACCAATTACAAATTTGGTCAGATATAGACAATAGGTGGGAAAAGCAGGCAAGTTTGCTTTTTTAAGTACAGCAATTTCATTCACTCACATTCATTCTCATGGAAGATCTAATTAGCTTTATTAAATGATTCATGAATTGGGCAGCATCCCATGCAAATAGAAAGGAGCTTCCAGCAATTACATTTTAAAAATTTTATCAACTCTAAGGAATAATTGCTCGAAAACTTATTAAAGTAATTATATAACATACATTTAATGTCAAAGTCTCTCCTTAACCAAACTTTAGTCAGGCTCCTCTGAGCCCTCTCTTCTCAGCTAGGCCTTGATCTTGGCTCCATCCTATGTCCTGTCTAACCCAATCCTAGCAAGAACCTGTTGTCATTTTAGTGAGAATACCCCCACTTTAGGTATCTTATCAAGTTCCTTATCCCCCACCTTTGATACAGAAGTCCTCAATCTGTCTTTAGTAAGGATCCTGTTAAATCAGTTAAGTAAGAATCCCTCTACCCTTATGTGTCCTCTTAGTAATTTTCCATCCACTGACCCCCTCATTCTGCTTGCTGGCTATAGATCCCCAGTTGTCTTTGCTTCATCTGGAGCTGAGCTCTAGCTCTCTCCCCTAACACAAAACTATTGAATAAAATCGTCTTATTATTTTTTTTAATGTTTATTTATTTTTGAGAGAGAGGGAGACAGAGTTTGAGCAGGGGAGGAGCAGAAAGAGAGGGAAACACAGAATCCGAAGCAGGCTCCAGGCTCTGAGCTGTCAGCATAGAGCCCCACATCGGGCTCACAAACTGCGAGATCATGACTTGAGCCAAAGTTGGACGCTCAACCAACTGAGCCACTCAGACACCCCAAGTCATTTTAACAAGTATCAGAAGAATTTTTTCTTTAACAGGGTCATCATTATATTTTATGTCACCTAGTATAATGGTATATAAATATGACAAACTTAAGCATAAAATTTACAACAGACAAGAACCAAAAACCAGCTCTTATCTATATTTTATAGTTAATCTTTCCCAACCATTCCCTCTATGCACCAAGTTACAAGGAAATCATCCATTAGTTCTTATTCTGGACTCTTCTAATATAAAACATCAGAATGCTGGTAAAAAGATTTCGAAGTATACATCTTAGTGTCCATTTAGAAGTTCAAAGTCAGTGGTAAGCCTTAAGACATTAACTACTGAACAGGAAAAAATTTTAAGTACTGACTCATTCTCAGTGAAGATTTAAAAATTTGAATTACCTTAAATCCAAAATTGCACTGATATTCATATGGAAGGAGATAAAAGACAATACTTGTTTTTTGTTTTCATTTTTTTTTATTTGAGAGAGAGAGAGGGAGTGCAAGCTGGGGAGAGGAGCAGAGGAAGAGAGAGAGAACCTCAAGCAGTCTCCACATTCAGTGCGAGGCCGACGAGGGCTCGATTCCATGACCCTGGGATCATGACCTGAGCTTGAAATCAAGTCAGATGCTCAACCGACTGAGTAACCCAGGTGCCCCAAAAGGCCCTATTCATTTTAATTATAGGATCAAAATGTCTAGATCAAGAACTGAAGAAGTAGAAAAGTCTGAGATATAATGTTCTAATGAGTCAGAAAAAAAGATAAAAATGTGTGAAAAAGATCACATAAGCAACTTGTTGTTTAGAAGCTTAAATGTGTTAAAACACACACACTCTCATCCCTCATTCTAGGTTACTGGGCAGACAGGTAAAGGGTTCCAAGTGCCAGATATACAATGGACATCATTTTGGAAACAAAAAGACCAATTTAAGAAACTTGGGAAAAATTCACACCATACACTTTGAGATTCAGATGCTTGAGAGCAATGACTGAAGTCCAAAAGGGTAGAGTTTGGTGGTGAGAACCTATGCCACATAGAAACAAAAGTACTGGGAAACAGGAAGCTTCAGCCTTCAAGATCCACTGCATATCTGGCATATTATGGCATTCTAATCCAAAGGTATGTCTTTTTACCAATTTTATCTTCAAAAACTTTTGAAGTCAGACTTGGTTTCACAAGCCAGCTTTAATATTTCATTGCTTGGGTCTTAGTTTCTTCATTTGTGGATATAATACCTGCTCATATCAGACTGTTTTAAGGATCCAGTGAGGTAACAGGAGACGGACTTAATACATAGCAGATACTTAACTTTCTTTCCCTAAGCAAATGCCTACATGTTACTGAATTTTGAGTAACATGTTTTCTTTAAAGTTCAGATCTTTGTGTTTACCAATTTGTCCATTCACTCAAAACAAAACAACTTACTTAAGAGGAAGGATGGGATAGATGTGGGCTGGGTTGGGGAAAGACACTTTAAGGAAGGGGAAGGTGAGATCTAAACTGAGCTCTACAGAGTGCTTTAGATTAGGAGGCGGGGTTGGGGGGGGGAGAGGGAGGTGGGTGTTACAAATGAGGGAATAGTAAAATGAAAAGAGGTGGGGGGAAAACAGTCTTTTGCAGGCAGACCAGTTTGGTAGAAACAGAGGATTTATTTGGAGATAATAAAAGAGAAGGGTAGAATAAGATGAGTCAGATGGCAGTAGTTATGCTAATATCAAGTCTGGTTGTATCTGTAGGTAATGGAGAAGTGCTGAAGCTTTCTGAGTGGGAAGCTCCATTAATAAAATTAAACTGTTAGTAATACAGAAGTACTGGAATCCTTAATACGGCCTCACAAAACCTGGAAATCAGTCTGTCCTCTAAGAGTTAGCTATGAAATCAAGTCAGATGCTATTAAAGTGAGATTTATTCACTCATTCAACGAATATCTGATAGTGCACTACGTGTCAGGCACTGTTTTAGGCAATGGTGATGCACCAGTGTATGGTTCTTGTGGAGCTTACATTCTAATGGGTAGAGAGACAACATTAAATAACAGACAGAGATAACATTAAATAAACTACATTAAATAGCCAGTGATAAATGCTAAAAAATAAAGGAACTTAAGGGGATAATGAAATGTTAGGATTTGGCAATATATAGGGTAACCAGAGAAGACTTCACTGAGAAAATGACTTTTGATGAAATAGCTGGAGGAATTAAGGGAAGAAGGAAGAGAACTCCAGACAACAGAGCAAACACAAAGACCATTTAGGTGAGAATGTGTGGCTAGAACAGAGAGGACCAGGGGAGAATAGGAAGGAGATGAGGTGAGAGAGGTAAGCGGTAAAGACAGAGGGACTTGTCGTCAGAGTAAGAACTTTTATTCTGAAGAAGATGGGAAGCCAATGGAGGATTCTGAGCAAAGAAGTGACATGTTCCAACTTACATTCTCCAACCAGTGTATTCTGGGTGCTGCACTGCAGACAGCCTGCTGGGCAGGGAGGAGGAGGCAAGAGTACCAGCAGGGACACCAGAGAGAAGACTACTGCAATAACCTAGGAGAAATCACAGTGGCTTCTTCCAGAGTGGTTGGAATAAGGGGGTGGTGAGAAACCGTCTTTTTCTGGGTATAGTTCAAAGGCAGAGCCTACAAGATTTGCTACAAGACTATATGTATTGTGAAAGAAACAGGAGTCAAAGATGACACTAAACTTTTTGGCCTGAACAACTAAAGGATGAGTATGTCATTAAGAGGGGAAAGACTGCAGGAGAAGTTGTAATACGCAAATTTTTGATACTTAAGGGTTTCCTTCCAGCTATGTAAAAACAATGTCTGCTGCTGTTAAAAGTTAGAGGGTGCTCTGCCCAAAGACCCTACATGGTCTTGTGTTGGCTATATATCCCTATTAAGGAGGAAAATGCCATTAAAATGTTCACCTATATAGTTAAAATATTAACCTGTATCGTTAACTTCCCTCGTTCCAACTCCACACTTCAAGTGTGAAAAAACTATAATTTGATCTCCCATGTCCCTGACCTACCTGAAAGAAAGTTTCTAGTCCTTTCTATATTTATTTTTTTAATGTTTATTTATTTTTTGAGAAAGACAGAGCATGAGTGGGCAAGGAGCAGAGAGGTAGACACAGAATTCAAAGCAGGCTCCAGGCTCTGAGCTATCAGCACAGAGCCCAACGTGGGGCTCAAACTCATGAGCAGTGAGATCATGACTTGAGCAGAAGTCGGACACTTAACTGAGCCACCCAGGCGCCCCCTTTCTATATTTGTTAAATTAGTTGTTCTGCTACTTTTATACATTAGTTTCATCGGCCTAGCTAATATAAGTTTGTTCCTGAGAGATTTAGTTTTAATATCCTGATGAATCAAGTTTCTGAGCTAAAAGGCAGAAGACTAAGATTTGGATAGTGGTTCCGGAGTTGCAGTGGAATTACTGGGAAACTTATTTAAAAATAGATACCTGGAGAAACCCATGGGGGAGGGGAAGGAAAAAAAAAAAAAAAAAAAAGAGGTTAGAGTGGGAGAGAGCCAAAGCATAAGAGACTGTTAAAAACTGAGAACAAATTGAGGGTTGATGGGGGGGTGGGAGGGAGGGCAGGGTGGGTGATGGGTATCGAGGAGGGCACCTTTTGGGATGAGCACTGGGTGTTGTATGGAAACCAATTTGACAGTAAATTTCATATATTAAAAAAAAAAAAAAAAAAAAATAGATACCTGGGGCGCCTAGGTGGCTCAGTCAGTTAAGCATCTGACTTCAGCTCAGGTCTGATCTCACCATTCCTGAGTTCGAGCCCCATGTTGGGCTGTGTGCTGACAGCTTGGAGCCTGGAGCCTGCTTCTGATTCTGTGTCTCCCTCGCTCTCTGCCCCTCCCCCACTCATGCTCTGTGCTTCTCTCTCAAAAATAAACATTTAGGGGAAAAAAAAAAGATCCTGAGCAGTGATCCTCCCAGATTCTGATTCAGTTGGTCTAGGATAGAACCTAGAAATCTGCTTTTGAAAGCAGCACACCAGGGGCACCTTGGTGGCTCAGCTGGTTAAGCATCTGACTTCAGCTCTGGCCATGATCTCATGGCTCATGGGTTTGAGCCCTGTGTTGGGCTCTGTGCTGACAGCTCAAAGCCTGGAGTCTGCTTCGGATTCTGTGTGTGTGTGTCTCTCTCTCTGCCCTTCCCCCACTCACACGCTGTCTCTCTCTCTCTCTCTCTCCCTCTCAAAAATAAACATTAAAAAAAAAAAAAAGAAAGAAAAAGAAAGCAGCACACCAGCAACTCTACTGTAGGCAATAATGTTCCAAGGTACTGCTATATGATAACATTCTTTTTTTTTTTTTTTTAAACAACTTACTTATTTTTGAGACAGAGAGAGAGAGAGAGCGCATGAACAGGGGAGAGTCAGAGAAAGAGGGAGACACAGAATCTGAAACAGGCTCCAGGTTCTGAGCTGTCAGCACAGAGCCTGACACGGGGCTCGAACCCACAGACCGCGAGATCATGACCTAAGCCGAAGTCGGACACTTAACCGACTGAGCCACCCAGGCGCCCCTATATGATAACATTCTTAAGAGGATGATGCTCTTCACCTTGTCATGAGGACTATTATGACCATTAAACTTCTAAAATCAAGTGTCTTAACACTCTGAGTTTATAAGACATTTCAAATACTACTGGTAGCACACTTGAAGAAACTCAAAAGAGCACCCAGCTAATTTAGCAGTAATTACAATGTAGTCACAACCAAAGAACATCAGTATTTTAGTATCTGTAGAACTATCCATGTCACTATACCATTAAACTTGATTGCTGTTTAGGGCTGTGTCATTATTTCAGTAGAATTGTTTGCTACCTTAATTTACTACCTACTGTCTATTCAAAGGGATTAAAGTGGGTAAGACCACAGGTGTGGAAGCAGATTATCAACACCGAATCTGCTCGACTAATTGTGGACACTGGTTCATAGTTTTGTTTAATGTCAAATGTGCCTCAGTTTAGTCAACTGTAAAATGTAGATAATACAAATATCTATCCTGTTGGAATGTTTTGAGACAAATACACATTAATACGTGAAATACTTAACACATAATAAGCACTTAAATGTTACTTAGATGCAAAACAAAGAATTCACAAGACAAAGTTCTCATATGTTCCAATGAACCTACCACCTTTCTTTGGTGAAGTCTGGCATTATGCAGTCTTCTTGCTTATGTTATAATTGACCTACACTACATCATATGATCCATTCAAATGAATATTCCATCTCATAGACACTGCTTAACAATATGTAAGTGCAGTTATAGCAATAACAAATTTTACACATACTTCAAAACTTAATAGTGTGAAGAACTGTGGTAAATCAATGAAAAATGTAGAGAGTAAGAGGCAAAGAGAACAATTAAGAATGTTGTTAGAAATAATTCAAGCATCAGAAAAGGTCGTAAATGAAGATTAACAGAAGGAATGTGGACTGACTGGATGTAATGTTAAGTAAGAAGTATATTTGTATACGCATAGAATAGAAAATATACAAAAGAATACTGGCTGCCTCTCAGGAACTAGGTGGCTGGAAAACAGGGGTGGTGGGGCTTTTTACTCATGCTTTGTCCTACATTTTAATTTTAAGCATGTAATCTGATTATAGTTCCTATACACCAAAAAATAATTTTTCTCAAAAATACTAATGGAAATGGAGGAACAGAATCTAATGACAGGAAGAATTTACAGAACTGGAATACTAATTGAACACGAGAGAAGAGGCTAAGAAGGAAAAAAATGATGCTAATGTTCTGAGCCTGTGTGACTACAAGGGAACAATGATGAGATGAACTGAAATGCAAAGGATCTGCAGGAGGTTCTGATAAAGGGAAAAGGGAAAATAACAGTTAAGTGCATATTAAAATCATCACCTAGTTCAGAAATCCCCAAGTAGTTAAATTGTCTTCAGTATCATGACTGATTTTTCCTACCCAGGGTTTTTATTTTCAGGAGCTGATCCACATAAGAAGTTTTTTTCTTTTTTTGACATGCAAGAAAATGAGAGAAACTCATGCACCTGAGGAGAAAAGCACAAATGATACCTAACCTTATAGCGTGTGTTTTTCTGAGCTCTAAAGGAGAGAACTTAAAGCAGATGAAGGAAACACTTCTATTAGGGGTTCTGCAAGGCTAGATGTATATATTCATAGTCATTTTGGTATGCATAATGCTTTGTAGCTTTATGGGATTTACTACTAAAACGGCTCCAGAGGGATCTAATGTTCCCAGCAGTGGCATGGCAGATCATCAGTAATGGCAGCAGATACTTAGACACAATGAATGCCCAAAGAAAAACCCAGAGTGTGGACACGTTCCTGAACTTAAGAAATACCTAGAGATTACCAGAAATAATTGGGAGGTGGGATGAGGGAGCACGAGCTGGGGACATATGAGAATGAAGAAAGGTGTGATTGGTTGGTCTCCTTTGTATCAAAACGTTGTCCCTACACTATGTACCTGGTCCTATCCTAGGTACTAGCATAAGAAGATATGCTTTCAGTTACCAAAGAATTCACAGTTCTGTTATCAGGGCAAATGTGCAAAAGCAGACAATGACAGAAAGTCCTGAAACATTTTAACGTTTCAATTTTTAAAACAAAGATTTTTTTTTATTACAGTTTGTAGAAGTTCATTAAACTTTGTTGGGTTACCTTGATCCATTTCTCCTTACCTATTTTACAAGAAAACTGAGGCCCACAGAGATAAGTGATGTTTCTAGAATCACACTGGTGGCTATAAGCTCAGCAAAGAGAGGCCAAATCTCCTAACATTCAGAATCATTCTTTCCCATTACATCACAATATTTCAGTTATAATTCATTAAATGGATACCTCTATTTTGTTTTTTTCACTCATGGTTAAATGGGAAAAACAGTAAAGTGAAAAAAGCACGGCTTCTGAATCACAAACCTGGGGCCTGATTTTTTGACAAATTACGCTACTTTGCTTAGTATTAAGGCTGGTCCTAATAAAAGAGCTAGATACTCTGGAAGAAATTATAAACCTACACCAAAGATTGGGCATCTGAGTTTGCACCTGTTTAGGCTTTATGCTCCTGTCCAAGGATTTTGTGACAGATTCTATAAATACTACTCAGCAAAGCTAACTGAAAAAAAGAGAACATAAAAGAACAGTAGTATTAATACTAATTAATGACTTTTAGAAAATACCTATAGCAAATAAGCTCTAGAGTTTATCCTGTAAGGATAATAACTCATCTAGTAAATTAAGGATGTAATAGATAATCAAAAAAATACAGTTTATAAGTATATTTTTCATGCAGCAGCTAGGTAGCTCAGTTGGTTGAGTGCTGGACTCCTGATTTCGGCTCAGGTCAGGATCTCACGGTTCATGAGTTCCAGCCCTGCATTGGGCTCCTCTCTCTCCACCCCACCTCCTCAAAATTAATTAACTAATTAATTTTTTAAAAAGGTGTATTTTTCATAAGTTCTGAGCCCTCAAATCACCATTTTTCACATCCTTCCTCAACAATTTTGATAAACCTGTTCCAAAAAGTGGCTTAAAGATGACATAGTTGCCTAAGCTTTAAGCATTCATTTCTCTCTTATGGCATTTTTGAGGTTGTTCACAAATATTCTAATAGTTAAGCTGAAGGGGAAAATATGCTAATTGCACTTTTTTCAGCCTTAAAATTCTCTCTGCAATTATTTTTTTTAAATGCTGAATCATGAAATAAAGGAAACAGTCAGTGCAATGAGCCCAAACAAGTAATTCTTCTCATATTTCAAATTTCCTAATTATGGTATCTTGTCACTTTGGTCCTGTTAAGCGTTTGGAACTGAAGAGTCAGTGACTAGAAGAGTGTAGCTCATTCTCAGAAACTGAACTTGAGGACAAAACTAAAAGCATTTATTTCGGCAAGTTATTACACTTTCAGCTTCCTGTTTTATTTAGGCAGCTCATCATGACCATTTCAGGTAACAATGTAGAAGTTAAAAAACCCAACTTCCTCTTTGTAAAGTGATAAAAACCTAAGCAGTTACTTATGAGAATGGCTGATCTTACTAGCTTTTATAGAAATACTTGCAAGGAAATCAGAGACTATCAACACCAAATTCATCTCTGGGTTCACTGCTTTCAGGAAATGCAACAAAGATAAAAAGTGATATTAAAATATATTCCATGTGATGACATATACGCCTGAAAAAAAAACTCAAATAAAACGCAGTTGAGATCTTAGTTAAAAAGAGGAAAAAATGGAAACTTTAGAGTTCCTTCAAGGAAGAATCTATACAAATTATGGCTGAAAATATCTTGATTTTAAAAATTTGTAATAGTGCCTTGGTTGTGAAAATTTTATAGGACAAGATCTCACTTAAGGGTTACTTACTGTTTATGAATGCTAAGCCATTCATAGCAACAAGTCTTGTTGAAAAAATACTTCAATTCCTGAATTCAGTTAAAAGGAATTAGAAGCCTGGAGGAAAAGGGCTCGGTGTAGGTACGAAGCTAAAGGAAAACTGAGGTAATCTTAGATATCAAAGCCCTTTCTTTTTACTTAGAGATTCACAACAGAGAAATACAGATCAAGTTCTGTCTGGGAATAAGAACCTAACAAAATTTCAGTAATTTCAAATCATATGGATTATATGAGACTTCTAAGTATCAGCTATTCTTAGTTGTTCACAATAATAAAGAAACGTGGCTAATCTAAAAACTGTTCATGAAATATGAAATTCATCAGCATTTTTGGGCAGATTTACAGTACTAATTTTGATTTGCTTGCTGTCTCATTATTAATTAATATTAAGCAACAAAAGAAGTATGCTGGGAGATAAGAGGACACTTCACAAATTTGCTGTTACAAAATTAAGACTATTGATGTTATTAAACATTGTCAACATCCAAAGGCATCTGGATTTGCACTTTAAAATACAGGTATATTTTCCCAAGTTTAATTAAAAGGGCATTCTAACTTAGCCTCAAAGACAAAAACCCACAATACTGGTAAATGTAGTATTGTTTGGACACCATAAACTTTGAAGTTTATTGTTATTTAAATTTTTAGTGAAATTTTGCTGTAACAATATTTTTCCTTAAAATAAGTGGGCCATCAGTTGGGCTAACAATGTTTCGTTATTCCCGATTTTTACTATAATTTCATCCGAATCGTAACTATTTACCTTAGCCAAGACATTTTATCATAGACTTCTCTTCAGTGTTAATTCATATGTAAGATGCTCTTTTCTTCTCTAAGTTTTACACGAGAATTTTCAAGAACGAGAAAATTTAAAGCTGAAGTATTGTTCAATGGCTTGTGAACGTTTACCACATTCTCCAGTATTTCAAAATGACATGCTATATGTAGGTATGACATATCAAATTATTCTGTACGGAGTACTCCTGGATCATAAACAGTCACCCCTCTGTCATCCCCATCTCTCTTATTAAAAAAATAAAGAGCCCAGATATATTTACAGAGCATGCAAGAGTGCACATTTTGTAACAGCCAATGTGGGAAACAAAAGACATAATTCTTGTCCTATAACAAGTCACCTAGTGAAATCATTCTAATTTCTACAGACCCTAAAATCAAGTATTTACTGAAAAGCCTGAAAAGTGTTAAGAAATGTGTGCAGTTGTCAACAAAAAGTTATTCTACCTAACGCAGAATATGCTCTTATGTTTCAAATACTTTTTAAGAAGTAAATAAGCACTTAACACGCTGATAAATTTAACTATAATCAAAGACCACACAGTGGAGCATCGAAGAAGGCACGATGCTTTGTCTAAACTTGAATGTGTTAACATGAAGTTTATGTGCTATATTAAACCTTTACAGAGTTAAAAAAAAAAAATCCTCTGGCTATTCTCGATTTGTTAAGAAACAGAAAACTGTTTTTCAAAAATTACCGTTAATAGGATGTAAGGCGCAAGGGATGGAGTCATCGCGGGCTTACATACATGCACACGATCAATCAAGGGACTGTCTACAGAGAAGAGTGGTGTTCAAATTCTGAAGCAAATGTCCTGAGGCTTACACAATTATTAACTGAGAATTAGTTCAGAAGATCGTAAGCGAGAAAAGAGTGGAGGGACGGACAACACATGGGGACCTCTCCCTGTCGAAGAGTCGTGACAGCAAAATCACTTCCTGAGGAAGGAGGAGCAAAAGGGAAGTTAAGAGGCCACTCTGACCAGGAAGTGACTCGCCCTAAACTAGCCTCAATCATATCTAAAAATGGGGGGATGGGGAGAGCCCCGACAGCTAAAGGCGGTAAAATAACTGCTTCCTGACACGTCCAGACATCACCATCGCCCCCTCTCTTAATTACAGAAAAGAGTCCACAGTCATGATTCAATAAGGCAAAATCTCGTCTCTTGCAGGAAGGTCACTGGGCTGTGCCTCAGGCCCCGCAGGAGAAAAAGAGAGTTAAGGAATGGGGAACTGGGGCCACCGTGAGGCAGAGGAAAGCCCCTCAAGAGCGAAGCGTCCCAACTGCAGAGCGTATGCCAGCACGGGCCAAGAAGCTTCTTTTTCCTGGGGACACTGCCGGGGTTCCCACCACAGCCAGGTCGGGCCCCTGTTCCCTGTCGCGGGAGGAGGCAAGAGAGAGAGGCGGACCCCTTACCTTCTCCTCATCCGACACCCGATCCTCGAAGTCGGCCATCTTGGGCTGCTCTGGCCCAGCACGGCCCGGGCGCGAGGCAAGCCGGGAAGGAAGCCGAATGATGGAATCACCGCGGGGGCCGTCGGAAGGACCCGCCCGGAAACGCCGACCGAGAGGGCGCCATGTCAGTTACGGGCGGGGGTGGTAGCTCCGAGCGCGGGTACTCCAGAAGTCTCCGGCTGCCTCAAGGCTTTGCTTTAAATGATTTTAAGTCTAATAACTTTCTCACGGAGTTACATTCATTTCCCCATTCATCTATGAGACGATGGGAGCGTGATTCGACTATTCCTGACGCCCAAGCTCCATCCGACCAAATAGCAATTGCTACTGTAGGTTTTCCCAGTACCAGTGATCTCCGTGGCAGCCGAGTCCAAAGGGCTAAGTGCTGCTCGGGCCCTGGAACGGTCGGTGGCTTTTCCAAACCCAAGAATAGGGTGAAAGGTGACCCTCACTCGTATGGAAGCAAAAACATTTCACTCCGAGGTCACATTTCAGTCCAGTTCCTCCAGAAAAGGTGCCGCTAACCACCCCTTCCCGCCCTTCGAAGGAAGAGGCAGCCCTGGGATGCTCCTCCACCTTCCAAATTTTCTTGGTCCGCGTTCCCTGAGACAGCCTTCACAGAGGCCAACTTCAGGTCCGCCACTATCCCAGGATTCCCGCCTCCCGGTTTCCTGCCCTTCTCCCCTCCCAGCTCCCAGAGCCTGCGGGTGCAGCAAGATGGCGGACGGTGACGGCTTAGGTGAAGCAGCGACTGCTGCGGCATCTCCTCCCGCACCTGCTCCCGGCCAAAGCCTGTCCCTGGGCTGGAGGGAGCGGCTACGGGCTGGGCTGGCTGGGACTGGGGCCTCGCTGTGGTTCGTGGCGGGGCTGGGACTGCTTTACGTTCTGAGGGTCCCGCTGAGGCTGTGTGAGAATTTGGCAGCGGGTGAGAGGCCCAGACCTCCCTGGGGATGGGCGGGGGAACCAGGAGAGGGGCCGGGGACAAGGGGCGAAGGGCAGAGATTCTCTGCAGTCACTGGAGGGCTTCGGAGATTGAGACGGTGGTGCGCGACCTAGTGGGTTCTTTTTCTCTTGGGCCGCAACTCCCCAGCTGATTGTCAAACCTGAGCTGCAGATACGGGCTCCTCCCTTGAGCTCTTAAGACCCGCCCTTTCTCTTCTGTCTTCGTTTACCGATGAAAAGCCACCTGACAAGCTGTAAGCTTCAGGTAGTGAAACAGATGAGAGCGTCTCCAGATTGGCTGCAGAATTTATATACACCCCACCATTGGTAGGATCCCTTGAAAACCATTCCTTTGAGTCTCGCCGATTAGCTGAGCGTTCCCACACCTAGACAACAAAGATGAGCGCTCTCTATTCAAAGGCCTAAAAGGGGGAAAATGCCATGATCTTAGCCGACCATTATCATGTTTTAAGATAGTTCTGTCAAGAAATACTTTTCGTGGTATTTTTGTCTGTTCTTTGCTTTAGGCTTGAGTAATAGAATAGTCCAGGAAGTAAAGGGAAAGGGAGCCACACACAGTAGTGGGTTCTTAGTTCTTGCTTTAAACATTTGTAGAGAGCTTGCTATGTAGTCTGAGCTGAAGATACAGACATGGAAGAAGTGATGATCCCCGTGGATGCTGCATATACTGTCCTTTACCTGTAGCCAGGACAAAGTGGATGGGAGCCAGGCCCTCTTACCATGTCATTACAATATTTTCACTCAAACTATGAGTAAGATGAAAGTATTTCTGTTGTGTGATGACTGTGGCTAGCAGCTCTTGTGGTTTATTTTCTGTAGCAAGGCAAATGTCCCCTTTTCTATTTCACCAGATGACATGAAATACTGTGAGATAATGTTCTGAAATATTTTGGACTTTTCCGAACTTAGGTTTTATGTAAGTTCAGTCAGATATAACTAACACACTAAAAAAAAAAAAAAAAAAAAAAAAAAGGGCCTTCCTAGACTGTTTGAAAGAGCTAATTGAATTTGACTTTGTCAACATAGAAAAATTATTTTTCTACATATTAACGAGATACACCACGTAGGTGAGAGTAGTTAACTATGATAGATTTTTATTTATTTCTGAAACCCATTTATTTTTTATTTATTTATGAGACAGTTATTTGAAGTGAAGAGTCTGGTCCAGGCTTTCAGTGAGTCAGGTGCAAGGAGCTCTCAGTTTGCTGTTATTCTTTTTGGTTTATTTTGCCTCTCTAGCTGACATACCAAACACGTCTACATGCTGTTTCCTTCCCTCTAATTTGAAACACTGGTTTGTATCTCACCAAAATAATTAGGGAGTGGTTTTAAACCTCATTTGTAACAGAGTGTTTAGTTAATCCTTAAAGATTTGTAAAACTTCTTGTCGAAGTTATGATTTATAAGTTCTTAATTTTATTCTCAAAAGTAAACTAAATTATCTCATTTTGATTTGCTTATTTAACAAATCATCAGTTTAAAATGCTACCCTTACAGAGGTGCCTGGGTGGCTCAGTCGGTTAAGCGTCTGAGTTCAGCTCAGGTCATGATCTCAGGGTTTGTGGGTTCAAGCCCCATGTTGAGCTCTGTACTGACAGCTCAGAGCCTGGAGCCTGCTTCGGGTTCTGTGTCTCCCTCTCTCTCTGCCCCATCCCCACTTGTGTGTGCTCTCTTTCTGTCTCTGCCTCTCAAAAATAAATAAATGTAAAAAAAAATTTTTTTACGCTACCCTGACATGTTCTAAGGCATTTTTTTAATGTTTATTTATTTTGAAAGAGAGTGTGTGTGTGTGTGTGTGTGTGCGCGCGCGCGCGTGTGTGTGCGCACACAAGTAGGGGAAGGGCAGGGAGAGAGAGAGAGAGAAAGAAAGAATCCCAAGCAGGCTCTGTACTGCAGACTCTGGGCTTTATCTCACAAACTGAACTGTGGGATCGGGATCTGAACCGAAATCAATAGTGATGCTTAATGAACTGAGCCACCTAAGCACCCAATAGAATTTTTAAGTTACGATAGAATGGGAATTTAAAGTAGCTTTTTAAAAACTACAACTTTCTCAAATGAATCTGATACTAGATATTAATACTATTTATATTCCTCCACTCATAAAGACACCTGCCTATTTGTAACTTGAATACTTTGAATTTACATTTTTTTAAACTTTGGTATTTTGTTTTCCTTTTGGCAGTGACAGTATTTTTAAATTCATTGACGCCCAAATTCTATGTGGCACTTACAGGAACATCTTCTTTGATATCAGGACTAATATTTGTAAGTAGTTTCCATTTCCTTCATGTTTTGGTATTTATCTAAAGATCAAATCTCTTTATATGGTTACAATAATTGTAAATACTTATAGAATCAGGATTCTGAACATGTGTTCAGCATTTGATAAAACACTGCATCTTCCTCTCCACTTTTAGAGATTGGCAGTATTCATAGTATTCATTTGCATATGAAACAGTATTGTCTACTGTAAGGGGCAGTGGTTAGAGGTGGGTTGCCAACTAAATCCTTGCAGGGCTCAGTTTAGTAACAAAAATGAATGAAATGGGCAGAGTGTAAAAATTAAATTCCTTATTTATTTTAGGACTGGGTAATTTGGACAATGCATGCCCCTTCTAAAGGGGATAAAGCTAGTTGCTGCCATATAGGTTTGCAGACCACCATTAAGAGATCTTCCAATTTTTCATATGATTTCAAAAACATCTGGATGCAACAAGTGTATCTCCCAATACTTTAATCTTGGCAATGTTGGACAGACTAAAAATGTGTGTCTTGAATTCAGCCTATAGGTTGTCAATTATCTTCTCTGGAGTGTTTAAGGGCAGAGTATTGGAGCCAAGCTAACCATCACTTTTTTTATTTTTTAACTGAGAGGAGATTTTTTTTTTTGAGGGGAGGAGGGGCAGAGAGAGAGAGAGAGAGAGAGAGAGAGAGAGAGAGAGAGAATGAATCCTAAGTAGGTTCCACACTCAGCATGGAGCTGGATGGCAGGCTCAATCTCACAAACCCTGAGATCGTGACCTGAGCTCAGATCAAGAGTTGGACACTTAACCAACCTAGCTACCCAGGAGCCCCAGGAGATTTTAATTGGAGTAAACAGCTGACATACAATATTATATTAGTTTTCATAACGATCTCTTTAGTTGTGTGACTTTGAGCAAGTTAATTAACTTTTCTAAGCTTTAATTTCCTCATCTAATAACTGGGAATGATAATATCAACTTCATAGGATCATGAAGACTAAATAAGATAAAGTGTGTAAAAGCTTGCAATAACATGGTATCTAGCTCACAGTAAGCACTTAATGAATTTTGACCATTATTATTCAGAAAAGTGTCATGATAAAGAAACCTATTTAATTTTAATTCAGCTTTCCCTTGTTTTATTTGACTGAGCTATCATTTTCAATTAAGAAATTAAAATCTGTGTGTATAATCTCTATTAAACATCCCTGGGAACTAGTGTTTCCTAGAATAAACTTTGGAAAAACACTGCTACAGATTAAAATCTTAGGAAGTATGGCATGCATAACCAATGAATTTTTCTATGCTTTTTTCTCATCTCTAGATGGTGCTCTTCTATTATAGTAGAAATAATGGCATATGTATTGGAGTGTTTTCTGTTTTGTTTTAATAGGAACTGATACTTGGCCATTTTGTTTAAGTGAAATGCTGGCCAAGAAAGGGATTTTTGTATCTTGACTTAAAAAAATTACTGAGGAATTTAAGGATGAAAACTATGTGTTAATATAGGTAAATTAGTTAAAATTTACTGATTATAAAGCTGACTCATTGTTAAGCATGTTTTAACATATTTAGTCAGTAGCATATAAAAGTCTAAATAAAGGAAATGAACGGTCTTTAAATAACTGATGAGTGGGAAAAGCATTAGTCTTGGAACTAGAAGATGTAATTTTAAGTCTCGGCTCTGCCACTTACTAGCTAATAACTTTGGATAAGGCACATAAATTCTCTAAGTCTTAATTTCCTCATGTATAAGAGGGGGGAAACTTACATATATATTATATAAGCATGAAACACATAACTTAACATATATATTATATATATAGTAGTTCTTAAAATGTGTTATTTTGAAGAGTTTTAAATTTACAAAAATTAAGAAATTCATATCATAATAGCATTGTATGGTGACAGATGTACACTTGTGAGCATAGCATAGTATAGAGAAGTCAAATCACTAAGTTGTATACCTGAAACTAATAAAACATTGTATATCAACTATGCTCAAATAAAAAATTTTAAATAAATGAATTAGGTGCAGTAAGAGATTAACAACAGTAACTAATAGTAAAGTAGAGTGGTTATAACAATATACTTTAAAAAAAATAGGAAATTCAAGTAACATTTTCAAGGTTAAACTTTGTCATTACCCTTATAATATTGATGAGTTTTTATCAGCAAAGATTATTAGGTTTATAATTTCTCTTACCCACTGAAATGAGGAAGCTAGCTATGCTGTTTGTGTTACTTCCACCTGAGGAGGTAGGAGGTCATGTGCTTGGGAACTTGAAGAATAGCAATGAAGCCAGTTGTTTAACAAATTCTTACAAGTGTAAAGATTACTCTTAAAGTAAAACACAAAACCCAGTAAGAGTGCATATAATACTGCTTTCTGTTCTGTGGAATCAAGGAAAGTTCCTTGAGGACCTGTCATTTAAGCTGAAACCCAGAAGAACCAGGCAAAGGTAGTTGAGAACGCTAGAGTGTCCAAATATGAAACATTCTGTTAATTCAGCACAGAGAGCTTTTTTTTTTTTTAAAGTAATCTCTAGCCCAATGCGGGCTCGAACTCACAAACCGTGAGATTATGACCTGAGCCGAGACCAAGAGTCAGACGCTTAACTGACTGAGCCACCCAGGCACCCCTTGATTACTTTTTTTATAACAGTGATAAACCATGAAAACAGAAAGAAGTGAATATCCTGATTTTCAAATGGTTCAACAGGAGAATCAACCTCAACCTACATTAATTATACTGCCAAATACTGAGTAGTACTTCATTGTTCAAAAGGCACTTAAAATTCTTGTTAACCATATTTAATAGATAGGATATTGAGGTTCTGAGGGGCTAGAGGTTAAGTGACTTGCCCAAAGCACACAGGTTGACTGGGAGTCCAATGTGGTCTCTCTAACCTTAGTCCAATGCTTAATCCACCATGCTAATTGTTTCAAAATTGTTTTTCTTTTCATTATGCTACAGATAGAATAAAATGACAATGTGACATATCAGAATTAGATTACTTACAGATTAAATGCTTCTTGCTTGTGTGTGTGTGTGTGTGTGTGTGTGTGTGTTTTAAGTAATGTCTGTAGCTAACATGGTCTTAAACTCATGACCTGGAGACCAAGAGTCATATGCTCTGCCAACTGAGCCAGCACCCTTGTTTCTTATTTTTTAATGTTTCATTTATAGATATATTTCTTATAGTTTTGCCTAAGCTTGTCTAAATTTCATGGCGAAGTTGTACTTTTACCTGACATATATTATTGGAGAATCTTGTGTTTGGCTTATTTTTTGGAGGGAGAGTGCATTTAGTGTGCTGAATTAAATGGGAACATCTTGAAAGATATTTTAATTTGAGCTCATATTTCTGGTGATCAGTTCTACTTTAAGGATTTTTTTGTTTGTTATAGATGTTTGAATGGTGGTACTTCCATAAGCATGGCACGTCTTTTATTGAGCAAGTATCTGTGAGCCATTTGCGACCTCTGATGGGAGGAACGGAGAGCAGCATTTCAGAGCCAGGTTCTCCTTCTAGCAACAGAGAAAGTGAAACCAGCAGACAGAATTTGTCAGGTAACTATTTAATATGTTTTCAGAACCGTATGGTTAAGATTGTGTTTGTCTATGGGAGACAGAAAACTCACAACAGAGAGAAATTTATCTTTCATGAAAATATAGGTCATCTGTGTCTGATATGGAGAACAATGATCAGATACTCAGTCTCCCATCTTGTTAGCCTGCCATCTCCAAATGAAGTTTTTCCTTGTGGTCCAAGACTGTTGCTCTGGTTTCTACCATCATATCCACATTCCAATCAGCAGAAAGGAAACTAGGCCAGTAGGCCACCTTTTCCCCCTATTCAACCCCACAGCAGCCAAGGATACTCTTCAGAGTGTTACATACTATTTCAACTTACTTCCTATTGGTCAGACCTTTGCCAAATGGCTGGCCACAAGTAGCTATATAAGGCAAGTGAGAAATTGTTAAACGTTTTCTCGGTGTACATATGCTCAACTAATAATTAGGAGATTTTATGACATAAAGGAAAGAACAATTAGCCATCTCTGCCAACATAGCAAAGTTAGAAAAATACTTTTTCTTCTTGATATATTTATAAAGACATCAGGGGCGCCTGGGTGGCTCTGTCGGTTAAGCGTCCGACTTTGGCTCAGGTCATGATCTCATGGTCCGTGAGTTCGAGCCCTGCGTCGGGCTCTGTGCTGACAGCTCAGAGCCTGGATGGAGTGTGTTTCAATTCTGTGTCTCCCTCTCTCTCTGACCCTCCCCCATTCATGTTCTGTCTCTCTCTGTGTCAAAAATAAATAAACGTTAAAAAAAAAAATTAAAGAAAAAAAGACATCAAAATCTCAGTTATTCACATATGGATACCCCATTGTCATACTTTAATTGTAGGCTGTTCTTTTATATGTAACCAGTAATACAAAGTAAATATCATTAATGATATACAATTATTAAAGTAAAAATTTGAGGGCCAGATAGAAATAATATTTTTTGGATTATTGTTCCTTTAATTTGGTATCAGTAAAATTCATATAGTGGGTGGGTGGGTGTTGACCCCTTTTTTCCTCTTTCATAAAATAATTACAGAACTCCTAAGAATGGGATATATTGAGATGAATATGACATAGATCTGTCCTCAAGAAGCTAAGTCTAGTATGTAAATAATTAGAACAATAATATATTATATAGTCTTACTCCCTGTTGTAGGATTGAGTATATCTTTACATATGGAGAGTGAAGACACTCCCTACCTTGCACTCTAGCCTGTGTGGTTTTATGATATTTCCTCTTCTTAGAACGTTCTTCATCCAGCAGCCTTCTACTCATCTTTTACCATGATTCAATGTCAGTTCAAATGTCACCTCCTTTCTAAAGCCTTTTTTAATTTATTAGAAAAATTTAATTACTTTCTTTTTTTCTTCTCTTAGAACAAAACATATCTTTACTATAGCACTTATCACACAGTTTAGACGGTAGTTTACATGACTGGACTCTGATGTGACATTCAATTCATCTAAACAAGTTAGTTCCAAATGTTGTGCTAGGCTCCAAGAATACAAAAATGAATAAAGTTGTAAGAGTTCATATTTTATTTTATTTTTTTTCTTTATTTTTTTTAAGTGTTTTTATTTATTTTTGAGACAGAGAGAGACAGAGTATGAGCAGGGGAGGGGCAGAGAGAGAATGAGACACAGACTCTGAAGCAGGCTCCAGGCTCTGAGCTGTCAGCACAGAGACTGACGTGGGGCTCGAACTCATGGACTGTGAGATCATGACCTGAGCCGAAGTCGGACTCTTAACCGACTGAGCCAACCAGGCGCCCCAGAGTTCATATTTTAAAATGAAAAAAAACTGAAAACCAAATGGATAATCACATTGTAATATGGGAAATGCCATAATTGAATTATGAACTAATGTCATGTATGAACTATGAACTATGAACTATGTCATGTATGCTGCATGACAGCAGGGGTGATCCAGGCCGTGTTCATCTTTGTGCTAACTGGCTAGCACTGTGCATAGCACACAGTGACTATACAATTAATATTGGTGAAAGTAAGATTTAACTGCATTTGATTAACCTAACTTCCCTTTTCTTTACCTTTGTTTTTTAGAATGCAAAGTATGGAGGAACCCTCTAAATCTTTTCAGAGGAGCAGAATATAGGAGGTATTACATTTTGCTTTCAGTAGAATTATGGCATTAGTTTTAGACTAAAAAGTATTATGGAAACATTTGTTTTATAAATATATCACAGCTCTTCTAGTTGGAGACATTGATACATAAAAAAGGTAAAATGATGAGCCCAAGGTTTAGTTGGCAGCATCTTCACTGTATTTACATTTTTTTAGTTTATTTATTTATTTTGAGAGAGAATGTGAGCAGGGGAAGGGCAGAGAGAGAGAGAGAGAGAGAGAGAGAGAGAGACTCAGACTCCCAAGCAGGCTCTGCACTGTCAGCACAGAGCCCAACACAAGGCTGGATCTCACCAACCATGAGATCATGACCTGAGCCGAAATCAAGAGTTAGACACTTAACCGACTGAGCCACCCAGGTGCCCCTAAAGATTTTTTTTATTAATTTAAGTAATTTTTACACCTAACATGGGGCTCGAACTCGTGACCCTGAGATCAAGAATCGCATGCTCGTCCAACTGAGCCAGCAGTCACCCCAAGAAATTTCTTATCTTAGTATCAGGAACACTTATGCTTCCTTTTTTTTTTCTTTTTTTTTAGTGTTTGTTTATTTGTTTATTTATTTATTTGAGAGAGAGAGCACAAGCAGGGGAAGGGAGGAGAGAGAGGGGGACAGAATCCCAAGCAGGCTCCACACTATCAGCGCAGAGCATGATGCAGGGCTTGAACCCACGAACCATGAGACTATAACCTGAGCCAAAATCAAGAGTCAGGTGCTCAACTGACTGAGCCACCCAAGCACTCCATGCTGCTGCTTTTTTTTTTTTTTTAAAGTGTATTTATTTATTTTGAGAGGAAGAGAGCATGAGCAGAGGAGGGGCAGATAGAGAATCCCAAACAGGCTCTGCACCATCAGTGTAGAGCCCAATGTGGGGCTTGATCCTACAAACTGTGAGATCATGACCTGAGCCAAAATCAAGAGTTGGATGCTTAACTGACTGAGCCACCCAGGTGCCCCATTGTGCTTCTTTTTGAATGATTAGTTTCTCTTAAAGTCTAAACTGTATTGATGATCATTGTGTGAATTTAGAAAGCTTAAAGTCCTATTGTAGCCAACCGTTAGCAAAGGTACAAAAGTCTGGTATGTATTTCAATTAGCTTCATTCCAGAATCCACTATATGGCCCAATTTTTGCTTTTACTGAGTCTTTTTTATGTGCTTCTAATTAGGGCTATTAATATTGTACATTATATTTTAACTGCTTTAAATCATTTTGGGAATAATGTAGATCATTAATAAATATTTTTTTATGATTTTACAATAAGTAGCAAAACTTTGCTGGGGTGCCTGGGTGACTCAGTCAGTTAAAGTGTCTGACTCTTGATTTCAGCTCAGGTCATGATCTCATGGTGGTGAGATCGAGCCCTGCATTGGACATTGTGCTGGTTGCAGAGCCTGCTTGAGATTCTTTTTCTCTCTCCCTTTGCCATTTCCTTGCTTGGGCACGTGCACTCTCTGAAAAACAAACAAACAAACAAAAACAACTTTGCTAAGTGAACAAGGATCTACTTTTTCTTTTTCCTTTATGATAATTTCTCAAAAAATAGCTACAAACTTTAAATAGCAATGTAATTTATACTATTAAATTACTTAAAACCTTTGATCATCTACACATAAATAACACTTATAATGTACTTTTAAACTGTTTTTTTTTTACATTTTAAAATGTATGCATATTCACTGTAGAAAATTGGAAAATAAAGAGATGCATAAAAAAGAAAGTAAAAATCACCTTTTCCTATCACTAAATGATAAATGCAATTAGTATTTCCATTCAGTCTCTCTTCTATATGCATGTATAGAAACAAAACTTGAACATCACAATGTGTATATAATTTTACATCCTTTTTTTCTAGCATATGAATTTCTCACAGAACCTTTTTATACAGGAATTTCTTCAAAAACATGATTTTATTCTATTTTGTTACATGGAGGTACCATACCTTACCTACTGCTCCCTATCTGGGTCACAGATTATGTTTCACTATCAACATTTACATTAGAAGGATATCTGTATATATAAATATTTAACCTATGATAATTAAACACCTATGATTATTTCCTTAGAGTTGATTTGTAGTACTGGGGTTCCTGAATCAAAGGGTGTGAACAGGTTGTCTTCCTGTCTCTTCTTTAGTATTTTCTTTTTTTAATTATGGAGATTTTCAAAAATCAAAAAAGTAAAGAATGGTATGATAGAATTCCATATACCCATTTCCTAGCTAGATGTGAATATTTTTAAGACTCTTAATAGATATTACCTAATTCATTTTTGGAAAGAGAAATGTATATGCCAATTTATATTTATACTAGCAGAATATGTGTGAGTCCATGTTCCATCTCATCCTTGACAATGTGTATTTTCCGATTTATTTTAACAGGTGAAAAATAAAAATTTGTAAATTTAATTCACTATTTGTTCATTACTAAGGAGATTGGACCCTTAAAAATATATTTATTAGCCAGTTTGGTAACTTGCTATTAATTATTGTGGGTTTCAGGGGGATAGGAAAGTTTAAGTTTCTAATTTAGTAAAATCTGGAAAAAGTTTCTATTTATTTTATCCTTTTCAAGTCCTTTGCTGTTCTGATAATCTCGTAAAAATCCACCTATGTTTTCTTCTAGTTTCTTTGTAGTTTTACTTTTAATAATTCTAATTCACTGAAAATTTAAGTATATTTAGTAAGGTATGTATCTTAAGTCAAATTGTTTTATCCCTTCAAATCTAATTTAGAAGCACTAATAGTCTAGCCTTTTCCTTTTTTTTTTGTTTGTTTTGTTTTTAATCCACATCCAAATTAGCATATAGTGCAACAATGATTTCAGGAGTAGACCCCTTAATGCCCTTACCCACTTAGCCCATCCCCTCTCCCACAACCCCTCCAGTAACCCTCTGTTTGTTCTTCGTATTTAAGAGTCTCTTATGTTTTGTCCCCCTCCCTGTTTTTATATTATTTTTGCTTCCCTTCTCTTGTGTTCATCTGTTCTGTATCTTAAAGTTCTCGTATGAGTGAAGTCATATGATATTTGTCTTTCTCTGACTAATTTCACTTAGCATAATACCCTCTAGTTCCATCCACGTAGTTGCAGATGGCAAGATTTCATTCTTTTTGATTGCCCCCTCTTGGTTTTTGATGTTTTATTATCATAATCGAAGTAGTTTGTATAAGTTTTCTCTTATTTTTCTGATTATAATAAACTTTTAAAACATTCTGCAATAGAATTTGTAGCAATATATTTTTGCATTTTAAATAGTGTTTGTTGTAGCAGATAGAGGCTCTCTCATGTTCAATTTACATATTTTCTTGTATTTTGGTAAAGATACACTTGGGTGACTGGTAAAGAGCCACTTACCTACTATGACATGAATTTGTCAGCTCAGGACCATCAGACCTTTTTCACCTGTGACACGGACTTTTTACGTCCTTCAGACACAGGTATGTGTCATATCTGTTCATGGGGTAAACAGTGGTAATGAAAATTGTTTTAAAAGCCCTTTAGAGTTACTTATTAGAGTATACAAATTTATTTGGCTTGGGTTGTTTGCATCATTGATAAGAGACCCAGATTAAATTGAAACGAATTATGAGTGTACATTAACTTGTTACACTACCTATCCTTCTTATAAAGAATTTAAAATATTTTATAAAAATATGAAATTGCTTCTTTTGTTACCTAAAAAACATTTCAGATCAAATACAGCAACTGCTCATGGGAAATTAACACATGAAATTATATACATAAAGGAAGAGTAAGACAAAGTGCAAACACTGGGGCATGGCATGTGGATTAGAATGGAGTATATTTTACCCTAGTCATTAGTTAGGGGTGCATATAAAGTAGTGGAAGATCATAGAAATGTCTATATTTAGGTGTCTCAGTCTTCTCTATAGAAGACAGTATTGAGATTCTTAAATGCATGGTTAAAGACAGGGACCTTTATCACAACTATTCTTTTACTTCAAATGCTCTCTCCCTTCTTATCTATCCTCCTACGTTTATGCTTCCTGCTTTTATCCTTCAAGATCCAGTTAAAAGTCACATTCTAGAAGAACCCTTCTCTGGCAACTCCAAAGTTAAACACTTTAATCTCTGTAGTTCTATAGTCCATGCCTCACTGAAACAATTCTAGTGAATTTATTCAACCACAAACATTTACTTGTTAATTTTGTCATGTTGCTTCAATGTTTATCTTCCCTAATAGGGTATGAAACTTTGGAAAGCAGGGACTATATTCTCATCATCTTTGAATCCTTATCATCTAGCACATTGCCTGGCATACTGTAAATATTAATATTTATTCTTTGATGAAAATATGAATGAATGACCTTGGTGTCACAGACGTCTTAAGCAATTTCACTAGTAATAGCTAACACTCGTACAGCACTTATTTTGCACCAAGCACTGTTCTAAGCAATTTGTATAAATGTTCTCACTTAATCTTCCCAATCATTTTATGAGTTAGGTACTTTTATCAGCCTCAGAAATAAAGGAATGGAGGCAAAGGGAATCAAGTAACATGCTCTAAGTAACCTAACTAATGAATGGTAAAGTTGGGTTTCAAATGCATGTCTGACTCTTAACCACTATACTACTGCTGCTTCTATTCACCACAGTGATAGGCAGATGAAAATCAACAACAACAAGGGTCTGAAAAATAGCCAGTTTTCCAGCATTAAAGTGAGTTCTTTGTGATCTATATCTGCTGGGTTAAATATACTAAGGGTAGATAATAGCAGGAAAGCCAAGCATCTTTGGAATGGTTACATAAAGTGGTTTAATTGCAAATAGAAGAAAAAGAAATTGCTTTATGTTTATATGCTTAGTGTTTACACTAATGGCAAAAGTGTCATATTGGGGGAATAACAGAAATGGAAACTAGTATTTTATGTTAACTTTAAAGACTTCGAGAAATGAAGGCTTCACCTCCTTCTCACAAGCAGAATTATAGACATTGGTGGGCTTTGCAAACAGCAACCATGGCTATCCACTAAAGCTGTGCTCTTAGGACATTTTTGCTCACATACCTCCTAAAGGAATTTTGAGAAACTATGTATCCTTTCACACATTTTTAACTTGATATCATAAGATTAAATAATTGTAAAGAATATAATTTTTGACATGTTACAGACAGTTAAAAATAAAACGAGATTACCCTATATTTGGATATATCTCAAGTAATCTAATGACTTGATACCCACCATTATCCATTGAAAAAGACATGAATTAATACTCTTTAGCAGTAGAAAATTTTGTAAAGTCCATTTTCTTCTTGAACTCATCCATTTTACACCTCTAATATAATTTTCTTATAATTATTATATACTTGAGAATCTTTTATTTATCACACATGCTTTTCCACCATAAAAATTATTTGCATAAGTTTCTTAAAATTTAAATTTCCTTTGATCCTAAGTTCTAAATGATAGCATGTACTTTAATTATATTTTTTGTCAAATCCTTAGAGCTACATATTTGGCTTTTTTAACTTTGGAAAATGTCCTCCATATAACCTAATTGGCTGGGTGAGTTCTCATTATCAATTCTATCAACCAAACCAGACTGACTTTCTGACAGAGAAGTCTGACTTCATTTTTCAAGTCAAATAAACATGCTAACATGCATCCCTATGACAGCCATCTCTCTTCTGAATTTAGATTCTAAGATAGAAAGATAGATAAGTCTTGGAGCTTTGCCTAGAGCCTATCACTTGGCCAAAATAAGATTCCAGTGCCTTTAGTATCCTTTACTAGTGCCCCCTTTGCTTGCTGTGAGGAGACCTCCCCTTAGGAGCAGCACATTCTTTGATAGTAAGGGGAGAGCAGTGCTGATAAATGGAATTGATAAAAATTGTTTTCACTCTCTCCCCACTACAATATACTTGAATTCAGAGCATCCAGGGGCCAGACTACACTTAGTTCTTTTTTTTTTTTTTAATTGTTTTAATGTTTATTTATTTTTGAGGGGGAGAGGGACTGAGTGTGAGCAGGGGAGGGGCAGAGAGAGAGGGAGACACAGAATCTGAGGCAGGCTCCAGGCCCTGCACTGTCAGCACAGAGCCTGATGCGGGGCTCAAGCTCACGAATGGTGAGATCACGACCTGAGCTGAAGTGGGATGCTTAACTGACTGAGCCACCCAGGTGCCCCAGGGGTACACTTATTTCTAATGCCTAACTTCATTGTTAAGTAGAAGGAATCCCCTGACAAAAAATGGCTGCCCCTAAACCCAAGCTTTGAATTGTCCTTTTTGGCACTTGCAGATGTTTATACTCTAGAGAATGCACCTTAGAAAAATTCAGGATGGGTGAAAAAAGCCTTTCTTTTGTAAAGGAGAAGAGAATAAATACATCTTTTGGGGAGTGGGGAAGCAGATGTTGGGTAGGAAAGGAAAACCAGCATGATGTACAGACCACTCAGAAACATTCTTCAAGTAGATCAGTTCTAGAAAAGAGTCATATAAAGTTGAGACTTTATAAATTGATTCTCTTAAAACCATGCATCCTATTTTGGTCCTTGCAAAGTTTCATGTACTTCTAGAGGTATGCATACTCCCAGCTAAATGCTGAGCTCAAGGACAGACTTTTATCTGTGAATTGATCCATATTGATCTTTTCAGACATTCACATAAAGGTAATGATTTATATCTGTAGTTTTACATTAAAAAAACATGTACATATGTGATGTGACAAATTTCTCTTGACTATTGTCATCAGTTACTAAGTTAGTAGATTCTGTTCTCTTCCTATTGACTTGTTTACTTAAGGCAGAAAACAAATATATTCTCAGGGCCAGCCAGCACTGTTTTGGTTTTTGAAAAGATTTTATTTTTAAATGATCTCTACACCCAGTATAGGCTTAAACTCACAATCCTGAGATCATGAGTTGCATGCTGCACTGACTGAGCCTGGCTAGCAGTGTTTTTTGAATAATTTGTTTTCATGGTATTTTCAACACTTAACAATCAGGAGATTTGATATTAAAACCCAGGTGTACACTTGTTACAAGTTGGAAAATATGGCAAAACTGGACCTGCATGTCCACTTGGCAATAATCAGTTAGACCTTTTAGTTTACATATTTTTTTCTGCCTGGTCTTTGTAGGCATCTACATTTATGACTCCTGATCTTGAGATTGGCTCTTCTCTTTTCTGCTTGATAGTATACTGGAATGTTATTTAACTTAAAAAAATAGATTAAATTGATTGAATTGCTAATTGCTTGTGTTATTTTTTTGAGCATGTCAAGATCTCTTAAAGAGAACAGTTGAATAGTAAATCAATATTTTCCTTTAAATTATTCCTAAGCCTTTTTTAAAGAAAGAAATACACATTTTTCTTCTTATGCTTTATTTCCCCTTTCCCTTTTAGCTTGGAACTGCATTGGTTGTGAGGATTAATCTTGAAAGGCTGGGTAGAGCAGTTTAAAACATAATAAGAATAAGAACAAATGCTTAAAGGTGGATCATATGACCTTACTAGAAATAAAAGAAATTCAGGGGCGCCTGGGTGGCTCATTCGGGTAAGCAACTTCAGCTCAGGTCCTGATCTCACAGTTCATGAGTTTGAGCCCCGGGTTGTGCTTCCTGCTGTCGGCACCAGAGCCCACTTAAGATCTTCTGGCCCCCTGTCTCTCTGCCCCTCCCCCCGCAAAGAAATGCAAATGAAGATGAGATAGTTTCCACATATTAAATTAGCAAAATTGTTACTACCCAGTGTTGCTAAGCAGGGAAACTGTCTCTCTCTCTTTCTCTCTCTCTCTCTCTCTCTCTCTCTCTTATCCACTGCCTGAAAGAATGTAATTTAATACAATCTTATTGAGAAGAGTTTCGGAGTGTATATCCAACCATTTAACCAACCATTCCACTTCTAGAAAGGAAATATTTGGTCAGGTATGCAAAAGTAGATGTTGAAAGATGGTTATTACAACATTTCTATAATTATAATCAAAAGAATTGCTGGGGCGCCTGGGTGGCGCAGTCGGTTGAGCGTCCGACTTCAGCCAGGTCACGATCTCGCGGTCCGTGAGTTCGAGCCCCGCGTCAGGCTCTGGGCTGATGGCTCGGAGCCTGGAGCCTGTTTCCGATTCTGTGTCTCCCTCTCTCTCTGCCCCTCCCCCGTTCATGCTCTGTCTCTCTCTGTCCCAAAAATAAAAAAAAAAAAAAAAAAAAAAAATTGCTTAAATAATTCCAGTATACTAGAATATCAAATAACCATTTAAAATGTTAATAAAGATTCAGCATCAAAATTTGACTTGTAAATATCATGTAACTTAAAGAAGAAAGCCCCATCATTAAAACTGGCAAGTCTAATATTAGTCTTTATTTTTATGTAATATTTTAATGTTTCAACAAAATGCTATTCTCTCTTTTTTTAAATTTTTTTTTTCTTAATGTTTATTTCTGAGACAGAGAGAGACAGAGCATGAGTGGGGGAGGGGCAGAGAGAGAGGGAGGCACAGAATCCGATGCAGGCTCCAGGCTCCAGGCTCCAGGCTCCAAGCTCCAGGCTCCAAGCTCTGAACTGACAGCACCGAGTCCGACATGGGTCTTGAACTCACGGACCATGAGATCATGACCTGAGACGAAGTCGGTCACTCAACTGACTGAGCCACCCTGGCCCCCCAACAAAATGCTATTCTTTACCTGGTTATTATCAGATGGGTGCTGACTTGCATCAATTTGTCAAGTTCAGGAAACATTAGCTGTCAGCCAGATGGTGACATAGTTGATATGAGAAATGTATTTTTGTTACACAAGTAGAATATATTGTCTTCTTTTCTAAGCCAAGACTAATATTTTGTTTCCAAAGGAAAACTCAAACATTTTCCACATTATTCTTTCTGGACAGTTGTAGGTTTTGTTCCAAAAGCAACATTCATAGATTCTCTATTTTTCTTATCAAACTTGAAATAGGCCAGATAGTTTCATGAATCTACTTTGTTTATTTGTTTATTTAATTTTTAGGAAACTTATTTTTTTAGCATGAAATCTTATTTGGTATTTATTACTATGAAATTTTCATTTTGGTACAGTAATTGGTAGCAAAACTAATATTGTTATTCTAGAAAGATCTTCATTTAGGCTTTGTTGAATCTTGGTAGAGACTGACATTTTCCACAAATGGACAATATTCTAAATTAATTACTTTTTCCACCTTTTTATACAAAATGCAAATTCAAACATTGTTCCTGCATTGAGTCATTGGTTAGACAAAGCCTTTTTTTAAGTGTTTTGTATATTTTAACAGTTCCATAGACTCTTTGCAAAGTGATTTAAAAAGTAGAATATTTCATATTGATTATAATTTGATGTCACTCAGACTCAATATGCATTTAGAAATATAAATGTTCATGTATAATAATGATGCAATCAAATGGATTAAACACTTTATATGTTGTTACTTAAATCAGAGAAAGAATATATTTTTATTGTATGTGAAGCTTCCAAATTTAATGCGAATTTCTCATAAGATTAATGTGAACTAACACCCCAATTTCTTGTTTCTTATGTTTAAGAACATGTTATTTAAAGTTCTGTTTACTTTCATAGCTCATTCTTCATATGTTTTGAGTAAGATTATTTATGTTTACCATCTCATCTACTTTTTGAAATATTTTTCCTACAGTTATGCAGAAGGCATGGAGGGAAAGAAATCCTCCAGCTCGAATCAAAGCAGCCTATCAAGCTTTAGAATTAAACAATGAGTAAGTTTGAAATATATGGAAAGTAAGTTTGTTTTGAAGGAAACCCAGGCAAATGATTTTATGTTATCTTTTGTCTGTTCTTAAAACACTTGGAGTCATTACCAGTCCCCTTATTTTGCATACTAGAGAGAAATTTTGCAGTGTTCACATCTGTACTTTGCTTCCTAAATTACAAGCTTATCTATGCTTTTGAATAGAAATTATCCTAGAAATACTTTTTAAATGGAGAATGCTGAACTAATTGGTTATAATACTTGATAGTTAAAGAGTACTAAAATACTTATGCCACCTGTATTAATTTTGTTTTTCATTTAAGTCATTCATTTAAAGCATTCATTCAGTCCTGAGAACTTTAGTTGCTAATGGGATTGGAGGCATGAGAAGAGGATTCAAAATAAATGATATGTAGCTCTAACTTTTTTTCATGTTAAGAACATTTATTTTTTATAGCTCTTTGTATCAACTCTACATTTTGAAAAGGCAAAATATAAAATCATAATATTTAAGTGGGGCAGATCAGTAAGTGTTAATCTGATACTGAATAAATGCCAGGAATAAAAATACAGCCCTAGTCAGGGTTAATCAAGAAATGCTTCCTGAATAACGTGAATTTAACATTGTCCCCTGTATCCTGCAACAAGATATATTATCCTTATTAAGAAGACCTTTCCAAGGTGGAGCAAAATCACAGTGTGGGGAACTCCAAAAGCAGTGAATCAGCTTTATTGAAACCCTAGAAACTAATCAAAAGTTTATAACATCCTGGAGAATGCGTAATCAATTAAAAAAAACAGCCGAATTTCTATAAGAGAGCATTGTGGTGTTTTAACTTACACTGACCCCATCCCCCACTCCGTAGCTCAGTGGGGCAGCCTTGAAGACAAAAAGTCTTCATTTTGGGTATAGGTTCCAACTACCAGAGGAAGTGGAATGGATTTTATTCTTAAAAAATTGTGGTTGTTTATTTTGACCTGTCTGGTGTTCCCTGAAGGACCAACTTAAAAGGCTTGTCTTTATTTGGGTTAATTCTGAACTCTCCCAGCATTGACACAGCTACACTGGGGGGCATTTGTTGAAAATGTTTAAAGGCAAATGCATTAGTCCCTGCTGCCCTGGGGGCAAGGGATAACAGCTGGGACAAACAATAGACAAATCAGAAAGCTTGTGAGGAAAGGTTGGGGAATTAGATACTTTAGGAAGTAAAGGCTTTCAAAAGCTCTCACATATTCCTGGGAATCTCAAACGTCCCACATATACCTAAGGTTGGGCATATGCTCAGAAAAGACTTAAGAAGGCCCTAAGCTCTGTCTAAATTTCAGGTTCTGCACAAACAGAAAGTAAAGGCTAAGGCAGAATTGTATGCCTGACTGAATGTTGAAGGTGTGCCCCAACACACAGAACCAATCTGCAAAGACTTGGTTTTCTTGTTTTGTTTTTGGTTCCAGGTATTTAAGGCAGTCTCTATCACATCACTGGCTGATAAATCAGGCAACAGAGCAGAGGCTTCACTGGTCATATATGATAAAGAATACAAATTTCATAAAATTCAGAAAAGTCACTAAGCAAGTAAACAACTGCAACAGGCAACAACAGCAAGCCACGGGGAGGAGGGGGAAATCTGATTTCTAGAGTTGCTAGATTATGATATTCAAAATTTGTAGTTTTCAACAGAAAAATTACCAGACATAGAAAGAAACAAAATATATCCCATACAAAGAAAAGAAAGGAAAGGAATGGAGACTGTTCTTGAGGAAACCCAGACTTTGGACTTTCTAGATAAAAACTTTAAATCAAATATTTTCAATATGCTCAAAGAGGTAGAGAAAGCCATGTACAAAGAACAAAAGGAAATCATGAGAAGAATGTTTCACCATTAGAGAATATCAATAAAGATCCCGAAATCTAGAAAGAAATCTAGGGACAAAAGTAGAAATAAATCTAGAAACAAAGACCAAGAAACTCAGTGAACCCCAAGTAAGATATAATCAGAGACATTCACATTGAGACCATAGACAAGGGGAGATTACTGAAAGCAGCAAAAAAGAAGTGACTCATCATGTATGAGGGATCCTCAATAAGATTAACAGCTGATTTCTCATCAGAAACCATAGAAGCCAGAAGGCAGTGGGATGACAAAGTCAAAATTCTGAAAGAAAGAAAACTGCTAACTACAGACTCTCTATCCAACAAACCTGTCCTTCAAAAATGAAGGGGAAATTAAGACAATCCCAGATGAACAGAAACTGAGAGTTCATTGCTAGTAGACCTGTAATTATGCAAAATGCTAAAAGGAGTTTTTCAGGCTGAACTTAAAGGACATTAGACAGTCTTGACTCTACACAAAGCAACAAAGAACACCAGTAAAAATAATTTCATAGGCAAATATAAAAGTTAATATATTTTGGGTTTGCAATTCTTTTTTTTTTTCAATATAACTTAAAAGACAACACTGTAAATAATTATAAATTTATGTTAATGGACGTACAGTATATAAAAATGTAATTTGTGACAATAACAGCATAAGGTGGGGGGGAAGGAGCAAAATTTTGTATACTATAGAAACTAGGTTAGTATTAATTGAAACTAGATTGCTGTAAATTAAGAAGTTAAATATAGGGGCGCCTGGGTAGCTCAGTCAGTTAAGCGTCCGACTTCAGCTCAGGTCATGATCTTGCGGTCCGCGGGTTCGAGCCCCGCGTCGGGCTCTGGGCTGACGGCTCAGAGCCTGGAGCCTGCTTCCGATTCTGTGTCTCCCTCTGTCTCTGCCCCTCCCCGTTCATGCTCTGTCTCTCTCTGTCTCAAAAATAAATAAACGTTAAAAAAAAATTAAAAAAAAAAAAGAAGTTAAATATAATTGTTAATTGTTAATCACCTAAAAGTAACTAAAAAACATAGTAAAAGAAGTGACAAGGAAATCAAAATGGTATGCTAGAAAATACCTAACACAATTACTTCAGGAAATAAGGACAAAAAAGGACATATAGAAAACAAATAGGAAAATAGTAGAAACAAGTCCTTCCTTTCCATTAACTACTTACATGTAAATAGATGAAACTCTCCAGTTAAAGGCATTTTTTGGCAGAATGGATTTAAAAAATACTTAAATCATATGCTGTCTATAAGAGACTCATTTTAGACAGACACAGAGAAGTAGAAAGTAAAATTATGGAAAAAGATTTTCATGCAAATAGTAACCAAAAGAGAGCTGCAATGGCTAAACCAATATCAGACAAAATAGAGTTTAAGACAAAAAATATTTTTTTAAATTTTTTAATGTTATTTTTGAGAGTGGAGGGGATGGGCAGAGAGGGAGGAGGCCAGAGGATCCAAAGCAGGCTCTGTGCTTACACGGAGAACCCGATGTGGGGCTTGAACTCATGAACCATGAGTGACCTGAGGCAAAGTCGGACAATTAACCAACTGAGATGCCCAAGACAAAATTTTTATGAGACAATTACATTATCTAATGATAAAAGAGGTTCAGTTTGTTAAGAATACACAACAATTTTAAACTTACATGCATCTAATAACAAAGCCCCAAAATATATGAAGCAAAAACTGACAGAATTGAAGGAAGGTAATAGACAGTTCAACAATAATAGTTGGAAACTTCAACATGCAATTTCAATAATGGATAGAATAATTAGACAAAAGATACACAATGAAATGAAAGACTTGAAGAACACTATAAACTAATTAGACCTAACAGACATCTGTATAGTACTCTACCCAACAGCAGTGGAATACATGTTCATCTCAAGTGTACATGGAACATTCTCCAAGATGCATCACATATTATGATATAAACAATTCTCAATAAATTTCAAAACATTGAAATTATATAAACTATTCACTGCAACCATATTTTCTAATAAAATTAGAAATCAATAACAAGGAAATCTGGAAATTCCACAATATTGGAATATGTGGAAGTTAGACAAGTTTTAACCAATGAGTCAAAGAATAAATCACAAGGAAAAAATCAGAAAATACTTTGTGATGAGTGAAAATGAAAGCACAACATACCAAAACTTATGAGACACAGAGAAAGCAGTGCTCAGAGAAAAATTTATAGCTGTAAACACTTGCATTAATAAAGAAAAAAGATCTCAAATTAATAACTTAAACTTTATACCTTCCGTAACAAATGAGAAGATGGGGGCACCTAGGTGGCTCAGTTGGTTCAGCAACCGACTTCAGCTCAGGGCATGATCTCACAGTTCGTGGGTTCAAGCCCTGTGTGGGGCCCTGTGCTGAAAGCTTAGAGCCTGGAACCTGCTTTGGATTCTGTGTCTCCCTCTCTCTCTGCCCCTTCCCCACTCCTCTGTCTCTCTGAAAATTAAATAAACATTAAAAAAATTTTTTAAATGGGATGGGGGATGGGCTAAATGGGTAAGGGGCATTAAGGAATCTACTCCTGAAATCATTGTTGCACTGTATGCTAACTAGCTTGGGTGTAAATTTAAAAAATAAATAAAAATTTAAAAAATGAAAAAAAGAAATGAGAAAATGAAGAGCTAACTAAACAACAAACAGAAGGCAGTAACAAAGATTAGAGTGAGATAAACAAAATAGAGTAGAAAAAAAGAATGAAGCCAGAGGTTGGTTTTTTAAAAGATCAACAAAATTGACAAACTTTTTAGCTAGACTAAAAAAGAGATAAGACTCAGATTACTAAAACTAAGAATGAAACTGAGAACATTACTACTGACCTTATAGAAATGAAAAACATAAGAGAATTCAGTGAACAATTATATGCATACAAATTAGGTAAATGGACACATTTCTAGCAACACAGTACCAAGACTGACCCAAGATGAAATGGAAAATCTGAATAGACCTGTAACAAGTGAAGAGATGGAATCGATAATTTAAAAACTTCCAAACAAAGGCAACCAGGACTAGATCCCTTCACTGGCAAATGCTACCAAGCACTTGAAGAAGAAATAACACCAGTTCTTAAACTCTTCAAAGAAATAGAAGGGAAGTAACTCTTCCTAACTCATTCTGTGTAGGCAGTATTGCCCTCATACCAAAATCAAACAAAGACATCACAAGAAACAAAAACTATAGGTTAATGTCCATTATGAATACAGATGCAGAAATCCTCACCAAAATACTAGCACGGAAAATCCAGCAGCATGTCAGAAGAATTATATACCATGAACAAATGGGATTTATCCCAAGAAGGCAAGGGTGGTTTAAAATATGAAGATCAGGAGCTCCTGGCTGGCTCAGTCAGAAGTGCACGTGACTCTTGATCTCATGATGCGTTTGAGCCCCTTGTGGGGTGTAGCAATTACCTAAGTAAATAAAACTTAAAAAAATATGGGGGCACATGGGTGGTTCAATTAGTTAAGCATCCAACTCTTGATTTCAGTTCAGGTCGTGATCTCACAGTTCCTGAGTTTGAGCCCATGTCAGTCTCCATGCTGATGGTGTACAGCCTGCTGGAGATTCTCTCTCCCTCTCTCTCTGCCCCTCCCCTGTTCTCCCTCTCTCTTTCTCTCAAAATAAATAAACTTTTTTAAAAAATATGAAAATCAGTCAATGTAAGATACCACATTAATAGAAAAAAGAATGAGAACCACGTGGTCATCTCTATTGATGCAGAAAAGGTATTTGACAAAATCCAACACCATTTTATGGTAAAAACACTAAAAAAAAAGGACAGGAATGGAAGGAAACTTCCTTAAACTGCCACTTCCTGCCACTTCTATTTAAGGTCTGGACTGGACTGGAAGGGTTAGCCAGTGCAATTTGGTAAGAATGGGGGAGAAACGGCTTCCAAATCATAAAGGAAAAAGTAAAACTTTATTCACAGATTACATTATCTTATGCATAGAAATCCCAAAGAATCCACACACAAAAAAACTGGTAGAGCTAACAAAAGAGTTCAACAAAGTTATTGTCTATAGGACATAAAGAAAACAAATAGGAAATGGCAGAAACAAGTCCTTCTTAATGTCTGTCATATATCTATACACTAATAGTAGATAGTCTGTAAAAGAAATTTGAAAAACAATTCCATTTATAATAGCATCAAAAATGGTAAAATATTTAAGGATTAAATTTAACCAAGGAGTGCAAGATTTGTACACTAAAAATGATGAAGTATTTTTGAAAAAGTTAAAGAAGACTTAAGTAAATGGAAAGACATCCCATGTTCATGAATTGGAATACTTAATATTGTTAAGATAACAGCACTCCTCAAGCTGATCTTCAAATTCAGTACAATTCCTGTCAGGATTTCAGTAGCCATGATTATGAAATGGACCAGCCAATCCTAAAATTCACATGGAATTGTAAGAGCCCTCAAAGAGCCAAAACAATCTTGAAAAAGAATAAAGTTGGAGAACTCACTTCCTGATTTCAAAACTTACTATGAAGCTGCAGTAATTAAATAAAGATAGACATCTAGGTTGATGGAATCAAATTGTGAGTCCAGAAATAAACCCATGCATTTATGGCCAATTGATTTTTGTGCCAGGACCATTTTTTAAAAATGTTTATTTATTTATTTTGAGAGAGAAAGAGAGAGAGTGAGCAGGGAAGGGCAGAGAGAAGGGAGAGAGAGAATCCCAAGCAGGCTCCATGCTGTCAGCCTAGAGCCCAATGTGGGGCTCACTCTCACAAACCATGAGATCATGACCTGAGCCAAAATCAAGAGTCTGACACTTAACCAGTTGAGTCACCCAGTGCCCCTGATAAGGTTGCCAAGACCATTGCGTGGGGGAAAGAATAGTCTTTTCATTAAGTGATACTGGGCAAATGGATAACTACGTAAAAAAGCAACCCTTACATCACATCGTAAACAATTAAAAATTAATCAAAAACCTAAATTTATGAGCTAAAACTATAAACTCCTAGAAGAAGACAGGGGCAAATTTTCAAGACTGGATTTGGCAATGGTTTCTTAGATGTGACACCAAAAGCGCAAGCAACAAAAACAAAAACAAAAAAAAATTAGATAAATTAGACTTCATCAAAATTAAAAGCTTTTGTGCATTGAAGGATACTATCAAGAAAGTGAAAAGACAACCCACAGAATGAGAGAAAATGTTTGCAAGCCATATTTGATGAGTCTGGCATTCAGAATATATCAAGAGCTGTTAACAACTCAATAACAAAAAGATAACCCAATTAAAAATGAACAAAGGATTTGAATAGACATTCCTTCAAAGAAGATATATAAATGACCAATAAGCACATGTAAAGGTGGTTGCCATCATTCATCACTAGGGAAATTAAAATGAAAGCAACAATGAGATGTCCCTTCACAAGATGGGTATAACAAAAACCTCCAGAAAATACCAAATGTTTGCAAAAATGTGGAGAAATCAGAACCCTCATACATTGCAGGTAGGAATGTAAAATGGTATAGCCACTGTGGAAAACAGTTTGGCAGTTTGTCAAAAAGATAAAACTAGAACCATCATATGCCCAGCAGTTCCACAGCTAGGCATACGCTGAAGAGTACTGAAAGCAGGTGTTCAAACAGAAACTTTTAAACAGATGTTCCCAGCAGTATAATAGCCTCAAACTGGAACCAACCCAGATGGCCATCAGGTGATGATGAATGGATAAACAGAATGTGGTGTATCTATACAATGGAATATTATTCAGTCATAAAAAGTAGTGAAATACAGCCACATGCTACATGAATGAATCTTGTAAATATATTGAAAGTCTGTGGATGACATACTTTAAAATGGCTAATTTTGTGATGTGAATTTTACATTAATTTAAAAAAAAAGCAACACTCCTAATAATTCTTTCAATATTCATAAAGTTAATTTCTGTATTAACATGTCCATTAAAAATATTTTTGAACAAATACAAGAAAGCTCTGAGAGGAAAGAACTTCTTTTTATCATATAGCTATGCTATAATTTAAAATTATATTCATATTTTGGTTCTACTCCATCAATTTATACCTATCTAGATCTTTTAAAAGTGCTTTTATTTTGTTATTTAAAAGCATTTGAATTATGTTTAGAATGGCAGTTTGGGAGCCTAGCGTTTAAAGCAGCAATATATCTAACGCTTCAGAGAAATCTAATATAATGTAATAGCAAAATGTCTGTTGATGAGTGAAATTATCATATAGTCAATTTAGTGTAGTATTTGAAGGATGCTGAAATAGTCCAATTTCCATTTGATACGTTCAAAAGATCCTTCTTGTCCCCAGTTGTTTGATAGTTACCTTGCCATCATTTTTGTTTTATGCCTGGTCTTGTAGTTTTACCAACAATTTCTCTTCTCTTCCTAAATACTGTTCAATAGAAACATAACATGATCCATATAAGTAACTTTAAATTTTCTGGTAGCCAGATTTAAAAAGTAAAAAGAAATAAGTGAAATTAACCTAAATAATATATCTTCTTAAGCTGTATTCAAAATATTAAAATATTATTTTAATGTATAATCAATATATTTTTTAAACTTTTAAAGTATTTTATATTCTTCCAAGTCTTCAAAAGCCATTGTGCACTTTGCACTGACCTCCCATCTCAGTTCAGATTAGACACACTTCAAGTGGTCAGTAACTACATGTGGTAATGACTACAGTACTTGACAGTGCAGGCTTAGATAACTAGCATATTGTCTCCAGGAGAGATGTACTTGCTGTTTCTGGAAATGGAAACTTTTTCTCTTTTTTTGCCCCCAAACAAGTTAATTTCTCTTTGTTAGCCAGCTTTTGACTTAATTGATACAAAGAGAAATCTTTGTGTTTCAGTAGGGTGAAGAAACTTAGAGTGAGTGTGGGTGTGACAAGTATGAGCAACAGTGCAGGAGGAAAGACTAGAATTCAGACCAAGGGAGTTTTGCCACAACATGATTGTGGTTAAGTCTAAGAGAGGATGGGGTAGCATGCAGAAGGAAGGCTCAGGGTTGGGAAAAAGGGCTATTTCTGGAATGATCGGTTTCTAAGTCATATGTTAAAAGTGCCTAGTTGACTGTGGGACTTTCTTCTCAATCTTCACCATCTTCCATACCTGCCCTCATTAGATCGATATTAACAGTATAGAGTGGCTAAGAGTAGGCATGACCACTAGAATGCATAGTCCCTTGAACTGCTTTCTACATAATTCTTTATATATCTTACTTTCTTACCCCTTTCGCAAAAGAAAAATATGGGACAAACAGAGAATGGATATAGAAGTAAAATAGAAAATAAAGAGGAGAAAGGTAGGAAAGGAGAAAAATTGCAGAAACACACAAAAAATATACCAATATACCCCTAATAAATTATAAAGTACTGAGTGAAGTTTTCTTTTTTTCCTCCAAGAGATGGAAAGTCTAGGTAAAGGTAGGGAAATGTGATGCAGAACAAAGGGACATATCCAAGAGAAAATACTTGCCTTAACCATTTTACTTAAAATTGCCTTACTTGCTTTCTTCATAGCTGTGCCACTGCATATGTTCTACTGGCTGAGGAAGAAGCAACAACTATTGTGGATGCTGAAAGGTTATTTAAACAGGCACTCAAGGCAGGAGAGACAATTTACAGGCGGTCACAGCAGTGCCAGCACCAAAGTCCTCAGCACGAAGCTCAACTGAGTAAGCAAATCTGAACTGATTTTACCTTTTAGCTCCTGAAATTGGCTCATTTATGTTTAAGACACAAACAACAATAAGTAAAAAAACAAAAACAAAAACACACACAAAAAAATCCTTACTATTTCGAGGTTAGCTTCTTTTCAGAAGAGATAGCTAATGTATTCATAATGTCTACAAGCCAGCAAGACAAATATGCATTAGCTAGAGAATGCTTACAGAAGGGAACAGATGTGCTCTGGTTATTGAGAGATGTGCTGCTCTTAGACTTAACAGTAATTTATTTCATGTGAAAACTGGGTTGGTCATTGGAGAAATACAGCTCAAAAATATTCAAGATTCAGGAGACCATTCTAGTAACGATAAGCAGGTATTACCTTTATCCTCACCCTTACCCCAAGCAATGGTGAAAGTACATCATTTGGTTTGCTCTTCAGACTGTATGTATCTCCACAGAGTGCCAGGGAGTCACCCCTTTGGTATAAAAATTCAGCCTTACCCTTGGCATTGATTCTTTCTTTGACTTTTCTCTATGATGTGTTTGAGAGCATATGGGCCATAGCAACTGAAATTCTTTCCACTCTTAGGGATACTCTCTCAGCTGTGATTGAGATACTTCCACCAAAGATGTTAGAATCTGTAGTGCTGTTGCTTCCTGCTATTTTTTGTGGCCAGAGCATTTTAGTTTAATGATTTTGGCAGATTATGGGCAATAAATTGAAATATGTTTACATAATGTATTATCTGCTAGCAGTTAAGTTCTAAATCTTTTGTTTGTGGAAATTAAAATTTGGATAATGTTTTCTCTCCAAACTAAATATTGATGTATACAGTATGTTTCATTAATGTATGTTGTTATGGCACACAACTGTGGGAATATATAATTTTGCAGTCTGGAACTAATGAAACTACATCTGTGAAAAAGCCATGCCATTTGTCTTTGTATAATCTCAAATATGATTATGAGGTACTTACAGAAATATTTGTTAGCTCTTTCTAGAAATAGTTTTATAGTTTGTTAGTTACTAGCTGTTGAGCAAAAGTTCACTCTAGCCATGGAAATTTTGTTTTGAACATATTTTATCAGTTAAAACAATAGAGAATGTTAAAATAATAGGTTGTTTATGCAGAAACTCAATAGGTTAGATTTATTTTTTCTATTTAATGTATATATTTCTTCTATGTTAATATTAAAATATACTTGTCGAGTATACACAAATTAATTTATAATGTACTCAGATTCCTTACTGTTAGAGGCAAAAGTAATTCTGTATATATAGAAAGATTTTAAGCTTTTACCATAAAAAAAACTTCACACATACACAAAAATAGCATAATGAACTCTCATTCAATGTTCATCACCCAAATTCAATAATCATTCCATTCGGAAACAATTTAATTTTAATTGAAGCTTCCAGGGTAAGCCAATAAAATTAATGGATAATATGTTAATGAAATAGTAGGTCATAATACAAAGTGATAGTTGTGTCATTTTTTTTTTTTTAAATAGGAAGAGATACGAATGTACTGGTATATATTAAAAGAAGATTAGCAATGTGTGCAAGAAAATTAGGAAGAATAAGAGAAGCAGTAAAAATAATGAGAGATGTAAGTAAATTTGATGATTGGATGTTTATAATTTTTCCTTGAAAAACTGAAAATGTGGTTTAAGTTGCCAGTTATTTTAATGCAAAATCATTATTTTTTAAATGGTAGTCTTTATAACAAGATATTTATTTAGTATACGTACATTTCTTAAGGCTTGAGTCTTCACAGTTTTGTTAAGACACTAAAGAATTTCTACTTTAATGAATCAGATTCAGCTCTGTTGAGTTCCTTTGCTATAATTTTAATCTTTTTTTCCTTTTAATGTACAGCTGATGAAAGAATTTCCTCCTCTTACCATGTTGAACATCCATGAGAATCTCCTAGAATCACTTTTAGAATTACAGGCCTATGCAGATGTTCAGGCTGTCCTAGCAAAATATGATGGTGAGTGATAATTGACTTAGTTGATAGCATGGTTAAAATATTTTTTCAATTATGTAATCATAAATATGATTCTGTTCTGGTATTTCTTTGATTTTCTCTTCCTATTCTAAACAGTCAGTATTTAGAATCCATGGATACAGTTATATTAAGTACTTTCTTTATCAGGACTTTTGGGAGCAAAAGCCTGCAGGGAGGAACTTTTCTTCTGTAAAGATTTAGTCATTTGTTTATTCAGCACCCAATAGGAGTGAGGCACTTGGAATACAGTGGTGAATGAGAAGACATGGACTTAGTCCTTGTAGGATTTACAGTTTAGCAAAGGAACATACAGACAAATGAATAGTAGTTGTATTGAAGCATAGTGTGTTAGGTGAGATAATTGGAAAAGTATGGGGTGCCATAGACATAGGATGGTGCCTTATTTGTTTTGGAGTATCAGAGACCGTTAACAAGTTGTATGAGTAATTCAGAATAACATTTTTAAAATGCTTTTTGATTACAAAGTGTTTTATTTCATATCTGTATAATACTCTTGTGAGGTGGTAGGACAAGTTTTTTTTTTTTTTTTTTTTTTTTTTTTTACTCTTGTTAGTGAAACAAGGAAACTGGAGTTGAAGAAGGTAAGTAATTGGGTAAGGTCTCCCAGCCAGTAAGTGGTAAGCCTGCACTTAAATCCGGGTGTTCCATTTCTTTGTTTACTAGTCTTCCAACAGTAAAAAGTCAGTATGTATTGGCTATTTATTATTATACTAAACAGTGCCAGTTCACCACAAATGGAGTTGGGAGAATTTTTAAGAAGCATAGCATAATGTTTCTGGTCATATCTTTTACTGTAACAGAGCATGTACAAGTCACTTATTCATCCTTGTTCTGTTATAAGTTCCTATCCATTAGTTTGAGAATCCCCATGACTTGGAAAGTTTGAAATGTGTTACCCTTGGAAAGAGAAATTTATTTCTTTGAAACATCTGGAATTCTTAGGAAGTGCTTCACAATAGTGTAGGCTCATGAAGAAATTTGTGAGAAATTCTTTCCATATGTAATTTATCGGGTACATGGCCTGCTTATGATACTTACATGACCAAGCTTAGGAACCAAATACTAAAAATCAGATAGGACCTGATTCATTCAAAATAAAACTAACAACTTAGATATGCTTCTGTGTTTTCAGTTGATTTTATGATTCCGGAGTTTTTACTGTTCTAGAATCTTGTAGAAGTTAAAGGCAAATTTCTTTCTTTCTTTCTTTTTTTAATGTTTATTCATTTTTGAGAGAGGGAGAGTGCAAGCAGGGGAGAGGCAGAGATTGAGGCGACAGAATCAGAAGCAGGCTCTAGGCTCTGAGCTGTCAAGCCTGATGCACGGCTTGAATTCACAAGCCATGAGATCATGACCTGAGCCAAAGTTGGACGCTCAACCAACTGAGCTACCCAGGCACTCTACAGATTTATTTCTTTAGTTCTCTATTTGCTGGTATAATTCTGGAATCTAAAACTCAAGGTCCTTGGGGCGCCTGGGTGGCTCAGTCGGCTAAGCGTCCGACTTCAGCTCAGGTCACCATCTCGCGGTCTGTGAGTTCAAGCCCCACGTTGCGCTCTGGGCTGATGGCTCGGAGCCTGGAGCCTGCTTCGGATTCTGTGTCTCCCTCTCTCTCTGCCCCTCCTCCGTTCATGCTCTGTCTCTCTCTCTCAAAAATAAATTAAAAAAAATGCTAAAAAAATTTTTAAAAAATTAAAATAAAATAAAATAAAACTCAAGGTCCTCAAGTCCTACTTCCCTGATAACATTATTGTGTGCATTCTTTAAGAAAGGATTTATATAACTAATTATATTATAATTCCTGATTAATTTTTAAAATTTTTTTTAAAAAGTCATTTAAGAAAATGTAGAAAATACAGAAATATTGTAAGGAGAAAGAATTAAAATCATCTGTTGTATTACCTGGATTTAACTACTATTAAATATTTCTATTTTTTTAATCTTAGTTTTTCTCTGTGAAAGGTGGAATTTTCAGTATTTCCAGCTATAACTAAATCTTTTTCCCTGAATACTCCTATGTAAGCATAACATAAACATTTGTTGAGTGCTTTTCACCATTGTGTGAGGGCTTTCACAGACATAATTTAATTTACTCTCTGCCAGAAAAGTATTACTTCTCTATTCTGAGAAGAGAAAACTAAGGTTAAAGGTTAAAGAAGTTGCTACTAGTTCAAGGATGCATAGCTAGTAAATACTAGAATCAGGATTAAAACTCAGGTCTGCATGTCTAACTACATGTCCACATGCTCCTACTACTATGTTGCATCTGTTGATTTTGTATCATGAATTATTCTTATTAAAAATTGTCTTAAGATATGTTTTGTAATTCTTACCTGAGTTGAAAATTACAATTACAGATATAAGCCTTCCAAAGTCAGCAGCAATCTGTTACACAGCAGCACTATTGAAGACAAGGACTGTTTCAGATAAGTAAGTAATGAAAACTACAGTAATTTAGAAAGACTGCTAAACTCAACATGGGTTCTCCTGCTGTCTGAAAGTTTACTTTATGCCACCTCCCTTTTACAAGAGACCTGCATTAATATATGTGTTCACTAACCGAAAGAAATCCAAACAGGATTCTCACTTTTATGAAAAGGTAATTGCTTCTTCACTTTATGCCATTCCAGCTTAAGGAAAGGTTTGATAGAAACACTTGCAGATAGCAGGGGAAACTGTGTTATGTTTTTCACCACCGACTTTAAACAATGCTTTTTCCTCTCTACTTCCTTTTGAATAACCCTTGATCTTATGAGGCTTCTTACTAGTGTAGTGGAAAAAGCAAGGTTTTTAGAGCTATACTAAACCTGGATTCCAATTCAAAGTCTACTGCATACCAGCTGTGGAACTTTGGGCATGTTAATCAGTTTGAGTCTCTTCCTCTCTGTAAAGTGAGAATAAAGCATGGGTATGTGAGGATTGTGTGTGTTAAATGCTTAAAGCAATGCTAGAAAGTACAGAGAGTAGTTATAATGGTACTGATAAGGTGTGTGGTGGGGAAATAGTTTCATACTATCTGTTCTGAGATTATAATTTCAAGTTATTCTGTTTATCTTTATCCTTTGGGCTGCCCTTAATGAATTTCTCTTTATTCCACAGATAAAATTTTCAGAAACCAACCAAATGGCAACCATTTTTTTCACCTTAGATTACTATGCCTTGATATAAATTAGAATGGAATATTACTCTTTCCTCTCAGTGAAAATTTAATAACAATGTACTTCCATTTCATGAAACTCTCTGGATGTCCCTGTGTAGCATTTTATATTTACTGCCTTTCCCAGAGTGTGCCTTCAATGGACTTCGAAGGCTTTCCTTACCTAAATTTGAGGATTTCCATTGCTTATGCTGCTTTTCTTTATATGTTAAACTAAATAAAGGCTTTACTTTCACGTTTACTAGTTATTTGGCTTTGTCTTTGGCCATCACCAGAAACCCCTGATCCAGGAAGTTAGATTATGATCAAAATCATGGATTTTTACATTCATTTGTTCATTTCGTGGTTTTCTTATAGATTCTGTCCTGAAACAGCCTCCAGAAGAGGGCTAAGCATGGCAGAAATTAATGCTGTGGAAGCAATTCATAGAGCTGTGGAATTTAATCCTCATGTTCCAAAAGTGAGAAATTTTATGATGAAACTACTACTTTTATTTAAGTTTATCAAATTCATGAAAGTATGTAGACCAAATTTGGGTTTCCATAATTTGAGTCAGAATTGTTTTAGTCTATTATATTTTGATAGTCACTATAAGGGGGATGTTAAAAGGCATTTAGCAAGGTGAATAGGAGCAGGAGTTCACTCTAGGCTTTGTAATTGCTTTCAAAATAAAATTTGAAATGTATTCACCTAGCTGTTCCTTTTACTTTAGTTATAGAGAAGAAATAAAATGGCATGGTCTTAATAAAAGATCATTCATTTTTCAGATCATTAAATCAAATTTCCTGTTACTGTAAAAGCTTTTTACTTCTAGACAGATGCCTGGGTTTTTGAACTAGGGATAGACAAAGACTGAAGACAAATAGATTAAAATAATCAATGATAGGAAACAGATGTGGAAGTTCCCAGAAAAACTGCTGAGTTGATGTTTATTTAGTCCCAGATGAAACTATACCCATCTCGTTTGTCTTTATATTATACACCTTGCAGACATACAGATTATTGGTTAATCTTTGTGTCTTATCACCCGAGATTAAATTTGGGGTTTTAAAAGCAATGCTCCATGTTAGGAACTATAGAATATTCAAGAATATATGCATCTGTTACCAAATGTAATTATAACTGTTGATTCCAGTATAATGTACGTTAATGGAATTTGGAAGCAAGTAAACATTAAAGAGATTAATCTCTAAAAGATAATCTCCAAGAAATTGAAGTTGTAAGTCTCTTAGAGTAAGTATAGAGTTAAGAAAATTACTGAAATTTAAGAATGACAGTCAACAAATATTCATACCATTCTCTTATTAAGTGACACTGGTCCCATAAATTTAAATTTTATTTTTAATTGTATTACATATATATCAAAGTGTAAAAAGCAGAAATGTGGATCTTAATGATTTATTATAAAGCAAATGAGTGAAAACTACCATTGAGGTCAAGAACCACCTTGCCATCCCCCAGAAACTATGCTTCCTTCCCTCCTGCTTAAAGGTAACCACTGTTGTGACATTAATTATGTTCACTTTCTTTTTTTCTTATGTTTTTGGCCTATACTTTTCATTGTTGGCTTTATAAAATAAGTTAGGAGTGGTCTCTGTGTTTTTAAATTCTCTGGAATAATTTGTGTAAAATTAGAATTATTTCTGTCTTAAATAATCGAGAGAATTTGTTGATAGAGCCATCTGATTCTGGAGTTTCCTTTGTGAGAAGGATTTTCATTACAAATTTCATTTCTTTAATAGGTGAATTATAAATTTAGTTTCTGTATTCCATAACTATTCAAATTTCTTCATTCTTCTTGTGTTGGTTTTTGTTAAGTTGTATTTTTCTAGGAATTTATTTCATTATAATTTATTGGCATAAAGATTTCATAAAATCCTTTTATTATCTTGTTAATGTTTGCAGGATCAGTTGTGATATCTACTATTTAGTTCTTAACACTGGCTACCATTTTTTTTTTTCTTGACCAGATTCCCCAGGGATCTATGAATTTTATTAGTCTCTGCAAAGAACCAAGCTCTGGCTTTGACAATCTGCTCTACTGTTTATTTTCTGGTTCATTCATTTCTGCTCTTTATGGCCTTTCTTCAACTTACTTTGGCTCTATTTTATTATTTTTTATTTCCTGTATCTTTTTATATAGGTACTTAAGTTAACTCATTAGTTTCAGTCTTTCTTCCTTCTAATATATTTGTTCAAGTCTATAAACCTCTAAGTACAATTTTAACTGCATACTATAGTAATATTTTGTGTATAATTTAATTCAACATATTTTCTAATTTCCATCTTGATTTCCTCTTTGATTTAGAGATACATTTATTCCATTTGGCTATTTCTTAATTTCCAAACATGCGAAGATTATCTTTTTATCAATGATTTCTAGCATGATTGCATTGTGTCCAGAGAATATACTCTGTATGATTTCACTCCTTTGAAACATTTTTCAGTTCTTGAATTTCTGTTTATTTTTCACATCTCCTTTGCTATTTATAGTTTCTAATTCTCTGCCAAAATTTAAAGTATAGTCTTTTATCTCTGTGAAAATAGTTTAAAGTAGTTATCTTAAAGTCTTTTTCTGATAATCCCCATATCTGGAACTTCTGTGTCTGTTTCTATAATGTGTTTTTTTTTGTTCTGCTACATTATGTTCTTCTTGTCTTCTCTTATGCCTGATTTTCTTTGACTATGTATCTGATATTTTACCTGAAAAAATTGTAGAAATAACTTGAAACCTCAGATAATAATATTTTCCTTTGGAGAGGATTTTATTTGCTCTTAGATGCCTAGGAGAAGTAATTAGCAGGACAGAATCACCTTAATTCAGTTTCAGGGATTGATATTTTCTGGTCTACCTAGATGACTAGAAACTGGGCTGTAGCCCGTGAAAGTTTGGGTTTGTATCTGGTTCACCCCTATTCCTAGGATGCAGCCGTTCTGGATGCCAATCCAACCCTGAGAGTTTTACCAGGGCCTTCACTCTTGACATACCTTGAACTCCTGACTTTTGTTCCTTTAGCCTTATAAAACTGGCAGAAAGTTTGAACAGCCTCTTTGCCATCTTGTCCAAAATTGGCAAATGTCTCTATGGTAAAAGAAGCCCCAAATGTGGTTTACTTCTCCAATTTTTGCCTTCTTTAGACTGTGGGCTGCTAATTCCTTACCCTCTGTGAATTCTCTGATGCATTTGATTGGATTTTTAAAAATATTTTGTTCAGCTTTTCTAGTTGTCTGAGAGGGTTGATTTGAATTACCCAGTGTTCCATTACTGGAAGCAGAGGTCTGAAAATAACTCCAAATGAAATGCTCTGTTCTCTCATGCTGCAGAGTGGTTAAGAGCATGGATTCTGCAACTAAACTGCCTATGTTTGAATTCTGGCTCCACTACTTCCTAGCTGTATAACCTTGGACAAGTTACTCAGCTTCTCTCGAGTGACCTCATGTGTAAAATGGGAATAATATTTCTTATCCCTCAGAGTTATTAATTGAGATTAAATGAGTTCATATCCTTCAAGAGCTTAGAAGAAGGCCTGACACACAGTAAACATTTCAGAAGTGATTTGTATCGTTATTATCCAGGATGGGATGGAAATCTTCCTGTGTGAGAAGATAAGCAATTGTTATTAACCGAACTATTCAAATTAAATACATCACTAAGATGTATAAAAATTTTATTTAATTCTCACTAAGAATAACAAAATATGGACCATGTATACCCTGTAGTTGTGGACTTGGTTTCTGTTTCACAAATCCTCTCATACAAAGTGTATTCTCAGCAGTAACAGTTCTGATGATGTGCATTGTGCATTGGTCTTCAAAACTACTGCTGGAGGCACTTGGGTACAAGGGAGGGTAGTAGAAATCCTAGGCATTGCCCTAATTAAATTAAATTGTTGGATAGATAATATATCCAGATTGAATCTGCTCTAGATAATCTATAATGCTTTTAGGGGATACTTTTTTTTTTATCTTGAACACACACACAAGAAATTAAAGAAGACCTAAATAAATGGAGATATGTTCCATGTTTATGGATTAGAAGACTCAGTATTGTTAAGACCACAGTTGTTTCCAAATCGATCTATGGATTCAATCTAATTCCTATTAAAATCTTATCAGGCTTGTTTGTAGAAATTCACAAACTCATCCTAAAATTGATATGAAAATTCAAAAGACCTAAAATAGGCAAAACAGTTTTGAGAAAGGAGAAAAAAGTTGGAATTCACCCAAATTTATCCAATTTTAAGACATTAAAAAAATTTGTTTTAATGTTTATTTATTTCTGAGAGAGAGACAGAGCACAAGCAGGGGAGGGGCAGAGAGAGAGGGAGACACAGAATCTGAAGCAGGCTCCAGGCTCTGAGCTGTCAGCACAGAGCCAGAGGCAGGGCTTGAACTCATGAACTGTGAGATCATGACCTGAGCTGAAGTTGGATGCCCAACCCAGGTGCCCCAATTTTAAGACATTTTTAAAGCTACAGTAATTAAAATAGTATAATATTGGCATAAATATTGAAATGTAGGTCAATAGAAGACAATAGAGAATCCTGAAACAAACTCACATAATGATCAGTTGATTTTCAACGAGAGTTCCCAAGAAATTCAGTGGGAAAGGATAGTATTTTCTATGGTGCTGGAACAATCAATATGGAGGAAAAAAAGGACCCAGACCCTTCCTTCATACCAAATATAAAAAGGAACTCAATATGGATCATAGATCTAAATATAAGAGGTAAAATTATAAAACTTCGAGCTTTGTGACCTTAGGTTAGGCAAAGATTTCTTCAAAATCATGCTCCATAAAAGAAAAAATTGATAAATTGGACTTCTTAAAACATTTGCTCTTCAAAAGACATCATTAAGAAAATGGAAAGCCAAAGACTGGGGGAAAACATTTGCAAGTCATATACTGTTGAAGTTCTGTATCCAGAACTCAGAAAGAACTCTTACAACTCAATAAGAGGACAAAAAACTTATTTAAAACATGAGTAAAGGAAAAAAAAAATGGGTAAAGGATTGAATAGTCACTTCACCAAAGAAGATATATGTATAGCTAATAATCACATCAGAAGATAGCATCATGGGTCATTGGGGAAATGCAAATTAAAAGCACAATATGGTACTACTTTATACCCACTCAAATGGCTATACTCACAAAGACCAACAAAATCAACTGTTGGCAAGAATATGAAGAAACTGTGTACATTCCTGCTAGGTATATAAAATAGTATAGCTACTTTGGAAACAATTTTGCAGTTAAACATACACTTGCCATATGACCCATCCATTTCATTCCTAGGTATCTACCCAAGATAAAGGAAAACCTAGGTCTACACAAAGACTTGTGTGCAAGTGTTAATCGTAGTATTATGCACAATAGCCAAAAACATGAAACAGTCAAACACAAGTAAATGAACAAGTAAATTGTAGTATCTCCATGTAATGGAACACTTCTTAGTACTAAAAAGGAGCAAACTATAAGTACATATAACAACATAGATGGACCTCAAGCGCTTCATGCTAAGTGAAAGAAACCAGACACAAAAGACAACATATATGATTTCATTAATATGAAATTTCTCAAGCAGGGAAGACTGTAGACAGAAAAGCATATCAGTGTTTCCCTGCAGCTGAAGTAGAAGTATGGATTGACTGCACACAGACATGAGGAAACTTTTGGTGGTGATGATTGCACAACCATACAAAGTTACTAAAAATCTTTGAACTGTATACTTACAATGATGAATTTTGTGTCTCAATAAAACTACAATGTATAATTTAAATATAACCATATTCAACTAGTATATATTGTGTATATACTTTAACCTTTAAAAATTTTTTTTTCAATGTTTATTTATTTTTGAGAGAGAGAAAGAGAGAAACAGAGTGCAAGTGGGGAAGGGATAGAGAGGGAGACACAGAACCTAAAGCAGGCTCCAGGCTCTGAGCTGTCAACACAGACCCCGACATGGGGCTTGAACTTATGAATGACAAGATCCTGACCTGAGCTGAAGTCAGCTGCTTAACCGACTGAGCCACCCAGATGCCCCTATACTTTAACATTAAGTCATTTTTATCTGTAGGTAGAAATTTACATATGTCCCCTCAACTAAATGTCAAAGCCAACTCTATCAAAATATCCAACTATCTCACGGTTCAGGAGTTCGAGCCCCACATCAGGCTGTGTGCTGACATTGTGGAACCTCCTTGAGATTCTCTCTCTCTCTCTCTCTCTCTCTCTCTCTCACTCTCATACCCCTCCCCTGCTCGCACTGTCCTCTCTCAAAATAAATAAATAAATGGGGCGCCTGGGTGGCTCAGTCCGTTAGGTGCCCGACTTCAGCTCAGGTCATGATCTCATGGTTTGTGAGTTCGAGCCTGCTTCGGATTCTGTGTCTCCCTTTCTCTCTGCCCCTCCCCCACTCACGCTCTGTCTCCCTCCATCTCTCAAAATGAATAAATGTTAAAAATTTTTTAAAAATAAATAAACTTAAAAAAAATCCACCTAAGTAGAGTGGTGCTATAACCTTACATTACTGTTTGTGGATATACACTTTAACCTGGATATTTTCAAACAGGATAATTATTATTTTTTTTTTTAGAGAAATTTTAAGGTCCAACAACTTGGATAATATCCCACTTAAATAACATTAGTATTATATGAACTAGAAGAGCTCTGGTATTTAAGGCTGTTTTTGTGAGGGATTTACAAGTTATGAAGTATGTACAGATTCAGATTTTCTTCCACCCCCACTTATGCTCTCTATCCCTGCCTCTCAGCCTGAAGCCAAAAAAAAAAAAAATAAAGGCTTTAGAAATTTTCTTCCTCAGGGCACCTGGGTGGCTCTGTCGGTTAAGCGTCGGACTTCGGCTCAGGTCATGATCTTGCAGTCCGTGAGTTCGAGCCCTGCGTTGGGCTCTGTGCTGACAGCTCAGAGCCTGGAGCCTGTTTCAGATTCTGTGTCTCCCTCTCTCTGACCCTCCCCCGTTCATGCTCTCTCTCTGTCTCAAAAAAATAAATAAACATTAAAAAAAATTTTTTTTTAATTTTCTTCCTCAAACTTAAGCTGTGGGTTGTAATAACTTATTTACCCTAATGAACAATGACCTGTAAGTAACTAAGTAAATTAATTAATCTTTTATTCTTAAAAATTTGTTATGCAAATTTGCCAAATGTTATATGACTTTTACCAGTAAGATGACATAGGATGAAGCTGTTTTAGCAGGAAAGATTTTTGGGCAACTTTCCACAGAACTACAACAGAAATGACTGTAGGTCTCGGACTGTGCAGTTTGTTAAAGCTGGAAACTATTAGAAACGCAGTAGAAAGAGATCACATAAATCTCTTCAGGCTATGCATTTGCTTTAGATATCTCATTAATATTGATTGTACAGATTTTTTTAATCTACTGAATGAATTTCTGTGTACAGTAACTATGATAGTAATAGCAAAAAATTAAAACAATGTGTTTTCATGGTTTTTGACTTGTTCTTTATTACTTAGCTATGGTTTTTGGTTCAAAATTTTTTTTAGTTACCAAACAAGAAAAAGATTGTGTATCTTTCAGCTACTATAGAAATTGTCAAGGGCGCTTGGGTGGCTCAGTTGGTGAAGTGTCTGACTTCAGCTCAGGTTATGATCTCATGGTCTGTGAGTTTTAGCCCTGTGTCGGGCTCTGTGCTAACAGCTCAGAGCCTGGAGTCTGCTTCGGTTTCTGTGTCTCCCTCTCTCTCTCTGCTCCTCCCTACCTTGCACTCTGTGTCTCTCTCTCTCTCTCAAAAAATAAATAAACATTAAAAAAAAGAAAAAAGAAAATGTCAGGCTTTTTTTTTTCTTTTTTTAAGGATGGAACACGTTTCATACCTTCTGATTATTCATGATAGCCCCAAACTGGAAACAACCCAGATGTGCATTAACAAGTAAATGGACAAATTGTGATATATTTATTCACTGGGATACTTTTCAGCAACAAAAAGAAAGAACTGATACAAGTAAACTATGGATAAATCTCAAGAATATAATGTGTACAAAAGAGTACATACTGAATGATTCTACTTATGTGGTGTCGAAATATGATCTGGGCTGGTAGATATTAGAACAGTTGTTGCCTCAGGTAGTCAAGGTAGGGAATTAACTGGAAAGGAGAACTTTCTGGGGTGATGGAAATGTTCTGTGTCTTCATTGGTGTGTGGCTTGTCTACATTTGTCAAAACTCATCAAATTGCATGCTTAAGATACGTGCATTTTATGGTACACCAGTAAAGGTAAAAGAATCTGACTCAGCATGGAAAGCACTGTCAAAGTATCATGCCTTCTGATTAAATGCGTTGATATATATGAAGCACTTAACACAATGTCTGAGTGTCAGGCAACAGTACTGATCATGGTGATTATTGCTTTATTACACCTCCATTACCATTTTTGCTTCCTGTTTAAGCTGTTCCTCTATGAACTCTTTTTCTTAGGAGTATTACTTTAGTGCTCATGGCCTTAGCATGTGTCAGATTTGGGGATTCTTTTGTTGAGATGAGGTAAAAGTGAAGATATTGAGACAGCATTAACTAATTTGAATTAGTTAATACCCTGAAGATAATTTGCATCTTGTAGTAGAAGCTCTTGGGGGAAGAGAACATTTAAAAACAAAACAATAACAATTTGAGTACATGTTTCAGAATATGTTATCTGTAGCTTTGAAAAGTTATTAGTTCTTATTTTATAACAAAAGCTGTTTTGTGTTTTCAAGAAACCAGACCATGCCTGGAGGCTTCTTTAAGTGCAAGGGGAATTTTAAAAATAAATTGATACAGAAAAGGTAAAATTCATTTTGGTTGATCAGAAATTGAAGCATGTAGGATGTTCTGAGTCCCATCCACTAATAGAAGATACCAGCTCTTTAGCAGCAAGCTCACATTTCTTTTTTCTTTTTTCTTCTTCTCCTCCTCCTCTTTCTTCTCCTCCTCCTCCTTCTCCTCCTGCTTCTTCTTTTTAATTTGATAGAGCATGAACAGGGGAGAGGGACAGAGGGAGGGAGGGAGTGAGAGAGAGAGAGAGAGAGAGAGAGAAAGAGAGAGAATCTCAAGCAGGCTCCATGCTCAGGGTGAAGTGTGATGTGGGGCTCAATCCCATGAAGCTGGGATCAGGACCTGAGCTGAAATCAAGAGTCGGACGCTGAGCCAACTGAGCCACCCAGGCGCCCCTCAAGCTTACATTTCATTGGTCAGATTACCTATATTATAGCAGCATATACAAAAGATGAGAGGGAAACAGGCACTTGATTGAGACTGAGTGGCATAGTGGTAGTAAAGGGAGAAATGGGGAAGTGGTGTTGAAGTCCATGACCCAAAGTTAGGGCACAGTGAAGGCTTTGCCTTTCTGTTATGTTATGGTGTGGTCTAGGTGGAAGAGTTGATCTAGAAAACACTTCTCTCTAGAGGTACTGCTCTGTAGGATGATGTGGAAAGAAGTTTTCCCTTGGCAAATGCCCTCTCTAGTCTCCCTTCCCTCTCCTTTCAATAGAATATCACTTTCCCTTTGCTCCTGAGACTGCTAAGAGTGTTATATTTTCTTTCAGTTTATTCATACAGCTGTTCTGTTTACTTTCTATCTGGGAACTGTCTTTAGTCTTCCCCCAATACACATCAATGTGGACTCTTTGCATTCAGCCTGCCTGTCCAATCTCATAGAATGTGCACTGAGAAAACTAATTGCAGAGATAAATTGGTTCTTGATGTGCATGACTGATCAAGAGCAAAGTACCTTAATTTCAGATGCCTTCAGAGAGATTTTTCTTTAACCTCTGCTTTTAAGAAGAAGATTATAAAGCATTATCATTACTTCAGGTCAGAATTATATTGCTTTGGTCAAAAGCTGTTGTAAGATTTACAAAGTAATAGAAACAAAGTAATCTAAAGATAAATTATAAAGATCAAAGCAATTCAAAGTTAAAGTGAATTTGAGTGTAAGCATAGGTATGGTTTTAGATTTAAAAAAACCATACATTATTATGTCTTTTTTTTAACTATTTATAGCTATTTATAAGCTATTTTCCAAAGTAGCTTTAATTTTTTATTTTTATTTTTAGGAAAAAGCAAGAGACTTGAATAGTCATCTGAGTATATTGTCAATAGTTGAATACAAATTGTTCCTACAATTTCTGATTTGTTCCAGATAGAACAGTAAGGTGACTCCAAGGTAATATGGAAGGTCCTGCAGCATAGTATAGTAGGTACCGGCCTTGGTTTATGTCTTTTATTATATTTTATTTGCTGATAATTTCCAAACCTGTATCTTATAAATCTGGCTTCCTTCCTTGTCTATAAACTTGTGTTTCTATCTGGTTGTGGAAATTTTTACCTGGATATCTGGTTGGTACGTCAGCCTCTTCAATATGTCTCAAACTGAATTTTTAAAATTTTATTTATAAGTTTCTTCTCCAACTTGCCTGTCCTAACTTATTATTATAATTTGGTTTATGGCTTCATTATCATCTTCTCATCATTAATCTTTACTTCTGCCCTTTCCAAATTACTAACTCATATTATAACCTTTGAAATGTCTTTCAGATCTAGTCACCTACTCCATTCCCTTTGTCACTGACCAGTGTTTGTCTTCACTACCTGTTCTTTAAAACATTATCATTGTTGTTATAAAAGTAATGAGTGCTTTTTAAAAAAGAAATCAGACCCTTTAGGAGTTTATAGAATAAAAAGTCCTGTTCTTTCTCTCCCAATTCTACTTCTATCACGCAACCACTGTTTCTGTTTGGTTCTGTGATGGCCAGACATATTATATGCACTTCTTTATTTTTGAGAGAGGGTGCAGGTAGGGGAGGGACAGAAAGAGAGGGGGGAACAGAGAATCTGAAGTGGGCTCTATACTGACCGTGTGCAAGCCTGATGCAGTGCTCGAACTCAGCCCGATGCAGGGCTTGAACTCAGGAACCATGAGATCATGACCTGAGCCCACGTTAGATGTTCAACCAACTGAGCCACGCAGGTGCCCTTTCTATGCATTTCTAAACATACAGATAAAGATATAGAAATTATTTCAAATACTTTCCATCTTTTACTTGGATGACTAAAACATACTTCTTACTGGTTTCCCTGCTATAAACCCATCTCCACTCTGGCCATTGCCATAGTTATCTACCTAAATAGCAAAACTTGCTCTGCTTGAAGAGCCCTTCTTATTCCCTATCATCTCTCAGATAAGGACCAATCCCTTAGTATTGCATATACAGAAGCCTTTCCCAGTCTGGGCCGGATATCTGTCTCCAACATTACTCCTTGCTACTTCTGCTTTGCTCCTTATCTTGTTATTCCTGAGATTGGTCTCATCATGTCTCCCTACCTTTGTATATATGCTCAGTCTCTTCTCTACATGGCAACTTTCCTACTCATTCTTCAGGATTCTGCTCATCTGTTGCCTCCTGTATAGAAGTATCTTTTATCATTTTTCCTAAGCAGAGATAATGACTCTCTTTTCTCTGTTCCTTCAATGCTTTAATCATGTCTTGGGTTTTGTTTTGCTTGTTTTTTGGTCTATTTGTATGTCTCTTCCTTAGTTCCCTATGAGCTTTTTAAACAGCAGAATTCTTGTTTTACTTACCATTTTATGTCTGAAATGCTGCTTAGAACATAACGGACATGCAGTAAATGTTTGGTAAGTAGACATGTCTGTGTTTTAGACCTACATTGCTATAAAGACCTGTCTAAGTTAAAGAAAGTGAAATTTTAGATCCCATCATTTTTTGGAATTTTTAAGCCATTTTACTTAATATTTTTATAAGCTTTGCTTAATGTTATTATTTTTGACCTTTTAAGAATGGTAGTACAATTTCAGCATGACCTTATTTCTTAACTTATAAAATAACTCAGTTTTTAATGGAATACTATACAACAATTAAAAATAATGAGTTAGATCTGTTAGAGACAGGATGAGATGTAAAGATGTATTGTGAAGTAAAAAGCGAGTTATATAAAAGTTTGATCCTGTTTTTAAGGATGTTACGCTTAAAGAAATCCAGACAAATATAACTTGGATTATCTTTTTTTCTTTACTCTTTTATCCTCTAATCTATTAATATATTATTTCTCCTATGTAACTCTGCAATGTTTGAACTTTAGAACACTAAGCATGTACTTTCAGAAGCATAAAAAAAGACCAACACCAAACCAAACCAACCACTCTTCAGTTTTCAACCTCTCCTATTTTTATTCATGGAAAAGTAAAGTCTAGGTAGAAGTTTGTTTTGTTTTGTTTTTAGTTTGCCTAGAGAGTTAAACAATATCTTTAAGTAAAAACTGAAATATAAGTATGAGTGTGAAGACATTTTAACTATATATATGAGATCAAGTCAGTCAGTTAGTGTTTAAATGCCTACTTTGGTTAGTGTAGTGTGGTAGGTGCTATAGTAGAATACGAAAGATGTAATTTCCATTGTGTAGTAACTTACAGCTTATACTGGGGGGCAGGAATTGCTGAGTAGCAGTTTGTGAAGGATATAAAATAAGTAATAATCCTTTAACATATTTTAAATATATTTTCCTTAAACTGAAAATTTTCCCTTATATTTTGAGGGTGCAGTTTTAATTCAGTAGTTTATTAGAAGCTGAAAAATAAAAATTGCTTTGCCTTAAAGTCAAATTGGAAAGGACCTTTGGTGGTAGGTAAGACATGATAATGAAAAATAAGATAGCAAAAGAGATTTTTTTTCATGATTAAATAGCAAAGATTTTAAAATATAAACTTAAGTATCATTTCCTAATATATGTGCCATATGTGTTTGATTACTATCAGAATTGTCACTTAGATTATTAAACAGTGAAAATACAGATATATAGTTGCTGTTCAAGTATTTTCTTAACGTTTTAAATTGATATCTCCTGGATAATTGTCAACTGAATATCTTTTGCTTACCACTTGCTATGTGACTACCAAGATAGGGTTTAGTGTAAAGCTTTAAAACTTCAGGGTTCTAAAACTCATTGAAAATAATTTGGGATATTTTATCTCCTCTACCTGTGAAATGAAGCGGAGTTTTAATAGAAAGGGCTTGGTTTATTTATTAAAACAGTTTTCTTCTGAAAATGAGATACTCTTTTTATGATGGAGATTCCACTGTGATTGTTGCATTTTTTTTTGCTTCCTACTGAAGAAGCTCTTAGCGCACTTGCTAAGAACATAAGGAGTCATGTCAGAGGTCAGCTATTTGAGTCCATTTTCCCACAGCCGCCTGGTGCGAGTGATCTTTTACTGTGTTTTAAAAAAATGGGCAAGGATTAGAGGGGATTAGAAAGAATATTACCCTCCTGAATATAGGCCCAAGGCACTAAGGGGAGAGAACCCAACCAGGCAGCAAATGGGCTTTGCTTGACCAAGACACAACCTCTGCTGCATTCCTTTAAGAAACTGAATGGGAAATGTTAAGTCCCCAAACTGGATTAGTAAATAATCTCATAGCTTGTGACATCTGCTAAAATAAATTGATGAGCAGACTGCATTCTTACACTTTTAGGAGAGAGCCAGAGACATCAAGATTAAGAGGAGCTTTTTTTCCCCCCAGCTTTATTGAGGTATAGGAGTAAGAGTAATTAAAGATGGGCATTAAACTTAGTATTGGAAAGGCACATTTCATAAACAAAAAAAATTATTTTAGATATATTGATACAATGTATACATATATGTTGATTAATAGCCTAAGGCTTAAATTTTGAAGTCACTACACCTTTTTGTTGCTTCCTGCTTGTAGCAGTTTTGAAACATGTTCCACAAATTCAGCTCTTTGTGTTGTTCGTCTCCTTAGTTTGTATAACAGCCCAAGTGTGAGAATGTATCATTTATGACACATCTCAGGAGTGTTTCTCTTTTTATAACAGAAGTTAATGTGGTTTAGACGTTATGACGCATAATTTGCTATCAAATTATATAGAACCAAAGAGGTTGTTTCGAACTGTTTTCGTAGGGGAAGTATACTCTGATCTTAGTCTTTGGAGGAAGTATTTAGCTAACTAAATATTTTTGAAGGTTTTGTTTTAAGTTGACCACTTTAATAGTAAAGATGATAAACAGGTGGTTAAATTTGCACCTTTATGTAATTAGTACATTTGATTATACTGCTTTTGTTGTGGATTGCAATATTAAGGCAAGTATTTTCTTTAAGAATTTAAGGTAGCATTTAATTTTCATGTGTGAATAAGAACTGGTAGGTTATAACTTCTTTAATAGGCACATCCACTAATTCCTTAAATGTGTCTTGCACTGTACTTTCTTGGCCTTGTTCAGGTTGGCCTGTACTCCAGCCCCTGTGTTTTCCCACCCCACTGCCCAATCTGTTCATCCATATTTTACCCATCTTTATCTATAAGCTCAAATCCCAAATGCCATCAAGTGGTTTATTTTCACCACCTAAATCATAACCAATACCTCCTAAACATAGAGTTATCATATGATCCAGCACTTTCACTGCTAGGTATATACCCAAGAGAGGTGAAAACTTCTGTTCACATAAAACCTTGTATGTGAATGTTTACTGCAGCATTATTCATAATAGCCAAAAGGTGAAAACAACCAACCAAATGTCCATCAAATAATGAATGGATAAACAAGTGTGGTATATCCATGTAATGGAATATTATTCAGCTGCAAAAAGGAATGAGGTACTGGTATATGATACGACATGGATGTACCATGAAAACATTATACTAAGTGAAAGAAACCAATTACAATAGACCATATATTATGCAGTTCTTTTTGTATGAAATAACCAGAACAGGCAAATGTATAGAGATTCAAAGCAGATTAATGATTGCTTGATTAGAGGGTAATAACTAAAGCGGATGTGGATTCTTTTTGAAGTGATGAAAATGTTCTAAAATTGTGTAACGGTTATATATATCTGTGAATATACTAAAAACCATTGAGTTGTACACTTTAAATGGGTGAAGTGTAAAGTATGTAAATTATGTCTCAATAAAGCTGTTAAAGAAAAACTAAAAAACATGAGTACCTTCAATCCAAATTCCTGTATACACTGTTTATATCTCTAATAAAGCATAGTCTTGTTATAGTTATTAACTTAAAAAAATCTGTCTTTCTCATTACATTAGGAAATTCCAGAGAATATAGTGTTTCCTAATAGATATAGTGCTTGCACTCAGTAAATATTAATTTAATTGAACTTATTCACAATTAAGTTCCTCACTTGTAAAATGGGAATAAGAGAAAAAAGAATTCAGTGTCACCACAAAATGTTTCCAAAATTGTATTTTATCATTTTTATACTTAATTTTCTTTTGGAAAAATAGATATTTGCTTTCACATTATTTCCTCAGCTTGAGTTTCTATTTTGTATTTAGCAAGGTCATACATAAGCCATTTATCTCCTTATTTATGCCTTTAGGGATATTCTGATTTTTGGAATTTGCATATACAAACATTTTTTATACACATACTATCAGTATGACCTTCTTGTCATCTCAACTAGCTTAATGTGTGTTTTTTTTTAACCAAATGGACTTTATAAAATTTGAGTCTACATTTTTTGTTTGAATGTAACATAATTTAATTTTTCTCTTTTCTGTGGTGTGTTTCTCTGTGTGTCATTTTTCTAGTATTTACTAGAGATGAAGAGTCTAATTTTACCTCCAGAACACATTCTGAAACGAGGTGATAGTGAAGCAATTGCCTATGCTTTCTTCCATCTTCAGCATTGGAAGAGAATAGAAGGTGCTCTGAATCTGTTACAGTGTACGTGGGAAGGCAGTAAGTATTCTCCAAATGTCCCACTAATCTCTCAGACTATTCATTGCATCCACAGGCAGCCCTTTTAAATGAGATTTCTGCGTTTCCCTAAGGATTGGTTTCAAAGTGAACTCAGAGGTGTTTATTTGGTTTATTTGTAGGAGAAATGCATAATGTACTTATACTGATGCCATATTTAGGAAAAGCAGAATGAGAAGTCGTTATGGTATTCTGTCATGTTCATTTAAATTACATATCTGTAAGGAAAGAAAATGAAAACTTACATCCCTTGGTTTATAAGCTTTTTAATGTGGTTGAGTTATTGTTCTAATATTTTTTAAGTTAGACTTTTATTTTCAGATGTATACATCATGAAACTATTTTCCTCACAACTAATATCAAATCTATTCTTTTTTTCAATCTATTTTTTTTATTGTGGTAAAGTACACATAACATAGAAGTTACTGTTTTAACCATTTTATTTTTTTAATTTAAAAAAATTTTTAAAGATGTTATTTTATTTTTAAGCTCATTTATTTATTTTGAGAGAGAGAGAGTGAGTGGGATAGGGACAGAGAGAGGAGAGAGAATTCCAAGCAGGCTCCTCACTGTTAGTGCAGAGCCTGACGTGGGGCTCGAATTCACAAACCGTGAGATCATGACCTGAAACAAAATCAAGAGTCAGATGCTTAACCGACTGAGCCACCCAGATGCCCCAAGATTTTATTCTTTTTTTTTTTTTTAATGTTTATTTATTTTTGAGACAGAGAGAGACAGAGCATGAATGGGGTAGGGTCAGAGAGAGGGAGACACAGAATCCGAAGCAGGTTCCAGGCTGTCAGCACAGAGCCCGATGCAGGGCTCGAACTCATGGACTGTGAGATCATGACCTGAGCCGAAGTCGGACGCTCAACCGACTGAGCCACCCAGGCGCCCCCCCCGGCAAGATTTTTCTTAATTAATCTCTACACCCAGCGTGGGGCTCAAACATACAACCCCGAAATCAAGAATCACATGCTCCACCCACTGAACCAGCCAGGTGCCCCCATTTTAGCCATTTTAAAATGTATAGTTCAGTGACATTATATACATTCACATTGTTGTGCAACCATTACCATCTTCTATTCCCAGAGCATTTTCATCATCCCAGACTGAAATTCTATACCCATTAGATAATGACTCCCCATTCTTCCTTCCTCTCCAGCCCTTGGTAACTATTCTGCTTTCTGTCTCTATAAGTTTGACTAGTCTAGGTATCTTCTGTAGTGAAATTGTACAATTTTTGTCTCATTAAATCAGGCTTACCTCACTGAGCATAATGTTGTAGCATGTGTCAAAAAATCATTATTTCTTAGGGCTGAGTAATCTTCCATTGTATATATACACCATACTTTGTTTATATAGTCATCTGTCAGTGGATATTTGGGTTGTTTCCACCTTTTGGCTATTATGAATAATGCTGCTATGAACATGGGTATATGAATATCTGTTTAAGTTCCAACTTTCAGTTTTTTGGGGTATATACCTAGAAGTGGAACTGGTAGATTATATAATTCTATGTTCAATGTTTTGAGGAACTGTCATACTATTTTCTATGGCAGCTACACCCATTTACGTTCCACCAGCAATGCATAGGTTTTCACTTTCCCTATATCCTTGTCAACACTTGCCTTTTTTTTTTTTTTAATAGCCACACTGATGGGTGTGAAGTGGTATATCATTGTGGTTTTGATTTGTATTTTCCTTATAATTAGCGCTGTTGAACATTTTTTAATGTGCTAATTGGCCATTTGTATATCTTCTTTGGAGAACTAGGTTGTTTTTCAGTGAACTACCAGATCTCTTATTTGTAACTTCTTAAAATCATTTAGAAAATGAAAAAGCTTGATCAAAATGTTTTATCAGTTGAATTTTTATAATAATTGTCTTGGAAAGTGCATTTCTGCTACCATTAAAAATTCAAAAATAAATTCAATACTCATTAACTAGAGTTGGTTGATCCCCCTCAGTTCCCAAACTTTGCACTGAGGCACCTTGGGGGCGTTGTGGCAAATTCATAAGAGTGCCATGGCGTAGTTAAAAATTTCAGTGGAAACAACAGTAATACTCAATATGTGTCAGGCATCATTGTTAGTTCCATGTAGTTCAAGGTTTCACCATTAGGTGGCTCTCCATTGTCTCTTTCTTTTAATGCTGTCATAGCTTTGCAAAGCTTGGTTTTTTATTAGCTGCTGTGATTAAAAGAAGTACCACACACACACACACAAATCAGTGTGGAACAGGAAAGTACGATGGCAGTGTCCATTCTGATTCCAAGGTTTGAAAAGGTATGCAGCGCCCAACAGGTACATACATCCCACTAGTAAGAAAAGATGGTTGTTTAAAAATGAAATAATTGGGGGCACCTGGCTGGCCCAGTGAGTAGAGCATGTGACTCTTGATCTTGGGGTTGTAGTTTCAAGCCCCACATGGGGGTAGAGATTACTTTAAAAAATTAAAATATTTTTTAAAAATGAATAATTATTTTTTCCTTTAATTAAAAAAAAATTTTTTTTTTAAATTCACTGTTAAGTTGTTAGCACACAAACCTTTAAAGTTGTTTGGATCCACTACTTAAGTGGAATTGTTATGTTTCTTTCAGCCTAGGGGCATCATAAAAAATTACTGAGATATGAAGGGCACCATGTATCCTTGAGGCAAAGAGAATTTGGGAATCTATGCATTAACTACTTGCTAAGAGTCAGACACTATGCTTACCTCTGACAATATGCAGATTAATGAAATTGGGACTAATAAAACTGAGGAGCACAATGTCTTTGTGTCATTAGGCTTCTTTTTGCTGTCTCTCTAGTAGTCTATAAGCTCCTCAAAGCCTGGTACTCTATCTCATTGATCCTGTATGTGTCTTCAGTGCCTAATGGTCTGCCTGGCACATAAGAGGTTTTGAATAAGGATGTGACTTACACTGAATTTCATAAATAGTCTTCTTTATGAATGATTTTTCTAGTGTTACCACTGATTTGCTTTGTGACTTTGGACAAATCCCCACTTTTTATTGTGGCAGAACAAAATTCATATTTTGACAAAAGTTTTTTTAAATGTTTATTTATTTATTTTGAGAGAGAGAGACAGAGTGTGAGCAGGGGAGGGGCAGCGAGAGAGGGAGAGAGAATGCCAAGCAGGCTCCATGCTGTCAGCACAGAGCCCGATACCGGGTTTGATCCTGGTATCTCACGAACTGTGAGATTGTGACCTCAGCTGAAATTAAGAGTCGGACACTTAACCAGCTGAGCCACCTATGCACCCCTTGACAAAAGTTTATAGAGCTAAGCACTAAAGGAAAAACAAAACTTAATCACAGTTTTGATGAATACTTAGCTAGTTAAGTAGGTAAACAAAGATTCCCCCTTTAAGAAGTCTTCAAGAGTTGGTGATAATCTAGATCAGGGATAGGTAAATTTTTTCTGTAAAAAGGCAGATGGTAAATCTTTAGTCTTTGTGAGCCATAGTCTCTGTCACAGCTACCCAACTCTTGTAGCATGAAAGCAGCCTAACATAATATATAAATTAACAAGCAGTTTTAACATCTGTATTCTAACAAAATTTTATTTACAAACATAAATAGTGGTCCAGATCTGGCCAAAGGGCCATACTTTGGTGACCTCAGAACTAAATTAAATTCTGCTTGTAGAAAACTTTGGTGACATCTAACACATGAAGTTAGTAGCCATTGGGAACTCTTTCTGGGTTGCCAACAGTCATGGTAACAACAGTGATACATGTTGCAATTTTATGAAGGTTCCTGAAAGAAAAGGAAGTTATACCCACAGAGTTAAGTCTGTTGTGTTTGTAGTGAGAAGACAGAGGCAAGAGGGACTCAGCAACCTTGTTATCCACTACTCCCTTTAGTTTTATTTCAAGCAGACCATTCACTATGCTCTGAATAAATCTTATTCTTCCCCTTATTCCTTCTTTTGCTTCCTTTGTGTCTTTCATCTAAAAGATATCTCTAAAGGAATTAATAAATGCTGTATGAAAATTTTATAAAAATATGTATCCACAGTAGCTTTGATCTGTAGTATGGGATGGAAGTGAGTCTGAATTAAATGTCAAACTATATATTTTTTTTTCCTCAGCTTTTAGAATGATTCCATACCCTTTAGAGAAAGGCCATCTATTTTACCCTTATCCCAGCTGCACAGAGACTGCTGATAGAGAGCTATTACCTAGTAAGTAAATATTCTAGTTTTCCTAAACTTAAAAGTAGTTGTGAGATTGTTTTTCATAGTATTTTCTCATGATAAAAGTGCCTTTGATTGAAATTCAGGATACTGTTTAAAATACTATTTTAGCCATTTCTTGGATGTAGTTGCAAAATTCAGTTCATTCCCATGTATTTTGGGGGTAAAATTCTGTGTTAGATGTGATAAAGAACACAAAAATTGAAGATATTTAAAAGAACAGTCAACTAATAAGCATTTAAAGAAGAAATAATACCATTCATTCACAAACTCTTTTCAGAAAATAAAGGAGGAGGGAACACTGCTCAGCTGATTCTGCAAGACCAGTATGACCCTGATACCAAAACCAAAGACATTACAAGAAAAGAAAACTCTAGAACAATATCCCTCATGAATACAGATACAAACATGTTCAACAAATATTAGCAAACTGAATCCAGCCACATATAAAAGGATTATACTCCATGACCAAGTGGGATTTACCTCACAAATGCAAGTGGTTTAACATTTGAAAAGGCAATGCATCATGTTATTAGAATAAATGACAGTGGATACAGAGAAAGGGTCTGATAAAAATCCAATGCCCATTCATGATAAAAATTTTGAAAAAATTAGGAATAAAAGAAAATTTCCTCAACCTGATAAAGAACATCTACAAAAAACCCACAACTGACATCATACTTAAGTGGTGAAAGACTGAATGCTTTCTCCCTAAGTTAGGAATAAGGCAAGGATGTCTGCCCCTCCCACTTCTCTTCAGCATTGTACTAGGGGTCCTAGTCCGTGCAATCAAGCAAGAAAAATAAATAAAAGGCATTCATATTGGAAAGGAAGAAGAAAAACAATCTTTATTCATAGATGGCATCATCGTCTATGTAGGAAATCCTAAGAAATTCATAAAAATACTATTAGAACTAATAAGTTCAGCAAAGTTGCAGGATATAATATCAGAATATAAAACTCAGTTGCATATTTAAATACTGGCAGTGAATAAGCAATCCAGAAATGAAATTTAGAAAACATTTCTAATCATAGTGGCATCAAAAAGAAGAAACAATTTAGGAATAATTTGATGAAAGAAGTGCAAAGCTTGTATACTAAAAAAAAAAAACCTACATAATTTGCTGAGAGAAATTAAAGACAAATCTAAGTAAATGGAGAGGCGTTCCATGTTTATTGATTGGAAGACTCGATATTATTTATATGACAGTTCTCTCCAAATTGATCTATAGATTCAATATAATCCATATCAAAATTCCAGGAGAGATTTTTGCAGAAATTGACAAGCTGATCCCAAAATTTATATGGGAAGGTAAAAGACTCAGAATTGTCAAAACAGTCTTTACAAAGAATGAAATTGGAGAGACTACACTTTGCAGTTTTAAGAAGAGCAGTCATAGACTTAGGAAGAGAACCAGAAATATGTAGGGTTATGATTGCTGAAAGTCCCACTGAGTCCCTGCTTTCAGGAAGCCAAACTTCTCAAAAGAATGGTCTATATTTATTTGTCTGAGTTGTACTTTTTTTCTGTGAACTGGTAAATTTCTGTTTAACTTTTCTTTTTATGATTTAACCAATAAATAAGCATGCTGAAGGGTGTAAACACTAGCACCATGTTTCCTTATGTGATATAAACCTGTGCCATAGTTTTTACAGTTCTGGGGCTGTTAGAGCTCAAGTCTAACAAGGAAAGTTGCAGTTTTACAAACGCCAAATTTAGGGAACTGAAAAGTTCAAACAAATAGATGAAAATTTAGGAGAGATTATGGAAGTTGAGTATGCTGATATTTTTCTCCCAGGGTCTTTTATTTTCTTCCGTCCTCTGAGATAATTTACCTGTCTTTTCTTTGAACTCTCAAAGTATTTTGTGAACTTCTTAACCTCCCCCTTCTAGATTGTAAACTTGAAGGCCAGGATTCTCTTTATCATCTCTTTGGGTATTTCTATAATGTTCATCGTGAAAATTGTGTAAATATTTTAATTAGTCAAATTTGTTAATGCATTCTTATAAACATGCTAAGTATATTGTAAGTACTCAACAAAAATATTAAATATTAGCACCTTTTCCTCTTTATCCTAGTCCAAACTCCTGAACTGCTTACGAGTTAATACAAAGACTGATAAACAATGTGTTTAGTGCTGTGGGTATGGAATAGATTTTAAGGAAGCTGGAATGGGGAGTGCCTATCTCTCTAAGGTCAGGGATGATTCCTAAATCTGACTTGAATGACTTGAAGAATGGTAAATCCAACATACAGCACAAGGAGCAAGTTTGGGAACAAGAGTCGGGAAAGTAAATAAATTCAGGCTTTGAATATGTTGTATGTGTAACCTTTCACCCATGCCCACACACACGTGTGTGTGCATATGTGTATGCATGCTTAAATATCTTATTACATAATCTGTTTCACACATACATTATATATATACATATTTATATTTCTAAATAATATATGGTTCTAAGATATGTTTATAAGAAATATACATATAGTAAATATATATTATATAAATAGTAAATGTTGTAGGTATTCTTTAGATAAAAGTAATAGAGAGCTGTTTTAAACTTAAAGGGAATTCGTTAGAAGACTGGATTATCTCAAAGAATCCCAAGGCAGCAATTACAGTTGGACCTCAGAAGGGACTAGAACCAGAAACTAGAAGGCTATAAAGATTTCCAGGAGTCAGTAATCTGTATATCTTTATCTCAGGCTGCCTTTTTCAGGCTCTCCTATTCTCACTTTTCTTTTTTTTCCTTCCCCAATGCCATCTCCTTTTTGTATGAGCTTTCCTTTCTGCTTCTCTCAGTGTGTCTGCTTCATTTTTATATCTTTCTCTTTGTAGTTTGGCTTTCCCTTCTTAGACACTCATGTAGCCAAACTTGATGCCCCTACATCGCTCTAGTTTACATGTCATCAGTTCAGGCAAATAGTACAGTATGAATAATAACTCAATCCTGCCTGTAAAACTTCTGGGAGACAGAATCAGATGCTGACAGAATCAGAATCCATGTGTTTATTCCTGGTTCATTTAGCTGTGGGCTAGGGACAGGGTCAGGTTGTGTAAACAGAATTGCCAGGGGTTCTGATACCTTTCTCTTGACATCTCTCTACCTCACCAAACCAACTTGGTAGTCATCATTTCCTAGCTATGAATGAGATCACTAAGGGAAACTGTAGAGTGAGAAGTAAGCTAAGAGCAGAACCATGGGGGCACAAAAATGTTGAAGGAATGGGTGGCTGATAAGGAGTCTGGAAGATTCAGTGAAGTAGTGGTCAGGGACAGGACAAGAACCAGAACTAGATAGGCTAGGAACTAAAAAGAGGGGAAAAAATCCAAGTGAGGAGGAGTATCTGATACCAAGGAAGGTGATTACTGAGAAGAATCCATTGACTTCAGCAATTAGAATGTCATTAGTGAGAGAAATTTTATTTTCTTTCCTAGGATGGTGCTGGTAGTAGTTGTTCTTGTTGTTTTCCATTTTAACAGAAATAAGGCAAAAGAATAAATCTTTGATTATGGAACATCAATATGCAAGAGTATATTATATTAGGTTAATACATTTAGCCTGAAATACCCCTCCCCAAAATTATAAAGGTTGCCTGATATAAGGCCAATTTTACATAGTAATATGAATAAAGTCAGGGTTTTTCGCACGTGTTGCCAGAGTCCCAGCTTATAAGAACAGAGAGTTTGCTTTTTGGCAGGCCTTGATTATTTCTAGGGTACTTAGACATTTGCAAATTCCAGGAGGTAGGAGAAGAGGGATATGCTGGGGTCTTTGTTTGATTATATTGTTTGTTCTGAGAATATTTGTCTGTGTCTGACTGTGGTAGAATGAACAAATTTTTAATAATGTGGAGTTCTAATACCCAGGAGTACTTAATGTTTTTTTGTTTTCAATTCTCCTTCAACCTTGATATGACTTACAACATTCTGGAATTTGCTTATGAACCTCATAAGCTCAGACTTGAACTATTCCCTTAGTTCACATAGCTATTTAGTTGTCTTTTATGCCTCCTGATAAATTCTTCTCTACAAGCCAGTGATGAAATTTGAACTTTACTTCCAAGGGAGTGTTTCTGTACTAGTCATCCATTATATTGATGTATTAGCCAAACATTGACTGACAAGTGAATCTACAGAAAGCCATCCAAAAAGAAAAACTTAAGTCTCTCCTATAGTATAAAAATGTCATATTTTAGGAGATTATCTTACTAAAGCTATATAGTTTTCTGCCTTATAAAGTGGAAATAATATCTATCTCTTAGGGAAATTGGGAAAAAATCAAACTAATGTAAATTAAAGCACTTTGTGAGCCATAAAATGCCATACAGTTTAATTAACTTTATTAATGTTGCCATCTGTCACATAATAAGAGTATTAGTGACCATTGGTATATTTAAGTGTTCCCTGTCTTTGCAAGTACGATGGTTTGCCTCTCTTGGTTTGCTGGAAGAAGTTGTCTTCTCATGGCTGAGGGACAGGGCAAGAGGGACTGCTGGTTTTTTGGGTGCTGAAAGTTCAATGTTGTCCGTAGCTTCTAATGTTTCTAACGTTTTTAAAAAGTTCAGATTTGGTGTGCTTCTACTTTAAAAGTGATTCAAGCCTCTGGAAATTTTCTGGATTTTTAATGAGTTTGGTTTTTGGCATATTCTTTCAGAGTATAGTATAAGACATAAAAAATATGGCTACTAAAGGAAACTTAGGTGTAATCTTCTCTGTGAATCATTATGTTTAAAAAAGTGAAATTTATAGCTGACCTTGATTCAGCACTGAATTAGTCATCCCTTACTTATGTAGGATATTACATCAGGAATTCCTGGGTTTGTGTCCAGCCCTGAGCAGTCAACTTACTGGACTAATGAAGTCCCAGAATAGCTCTCAGTTTAACAGACATTTATTGAGCACCTACTATGTGCCAAGCATGGTAATAGGCTCATCAGCATTGGTATGCAGGTATTTTCAATCAAATTTCAAATAAGATATAAATGCTTGAATACTGTTAGTAATGAAATATCCAGTCTTTAGAAAAATAATCCCTGATTTAATGTGTGAATGTGGTAAAAGAAGACAGGGTACTTGGTTTATGATCAGAATCCTAGGGCTTTGGTGTTCTAGTTCAGGTTTTATAGTGCTCTATGAAATGCTACAGATAGAACATTTATTAATAACTGGGTAAAATTGTGGTTCTGGGAAATCTGCAACCACACATCTGTCTCTCGATTCTGTACTTGTCTCTGAGCTCCTAAAGAACAAGAATTATAACAACTCACATTTAGTAAGGACTTACAGTGTTCATCATAACAACTCCATAGCAACTATGAGAGGGTTTAGCAACTTATTCAAGATCACACAGCTAATAAGTGACAAAGCTCTTTTTCAAAAGCACCTCAGCATGACTTTACAATTAATGTTCTTTCCCACGATGCCATCCTATTCTTAGTCCCCAGCACAGTCATCTGGCTCCGTAGATAGGCTGTTGATGCTGGAATAAATAATGAATAACTCTCTTCTATCTTGCTACCCCGAGATGCCTTGTTCTTTTAAAAAAAAAATGATTTTCCTTTTTAGTTTTAAAAAATAAACTTTGTTTGAAAACATTAAAACTGGCTTACACTGTATTCTTAAATAAAATCCATTTCAACCTTTTCTCCCTTGCAGCCTTTCATCATGTTTCTGTTTACCCAAAGAAGGAGCTTCCTTTTTTCATCCATTTCACAGCAGGACTGTGTTCTTCTACAGCAATGATAGCTCTTCTCACACACCAGTTTCCTGAAATCATGGGTGTTTTTGCTAAAGCTGTAAGTATGATCTCAAGGACTTGTGTAGAGTATTTGTAAAACACACAAGAAACCATCTCTGATCTGTTTGTGCTAAGCCAGTTGATCAGTGGAAGATGTTTGTTATAGTAAATTACAGGAACTGATTTGTAAAGTTGCTGCCATAAATATGTCAAACATAAGTTTCTTGGTGACTTGAGCTATATTTTTGTTGCTTAAAAATTTAAAGACTACAATGGTGTAACATTATACAGTTGGTCTTTGTAGATCACTTTTGGTGGTAGACACAGCACTTGTTACTAGCTGAGGAATAATCCAACTCTTTTAAATGCTTTCTTTTTGGCATTTAAAAAAATTCCCTATTTTGTAAACAAATTTTGATTTTTCCATTTAAATGAAATCATCAGTTGTAAGCTTTGCTGATGGAGAATAAGTAGGTAAGATGGTACAGATGCGACATTTGCCCTGAGTACAGAATACGCTTCTTTACTCAAAGCTTCTCCCTGTTGTATCTTCATGTTCTTATTGACTTTCCCCAATCTTGGGTGTAAAACCGCGTATAGACCTTTAGTTTCATTTTTGTCCTTCAATTTTGAACTACTTCCCCATTTCCTGACCCAGGTCCAGAAAGTACTTGATATTAGAGAGAGTATCCCATGATTATTTACTCTTCTACATAAAGTTAGTAATTAGTGGCACTGGCTTAAAGTAAAATTACCAAAGATAAGTCCCTTTGAGTCTCTGAGCCTTTAAAAAAATGTGTCTCTCTTGTACATCTTGGCATTTTTACCAGGTAATAATAGTTCAAACCCAAAAGGAAAATGCTAATTCATTCTAGTCCCAGATCAAAAAGCATTGAGAACTGTAGAAACACTGGCCCTTACTCGGTAATGTAATTTCTATATTTTTCTCTATATGCCTCCATTTTGACTCTCTGTTTCCTCACAATTTCTTTTTCTGCCTTAAGAACAGTTTATTTTGTGCCTTAAAGATCAGTTGGTTTTCTTTTGGCACCAGTAGTAAAAGCACTGGTTTCCCTTTTTCCCTGAAGGTCAACTGTATAATGTGTTAACTTGCCACTGGCTGTAGGCCTAGGAGTCTGCGACTGCACTTGATTCTGGGTCAGTCTTCAAGGGGAATGACTTCCCACTGTTGTTCAGGGAGTATAGCTATTTGGGTTGGAAACGGACTATTTCCTTTTAGTGTAAAAGGGAAGTGTAGTGATCATACCATAACTGTTATTCGCAGTGGTGCTGCCTAGGGAGTGAGTGCATCTCAAACTGAAATGACCTTACTGTGTAATCTGGCATGGAAAAAGTTGACTAGAAAAGGAATCCTGTCCATTTAACAACTGGAAAAATATATGCAGCTGTGTATTTGAGATCACAGGCGAGCAGTGGAAAACTCCTTGGGTTTCTCTCAGGGCAGTGGGGAAAAGATAAAATTGAGTGAGGAGCAAGATCTAGAATCTGGAATCGATAGGTAGCAATTGTTAGTAGTATACTTCCAGCTAAAAATAATGTGGAGTGTACTCACTATCTGTTCTGTCCATTCATGTTAGTATATAGTGTCTGTCTTTACCTGAGACATTGCTGATGGCACCGGAAGAGCCTTTAAGATTACATAGCACAAGCTCCTTAGCACTCTTCTAGAAGAGTCTGAGAATGAATAATTATGTATTTTAAAGTGGACACTTTTTTTTAGACCAAAAGTTATTAATTTACTGTGATTCTAGTTAGTGAACAATAAACAGGCATTTATTTACTATCTTTTGATATTTGTATGGTTGGTGGTATATAGTGAAAAATGTGCCTCACAGCAAACTTTTATAGCCACATTTTATCCTCTGGCCTTTACATGCACATTTTAAGTTCCTAAAAGCTAACTATTTACTGAAAGTACCTGGAGATCAATATTTGGTATGCTGCAGTATCAAAGTCAGGTTTCATTGAAGACTTTATGGAAAATTATTACATAAGGGCCATCCCCATCTTATGAACACAACGTATAAATGCCGAACAGCCAATCAGCCAGCAACGGAGCTGGAGGCTCAAATTCTACTTCTTCACCTCTTAATATAGTGTGGTCTATGGAGTAGGAACGTCACCATCACCCAGAGTGGTCTATGTAGTAGGAACATCACCATCACCCAGGAGCTTGTTAGAAAGACATAGCCTCAGGCACCACTCCACACGTCCTGAATCTGCTTTTTAACATGACCCCCAGGTGATCCTGTATGCACATTTAAAATCTAAGAAGCCCTGCTCTCCTCTACCCCCATAGGAGGAACGTAGATTGCTTGGATAGTGCCACTTTTTTGAGGTAGAGAAGGGGGGCAGCATTGCAGAATGGTGATGAGCATAGGTTCTGGAGCCAAACTGCTTTGCTTTGAGTTCCAGCCTGACATTTACTGTCTGTGCAACTTCAGATAAGTTACTTAACCATTTCTCCCCCTCATCGTGAAATGAGAGTAGTACTTCCTCATGGGTTTTTGTGAGGGTTAAAGGGGAGTGTTACTGTTGTTGTCACCCGTCATGGTCATCATTATCACCAAAGTGCAGCTGTAGTGAAGAATACTACCCCCTTCACGCTGTGGGAGCCATGTCCCAATAGTACATTCAAAATGTGTTTCCCACAGAAATTGTAGTATAAATGGTGGTTATATGTCATTTAAACAAGACTGTCAGTACCATACTGCTGGTACACTATGTGTATTTGTACCACCAAAAGGGGAGAAATGTTTCAGATTCTAGGAGCTGGCAAACTGCCTCGTAGAACAGAAACTATTGGTCAATTGCAAACTGCCTATGTTAGGGTTTTCAATTAAGTCATATATTTGATAGCCAAATATAGTGGAACTCAATCTATTTAGGAAGGCAAAACAATTTAAGAAAATTTCCTAAATTTCTTCTATTGTTGTCATGGTCCCCTCCTCATCTAATATATATTTTTGTTTTAGCTCACATGCTAGAGTAATTTACTTTGAATTTGTTAAAATACATTTGTTACAAAAATTGCTTTTTTTGTGAAGCAAGGCACTACGGATTAATGATTTTTAATAACCCCACTGTACATCAGATTGAGATAAATGGAAGGGAATGAACTAGAATGGTTAGTGGTTTTAGTGCCTGGTTGTTGTTGTTTTGTTTTTTGTTTTTTGTTTTTTTTTGCATGGTATAAAGCTATATGGAATAAGACTTCAGTGTCAGCAAGTTAGGACTTTTTTCTTGTTTTTTTTTCCTGGCTGAGATGAAAACCAAGCCTGACATTCGACATAGAGCAATAATAATAATAAAAAAATGCATAAGTCCCTGGAGATGTGGAATGTGCTGATATCAGAGCCGATATTCTCCAAGGCCAGAATTCCTGAAAAAGGAAAAATTGCTTTTAAGTGGTAGGTCATTTTCTCACCTGCTTTGAAGCCTGCTGGGTTAAATATGAGAGTTCAAAGTAAGGGTAGCCAGCAAACCAAATGAACTGGAATCTGATTCTGCTTATCTGAAAGGAGCTTCTTTATTTAAGAGCAGCACTGCCCTCTCCTTAGAGAACCAATCTTCATCTACTCTGGCCCCTTTCATTTCTCTCTTGCAAGAAAAGCTTTCTTCTTAGTAAGCCTTGGGAGGGCGTTATCACAGCAGTGAAGACTAAAGATGGTCTTTGGGGATTTCACTAACTTGCTGATGAATTCAGGCTTGTGGCATGTGACTTTAGTACTTTGAATTCAGAAGTGTGTTTGAATATAAAAATCCCTAGTTGGGTTTTAACTAAATAGGATAGCCTTTGCAACTTGGCAGAAAAAGGTGTTAGTGGGTAAAGACAGGAATAAAAAAGATTCCCAAATAAATTGTTTGTTTCACTAAAGCAAACCTCTGTTGAAATCTGTTTCACTGAACACATATTGTAGCTGTGCTGAGGTGGGAATGGGCCCTGTTTCCACATATTTTTACTAATCTTTATGTGGGAAAATGTGGTTGGACATGCCAGTGATGAATTTCTGAGCAACTCATAATTGGCTGGCTCCACTGTAACTAGGGCCTAACGATCTGCTTGATTAATTCTTTAAGGACTACATTAGCCAAGTTGCATGATTTCCAAAGATATAGAAGGTCAGATGTTATACTAACAAAAGACCTTTCTACAGAATGTCTCACTGGGATTTCTTCAGCCCCTTCCCAAAAATAATTAATATTTTTCTCCCCAAATCACATTTTTAAGAATAATAAGCAGAAATAAATGGCCAAGTGTGTTTTACTGAATAGTGATCAAAACTTTGGAGGTTTGTACACTATTCTCATGTTTTTTTCCAGGGCAAAGATCATCCTCGTAACTAGGGAAGTTGGTAGATAATTATAACTTTATATTGAGAAACATACTGGTAGAAAAAAATATATTATTTTTAAAGGTTCCTAATTCTCCATTGTCATAACAAGGGACATGAAATCTGTTCATAGGTGAAAGTAATTTTTTATATTCTCCATCTGACTTCATTCATAATGAAAACCTATGATAGTTACATCCCTCTTTCTTAAGTAGTGTCACATTCAGAAATTCAACCGACAAGGAAAATAAGTCTCTTTACTTTGTTTGAAAATGGATTATTTTTCAAAGCTTTGAGACTTCTTTCGTTCCTAAGAACTGACATAGCTTTTAAAACATTTTTGAATTGTAACCAAGCTTATATTCGCATAAAATATTGTTCTGTAACCATGCTATTTCTACAGTAATATATCTGAGGTATTTCCCAGAGATTATACTGATAATAAAGGAGCCCATTGTGTGACAGGTCAAAAAATGTTAAATGTTTATATTTTTGTTTCTTTGCTAGTGCCACTGAAGTCTTTATTTGGGCAATCTAGCATGTTCCAATTTTGATTTTCTTAATAAATAGGGGTATTTCTAGCAAAGAAAAGATGTTCTCTACTTCCACTAACGGCATTTCTCATGCTTCATTCTGATTGCTCCCCTTCAAAAAGAACCAGACTGAGAAGTTTGTGAAATCACTGATGTTCTTCTTTATCCATATTTTCTGAGTACTAAATTCTTCTTTTCAAAGGCAGGAAAAAAAAGAATAAAAGTTAATGTACTTTTTTTTTTTAAATGCTTATTTATTTTTAAGAGAGAGAGAGAGAGAGACAGAGCGTGAGTGGGGGAGGGACAGAGAGGGAGACACAGAATCTGAAGCAGGCTTCAGGCTCTGAGCTGTCATCACAGAGCCCGACGCGGGGCTTGAACTCACAAACTGCAAGATCATTACCTGAGCCAAAGTTGGATGCCCAACCAACTGAGCTACCCAGGTGCCCTGGCAATGTGCTTTTTAATGCATGTCTGTATTCCTTTCTCCAGGGTTTAATTCAGTTTTGAAGTTTATGGAAAGCACTCTCTTTCCCAATTAACATGTGCCTGTCAAGTATGAAGTTCACAAAAGCTCACCCTGAATTTATTTGGCAGTATATTTAATCATCCTTTCCCCCTGAAAGTGAACATCTCAATGCCAAAGTTTAGAACATCCTGTCACTAACTGCTGCTGATCTATTGATTGCTTAATCATTAGCACTTGGGGCAAAGTGGACTGCATAACAGTTTTTGGAAGAGCTGCGCCTAAATATTGATGTAAATTGCTCACTCCAAACCCATTACATGAGTGATATTAAAATTCATGTTAGGAAACCTACTGATTTTTCTTTCAGAAAACATCTTTGTTTTTTGCAGACCCAGCATAGTCCTCTAAATGGAGAGAATAATGGTAATGCAGAATAAAATTATAATCTTGAGGAATAGTTTTTATTGGCTTGTTTCTGGAGTCGAACTTTGCTCCTTCTCCCACCAATCAAATTACTAATACTCAAAGGAAATAAATTTGTACTACTACATAATATATTATGATTTTAAACCAGGAGTAATTTAGATTTCTGTTAGTTGTTATCTCTTCTCTCAATAGTGTGTACACATATTCTCATTTATTCTTACCTGAGCCATTGCAAGACAGACTGTGGTTTTCTAGCTTTATAGATGGGGAAGTTTGAGTCATTCAAGTTAAGCAATTTGCTTGAAGTCATACAGTAGATAGCCCTTTAGTCATGATATATATGCTTGGTTTCAATAATATGTCAGTTCACAACTCACACCAAAGCAAGTACAAAAGAATAAATTTCAAACTAAATATAGTAATGGTAATGGGATATAGAATGATAGAATGGTGATAGTAATGTGGTTTTGCTAGAGAAGTTTTCCTATAGGAGATGAATTTGGAGGTGTTTTTTTTTTTTATTGCAGCATTTTTTTAATTTTATTTTTTATTTTTTAAAATTTACATCCAAATTAGCATATAGTGAAACAGAGTTTTAAATGAAAAGGCTGATACTGATTTTCAGAAAATAGAAAGGACACTTAGGTTGCAAAAATGCTTCCTGCAAAAATAAAAATATAAGTATACAAACTGCCTGGGGAACTCTTCACTCATCACAGTATTAGTCTATTTGATGAACTCTGATGCTTTAAAATAAAGAATGCCCATTTGCTTTTCTGTCTTCAAACTGGTTCATTTTCATTTCATTCCTTTTCTTGCTAGTAAGTCACTTAAGAAAGAAGAACACTGGTTATTTACATCACATACTCAGACAACCGTATAAAGAACTTAAGTCTTTCTAACTTTTGGAAATGTGCAGTAATACTAAAGAAACAGTAGATGCTGGTTTGTAATGATTCAGAGGGAATTTGACTCTCTGAAATGGTAAAAAAAAAAAAAAAAGTTTTAATACAAAGTACAAATATATACGCTATGTTTCAATATCACTGTTCTTTCAAAATCAAATAAGTTTGTGAAGGATTAGGGAGGGAAGTTTAACTGAGCAGAATAAACTTTTGGTCTAAAATTTAACTTGTGGGTATTTTTTGGCTAACATGGGGATTTTAGATAGTAAAGGTACTTCTAGGAGCTGTTATCAATAGGTAGGGAACTTGGGAGGTGTCTGGGTGGCTCAGTTGGTTAAGCATGAAACTATGGCTCAGAAACTATGTGCTGACAGCTCAGAGCCTGGAGCCTGCTTCGGATTCTGTGCCTCCCTCTGTCTCTGTTTCTCCCCTGCTTGCACTCTGTCTGTATGTCTCTCTCTCTCTCAAGAATAAATAAAGATTAAAAAAACATTTAAAAATAAATAGGGAACTTGGGTGTGTTCTTTAATGCTGATAAGGCCTCAATACAAGATTGGGTGTTAATGGTGCTCTTTCCAAATTAGAGGAAAAAATAAAATTATCTGCCTTAGTTCTATAGTGGCATTAGATTGAAGCCAGCCTCAAGAAAAGAAATTATTTTGGCTTTAGGTGATGCTCAACAAAATTAAGAGAACTGATATTCAGAGAGTTCAGACCACATAATTACCCTCTCAATCTCATCCTGTAATTTCAGGCATTCTGAAAATGAAATGTAAATGTGTTATTCAAAGTGTCGAAAAGGCTATATTCTTATTGAGTACTTGTATATTACCAATAGGATATACAGAGAGAGAAGCAGTTTGGGGAAGAATTTAAAAGGGAGCATATTCTCACACCCTTTGTTAGGAACACGCCAGCTCTTGTTTTCATGTGTTCAATATGCCAGAGTCCCAGTTTCTTTCTGAAGCCAGAGTTCAAGCTTTTATGCCCAGGTAGCAGGAGCTTTACAATTAAATTTTAATCCCTTAGTGTTTGTTAGACTCTTATCTAGAGTATAGCGACGACTATTCTTGGCAAGCAAAGACATTGCTGTTTTTCCGTCAGTCACAATGAGATAGAAAAATGTTCTCTGGCTGGGGTGTAGATGAAGGCACTTTACTAATCTTATGCATAATTCATCTTTGGTTGCTGAGGTACTCAGAGTTGAAACTTTGCCCTCTGATAAAATTCAGCTGGATTTTTTATTTACTTGACTCTGATCCCTTTGGATTTAGCCCTTTATGGGAGCCTAGGGATTGTAATTCAGCTAAGTCCTAGCTGTGTAGACTTTTCTTATTAATTTGCTCTTGCTGTATTTTAGCTATTGTTAAGACCGCCTTTAACAACAACAGCAACAACAGCTGTACTAAGAACATGCAGTTCAGAGTCCTGGATACTCTGAGAAGATTCTTCTTTCAGTATTGGCTTATTGACTGGAAGGACTCCAATAGGGCTCATCTTAGTTTGTTTTCAAAGTTTAGTTTTTAAAGAGCCTCAGCATTTAAAAACATGCTAACTGTTGTCCTATAACATGCTATAGTATGGTAGTGATTATTCTGTACTATTCTCCCAAGTTTTCCACATTCAATTTCATTATTTTAAGATGTTACTACTAATGAACTTGTTTCTTCCTTCATTCAGTCAACAAATGTGTTATCAGGTACCTTTATGAAATATAAAACACAACTTGTTCACAAGTAACTCGTAGTCTAGCCGTAGGGGGTTTGAGACCGGCAAGGGATGCATTCGTGTAAGACAGAGGCTGCTGCCACGGCGATAGATTAGCTCACCCTTGCATGTTTATTCATCTGACTGGAAGTGGCTGAGGAATTATTTTCACGTGCCTCACATAAGATGTAGTGACCTAAAAAGTCATTTGAGACTCAGAGAGGAGTTTTCCCTTTAGATCTAGGCTTTGTTTAGTCAGGGGTCCTTTCAGTCAAACAAGGCAGATAAGGGAGTCTCTATTTTATTCTCTTTCAAACAGGAGACACATAGGACTTTCATCTTTACACCTAACTGATGAAGTTCATGTCTTTATAAACTGTGGTACTCATTATGTCTATCTGAATAGTTTAAACTTCATCAAAAAGTGAAGTGCTCCACAATTCAAAATTGAAATAAGAAAGGTCTTGCCTCAAGAGTCACATAGTAGTCGCCATAGTAGCATAAGACAGAGGCCTCTCTCATACTTACACTTCCATCGTCCTCTTTTATAACCTCTCATTGCTAATAATGACAGACTGATAAGGGTTAAAGGCCATTCTGGTTTAGAATATGAAACAGTATGATGTCATTGTGAAGCAAAATGGGAGAACAAGAGTTAGGACTAAAATTAGTTGGGTCTGTGGCCATGTGGGAAAGATGGGAAAGAGCCACTCCAAATTTCCCAGAGCCTACCATTAATGTTAAAGCTGCATCCTGCAGTGACTGATTCTGAACATAGGCACATGTTAATTTTAAAAAATCATAAAAGGATATTGGGGTAGGCACTGAAATAAGGTTCCAAAATTCCCCAAGCTGAATTTTGCCAATCAATTCTGCATCCTGACAATTCTGTCTTTTTATAAGGAGAGCCACCAAGATTTTCCAAGTAACTAAAAAATGTTTCCAATCTTCATTGGGCTCAATCAAATATATGTGCTGGCTAGGTCATTAGGGATGACCTTGGAATACATATTTCAGAATAGGCACAGGGGAGCTATGCCTTGGGGAGCTTATACTAATTAGGCGTGTAATCAATAAATATGATAATATGATGGAAGTATATGGAGTGGAAGAGTAGGCCTAAGGTTGTACTAGGGGTCAAAGAATATACTGACTTAACTCAGTGTGGCAGCAGAAGAAAGGAAGTGGGATGATTTGAACAATGACTTTAGAGGCAGAAGACTGCAGATCAGGCTTCAGAATTTACTGGTGACTGTTCTCTAAGAGTCCATCTGAGCTTGCTCTATCTGATGGAATAAGTAGAAATTATTAGTGTTTGGGTAGGTTAACAGAAAATGTATCTCTGGATAGTGAGTTAGATGCATGACAGGATCTTCCAGTTCAGAAGTCTGATTTGTAACCTGCTAATAAGGAGTCACATTCATATTTCTGGGTTGTAAGGAGCCCACTCTCATCCATTCACCTGTGTTCTCGTTTATCCTAGACCGTGTCTGCTAATGCTAGGTCTCTAGAGAAAGAGTTAAGTCGATTCCAGGCCCCCTGAGTTCCCACTGCCACCAATTCCCTTAGGACTTGGACAAAGATAATGAATAGAGTTACTTAAAAAAATTTTTTTAACTTTGATCTTTCAGATGGCATTGAGAGTAACCGTATCTTTTGTTTGGTGTCAAGCTCCCTATTGAATTATTTTTTTTAACGTTTATTTTTATTTTTGAGAGAGAGAGAGACAGAGTGGGAGTGGGGGAGGGGCAGAGAGAGAGGGAGATACAGAATCCAAAGGAGGCTCCAGGCTCCGAGCTGTCAGCACAGAGCCCGAAACAGGGCTCAAACTCACAGACCATGAGATCATGACCTGAGCTGAAGTTGGACTCTTAACTGACTGAGCCACCCAGGTGTCTTGAATTATTATTTTTTTAATTGCTTTTGAGCAATAACTTTTTCTTTGGTTGCTTAACCGGTCGTACAAGTTAAGACTTCTATCTCTATGTCTATTTTATAATAGCTGCCCTGAGAGAGCAGATGAAAAATAATAAGTCAGTTAGATATTTTATGAGTACTGAAATCCCTTCCATTCAGAAATGTAAATAAAATAAGCAGCATGAGCAATCAGCTTATGGCAGATTCCGTGGGTTTATGTTACATAGGGAAATTATAGTGCAACCTGAAACACACTTCTTAATGAATTCATAGTGGTGTCACAGTTGAATGAAACCCTTGAGCTTTTTTCTGTCGTGAAGGGTTTCAGAAATCACTTTTTATAAATTGCCTAGGGTAGGAGGAAAAAACTAAGATGATACCAAAAAATGCCGACACTGTTAAGTGGCTGCCTCCCAGCACCAAATTGTGCCAGTTAAGTAAAGCAAAAACATAGGATACTGCTCGCCTGTGGGCTTATTCAGTGTATGTGTATGTGTACATACATGTGTGTGTGTATTCTAATGCAGCTGACCCTTGAACAACACAGGAGTTATGGGCACTGACCTGCTGTGCAGTCGAAAATCCATCTTTTGACTCTCCAAAAACTTACTGCTTACCGGAACCCACATCAATAACATAAATGGGGGTACCTTGGGTGGCTCAGTTGGTTGAGCATCCGACTTTGGCTCAGGTCGTGATCTCACAGTTCGTGAGTTTGAGCCCCATATCAGACTCTCTGCTGTCAGCACGGAGCCCACTTTGGCTCCTCTGTCCCCCCCCTCTCTCTGCCCCTCCCCCTCTTGTGCTCTCTCTCTCTCTCTCTCTCAAAAATAAATAAACATTTAAAAAATATATATATTAAGAAATAACAGTTAACACATATATTGTATATATATTCTGTATTCTTATAATTAAGAAAATCATAAGGTAGAAAAAAATACATTTACAGTACTGGACTGTATTTATTTTTAAAATCTGCATATAACTGCACCCATGCAATTCAAACCAGTGTTGTTCAAGGGTCAGCTTATTCTTTTTCTGAAAAAAGCACAAGGAAAATGCTGTGGAAGAACAGGTTGCCCTTGTGATTTTTGTCCCCAGAAGTTGAGAAAGCTCAGTTAGGAAGTATGACAGGAGCTTGGTAAATAGCTCTGTTTTTACCTTCACAAATGCAAGAAGCCAGAGACCTAACTGAAAGTCAGGAAATTGGAATTTGTCTCTTGTCTGGCAGCCTCTTTATCTGGCAGCTTGTAGCACACAAGAACTATCTTCTCACTTATCAGTTAGCTGGTTTTGTAGTTCCTAAAGTTCTTTCTTCGCTCTCCTTCTATTCGCTGTGGCCTTGGAGGTGATGAATCCGCTAGCCACAAAAAGTCCAGTATGTCAAATGGTACATAGGGGCCAGTCAAGCTCTAAGGTTGGGAATGAGGGAAAGAAACACATATTTTTAATTTCATATTATTTCTTTTTTAAATTTTAATTTCTTAAGCATTTGGCTTGATTTATGTCAGATTCTGGGCTTGGAAGCCTACATGAATGCATCACAGTTCTGGATAGAATACTTCATGTCTCTTATTTAGCCTAGAATCTCAAATGGTAGTGAGTTGTAGTTAACACTTAGCATTTGTGAGGCTTTACAGCGGAGCTCTCTTTTCGTCCCTGTATGTGTAACAAATGGCCTCATCCTTGTGCTTTCCCATAGGTACCCCCGTGTTTACTGACCTAGAGCAAGATGCTGTGTGGCCCTAAGGGGCTCTGCACCATCTGACAGTCTAGGCATATGCCGCTAGCTCACATTATTTAAGCCCTTATCTCAGCGTTCTGATTTCTCTGTAGTCCCCAGTGTATATAATATGTACTTGCTTGAAATTCCTTATATATTGCTTGCACATTCTTGCTTCTAAGTTTCAGCACATACCAGGGCCTTTGCTTTAGAACGCCTTCTCTGACTGCCCTCCACCAGTCCATACCTTATCTTTTAAGACTCCAACTCAAAAGTGAGTCCTGGAGAAAGTCTCATTAATCTCTTCCACCTGATTGCTTTATTCGGAGACTTCTGTTTCTCGGTCTATTCCTCAGACTGGTTTTCCTTTGTGATTGTTGCTTGTGTACATTGTCACCCAACAAGCATGATGATACTAGGAATGACGATTTTCCTCTGTCCTCTTGTCTTTGTTTAATACACACAAACATTTTGGAGGCCTGCTAACAGCCTGCTCAGTTTTCCCTGAGTTCTAGTCCACCTTCCATACCTTTTCCCTTGACATCAGAGCTAAATTCCTGGAGAAACAGGACACATTCAGGACTTGGCCTCCACCTCAGCATGTGTGTGGCAGCCTGCTGAATAGGTCCCTACAAATAGGAAGGATCTAACCCTTTGGTTTCAACGTCTCTGCATTCTACTCAGACACCTTCACGAAGTAGATGTGGGATCAGAAATAGGTCTGGGGATGGGAGTAGGGAAATTTTTAATGAATGCTTTTTCCTTCCTTTTTACATAAGACCCATGAAGCTGCTGTCGTCAGCAGCTCACCCGACACTCTCCTGCTCTGCCTCTTTTCCAGAAGTCAGGGTTAGTTTAAGAAAAAGCCTCTTGCTAGAAGCCATGACCTCGTACTTTTATCCCCTCCATCTGGTGTGCGGCCTCATGGGGCTGTGCTGCTATGCAGGAGGTGAGCAGTGGAATTCTTTAGATGATGACTTCTGAGCCCACATGCGGAGGCAGTGGGGGTGGGGAGCAGGGAGAGCAGTGAGAGCCAAGATCGATGGACCAAAAAGTAAGGTTTGCTCTGGGACAGATCCTGACTATAGGTAGGCTGTTTTCATGAGGTGTCCTTCCCCTAATTCAAGTGGGGGCCCGGGTCTATGATGGATGAACATTGTGTTCCTGCAGTTTTCCCTTCTGCCTTCACAGTTGGGGTGCGGGAGTGGGATAGGTAGGGTATGTGCAGGCTTATGCTGTTTCTGAAGGAATGCATTCCACGGTTGAACAGGGAAGGGTTCCCCTTGCACACATCCTCTCTTAGAGCTGCTTTGTCTCACTGTCTTGGACCCACACAGAAGTCCAGATTTTGAATGAGGGTGGGAGGAGGGGTTGAAAGGAGCAAAAGTTTTTGATCAAGTAAAAATCTGTTGTCTGCCTCATCTTGTAGGGGTTTCTCTGCAGGGTGGATTCTCCTTGCCTTGGTGTAGATAAATTACCTGTCTCAGCTAGAGGTCCCAGGACTTTTACCAGGCCATGAGTAGGCATCTGGCCTGGGGTAAGACATTTTTTTTTTTTAGCACTCTCATTCCCTGTTCTTACTTTCCTAGCCCAGGGGTTGACAGCCATTTAAAAACAGAGTGAAATCTCACAGGAAATTCTAATACATACATTAGAAGCCCAAAGCCTTAATAATTTCTTCTCATGGATTCTCAGGACTACTTGTATTCCATGCACTTAGCATCACTTTAAAAGAAATAGATAAAATTAAAGCAAATGTTAAAAGTGTTAATCTGATGAAGAAAAAAAGGCATAGAAAGCTCTAGGAGCCAGAGTTGATTGAAGGTGGACTACTTGGCATAGTGATCATTTTGTGGTGGTGGAAATAGCGGCAGAAATGACCAAAAGGGGATGTGCTGATGTAGTTAGGGAAGGCCTAGGCTTTTCCTTTTGAAAATTCTGCTCAGATATACTCTCCTAGAATATTTTGTATCAATTTCTGTCCTAAAGGGGCTGGGACTCTGGCCTCTGCAGGCTTGTGTATTGTCAGTCTTTGAGGAGAGCACACAGGGTTTGAAGTGAGAAGCCCTGGATTTGAGTCTGTCTGAACCACTCAGTATCACATGACCTGGGACAAATCACTGAGCCTTTCTGAATAGCACCTGTGCAGTGAGAGTGTCTCCTGCCTCACAGGGAAAATTGGTGTGAAAATTAGTCTGCGTTAAAGCATTTTGTACCTGAAAAAGCTTCTTATGAAATCATAATTATTCTCAGGGAAGCCCTACTTTGAGTTGTCAAAAAGGACAGCTGTGGATTAAATGGTCTTCCCATTTTCTTCACTCAGCTTAATGTTTCTGTTTGCTCAGGCCTGCTTAGAGGGGCTGGTAGTAGTGAAGTAAAGTCACCAGATTTCAGCTCCTTTTGGTCAAAGAAAGAGAACTTCCATGTCCAGCTGCTCCATGCATAGACTCATAGGCAGAATGGAAGTGAGCAAAGGGTAGTTCAGAGTCAGGGGGCCAAGGGGAGAATGCTTTCCTTGCTGTCTCTACTCCAGGATGACTGATACGTCTTAAGTAAGTGGAAGAGCCACTAAGATGCTCAGGGATAATTTAAACCATGAATGGGAAGTGGAAAAATGTACTTGTAAACTCCCCCTCTCTTCAATCCCTTTGACCTTTGGGGTCAGGGGAAGGCATTTACTGATACCCCACTGACTATTACCTGAAACCTGCCAGTCACCCAACGAGAAGAGCAGCTTCTGGGAAAGCTCAGTTCACTGTAGCAACTGTGACATATTTACCTTAGTAAAGTCACTGCTTGCTCCCCTCCAGTGCCTCTCTCTTGTGGAGATTATCCCTGGAACCCAAAGCTATCCTGTTTTCTAACTTAATAGAAATTAAGAACGACAGGTCGTGGGCCGCAGGCTTGGTGATTATACCCGGTGCAGTCCTGGAGGCTGTGTGCCATATCCGTAGCACACAGGGCACAAATTGCACTGTCTCCAGCATGGTCTTAGCCATTGGGCTTGGGTGGTAGTATCTCCCCTCTCCATGCACTCTCTGCATCCTTTCCCTGCCACCTCGTGGGGGAATACCAGTCACCAAACCACACAGCTGCTTGCATATTGAGAATGGAAATGTTTAATGTTACTTGGTTACGGCTGAACCCCTGATAACGGCAGGAATTTTGAAGGATGTGATTGAAATCCAGTTGTTTGTTTTATTGTTAGGGACTGGGGACGACTAGAACTCTGCTGCAGCCTGAGAGAAGCTTGCGTGCGTGTCCACGCAAACACATATCACGCGTGCACGCACGCGTATCCTCATGGCTGTGCGCAGGCTCGCAGGGAGAGCAAGGAGTGGAAAGGAAGCATCTCTTTCTTGTTTTCCAACGTTGCTTCAAAGGTGCCCAACCCCCGTAGTAGCAGGCAGTTCCCAAGTGGAGGGAGGGGGCAGAGGCTTCCACCAAGGCCATCAATAACCAGGTGTGAGCTACAGGTCTCCGTGTAATGTGAAGCTCTCCCGTATTTCATTTCTGCACCCAGGGGGCGGCTCTGCAGGATTGCTTACGGAGAGCTCTGTGTCTGGCACCTCTCTCCACAAGGCCCAGGCGCCCAGGGTCCCACCGACCTGCCCAGGAATGCATCACATTATTCTCTGGTGCTGTAATTTGGCTGCAGGAGCTAGGCTGACGGCCTCCCAGGGATGAGAAACATACTCTCTCTGGCGTCCTCCCTTGGGTTTCTGCCCTGTGACCACTGAGAGTGTTTAAAAACCTCAGGCTGAGGGGGGAAAAAATCCCGATTAACTCTCATATATTAAACTGTGTAGAAACCAGTGTCCTGAGTGGGTCTGAGAATTTGGCAGAAGACTTAGTGGTTGGTGTTCTTGCTAAGGGAGGTGAGAAAAAGGAGAAGAGATTACCCTCTGCAACAGGGAGGAAAAGAAATGAGGCCGTAAGTGGTCATGAGTCAGACCTACAAGACTTTTTGCAAACAGACGTTCAGGGCCAGGCAGTGTTTAATTTTTTAAAAAATAATCTGAAGTCCCTGATTTCATTTTCCAGCATCATTCTAAGAAAGCATAAGGGCGAGCACTACTATTCAAGGCTAGCAATAATAGCAGTTGGCTCTTATCTGCAGGACTAGATTAAGGCTGGCATTCTTACTTCTACATGAGAAAAACTGGCCACAGGCTGTGCAGCTGAGGTACTTCAGTCACCTGCCTTCTCTAAAACAGTCTAAGATCTTTAAAGGATAGAGATTGTGTCTTTGAAGTTAACTTTGTACCCAAATAGCACTTTCTGCAACGCATTCTACCTAAATGTTAAAAGTTAGAAGAAATGAGGACTGACAGGAAGGAGTGTCAGAGAGGGGCTAAGAGACCGCTGCTGGAGGCACAGAACTCTCCTGACCAGAGGAGGGTCTGGAGAGGGGTTAGACGCTGTGAGTGGGTGGCAGCAGGACTAAATGGAGCCCTGACTGCACCAAATAAAGTTCTCCTTTTGCTGCTTGTTCCAAATAAATTAGTTTCTGTTTGTTTTATTGCAGAATAGACGCCAGTTGTCCAAAGCCAGTCACAATGCAGAGGCAAGCTAAGAAATACGAGGAAAAATTAATTGCTTGGCCATCATCCATCCCTTCTTGGGACCACATTGCCTCTGTAGTGGGGCTCACATGGACCTCTTTTCTTTCGCTATCCACCCCACTATTCAAACTTTTCACTCTCTGGACAGCTTGCTTTTCTCTTAACCATTTATAGTAAATTACAAAACTTGGGTCTTTATGAACTAGAATTTGGAGCCCAGGGGAAGTCCAGAGCAGTACGAGATGCCAGAAGAGGCTCAATTTCCTTCATAGGGTAAGAACTGAAAAGGAATAGGTGACAGCACAGGCAGATTGAACTTGGGTTGAAGTCCCAGGAAGGCCTAGCTATCATTTATGTGGTTACCTGGGCATTCTTGTGAGAGCAGGGGCTGACTGGGACCTGAGGCTCTACCCAAACACCCTGATGTAAATTCCTTCAGCTGTATTCTTGATTCAGACTGACTTTGACCCCCTTACCTTCCCACTATGCTAAGGCTTTCCTCCTCCTAATCCCAGCTCAAGATGTCAGAAGCTCTTCTCTTTCCCTCCCATTTCCCCCTCCCTAATCCCACCATTGGCTCATCAGTTATCCAGTTGACTCCACTCTGCAAGGAAGACATTCCCCTGGCCTGACTCACTCAGTCCCATTTCTCCACAGGAATCCCCTCACCGCAGACCACAAGGGCCCTGACTAGCTCATGTTTTGTGTTAATGGATGTGAAACCGGAGCAAACCCCTCACCAAAAGAAAAACCACCCTAAACTCTCCCACACAGGTCTCAGCAGGTTACACAAATATTAGTCCTATCATCCAAATAAATCTGCCCCCATGGCCCAGAGCTCTGGCTCCCCTATCCTTCTGCTGCCTGTGCAGAGTGAAGCTGTTCTACAAACACATGAGGACCCCAAGGGATGTTGGAGAGGAACTTGGGGGGGGGGGGTGGGCGCCTATGTTCAGAATTCCTTGTGTAGGCCCTTTAATCAACAGCCTGCTGTCAATACTTTGCAATTGTAAACGGAAGGTTTCAAGAGAAGTCATGATGGGCTAGACCAGTTAGGAACTTTGGTAAGAGTGTCTGTTGGCTGGAATTGGGGGGCACAATTAAAACTCAGTATCTGAGATAGGTTTATAACCTCATTTTACAGACGAGATGATAGAGGCTTGTAGAATTTGGGTATCTTGCTCAAAATATCAAAAACTGTAAATGGCACAACTGTGATTTCAACCCAGGTGTGTCATAACTGCAAATTTCTATACCACTTTGCTCTCTTAAATTATCAAAAGATAGCCATTGTCTAAGTCACCTAAAAATAGGACATCACAGTTTTTGGGACTCCATATCCTAGCTTGTAGCTTACAAAGCCTGCTATCTCTGGAGACTCCACTACTGCAAGCTTAGTTAGGCAGCAGGTAGTAGCATAGAAGGAACTCCCCTGTTTAAGCCAAACATGGAGTGAACAGTAATAATCCCCAGAACTTAGAGAGCCACTAAATAAAAATTTGTTCAATAAATGGGGAAAGGCTGTTTTTTAAGTTGTTTACCACTTTGGCCCCAAAGCCCCAGCTCTCTTTTCCTCTGTAGCCACTGGCTTCCATGCCCAACTTCAAAGACTAGGATTCTCTCCTAAAAATTGCCAAAGCCAGAGATCCCTACGTGACTAGTATACACCGATGCCTCATGTGGGGCCCTTGAGATCAGGCCTGCTACCCTTTCCTACCCTCCATGAGTCACATATCTTTTACTAAGTGTTTCCCAAACCTAGTTGACCTCCAGAAGAATGCATAGAAACTTTAAAAAAATAAAATAAAACCCCAAAGGCCTAGGCAGGCTTACTAAATTATTCTTTCTCAGGAGTGTTCCAGGGTATTCTAGTGCTCTATTAGGCATAAGAACCACTACATGCCACTTGGTTTGAACAGGCAGCAAGTGAGCAAGGGGCAGTGCTATCTGATATAGGTTGAAAAGAAGAGGGAGGTTGGAAGAGAATGTATGTTTGTATAGTTATATAATTTTTCCCCTACAAAATACAGCAGTTTATAAACCTATGAGCATGTGAATGGAACCTTGTCCACTACGGCTAACTCTTACCTAGGAATCCCAGGCTCTGGGATAATGGAAGAAGGTTGTAGCGTGAGAGTTTCTTTTGGGGTACCAGGCAGTCTGCTCAAACTGACCCAGGGAAGAGATGTGGTTCCATCTCTGTCCCATCTACCCTTAGTCAGGTAGGAACACAAAGAAGCTCTCTCCAGGTACCTTTCCTCTTGCACACACAAGAAGTGTCAGGAAGCCAGTGCAAAGGAAAGGAAAAATGAGCCTTGACCATGTGCTTTAGTGCAACTTATATCACTCTGAAGACCCCACCTCTTCCCCTCTCCCTTCTAACCTCCAGAGGGGGCAGTCAGGGAGCTGTTCAGTTTCTTACATCCCCTGTCAACTCCTTCCCAGGGCTAAGGAACCAGTCAGGACACCAGAGTCCTTCTGGATTGCTTTCCAAGTCCTTAAATAGAAACTGTAGCAGCCCAGAGCTGAGGGTAGAGGAAGGCGTGCATGCAAAGATCTTGTGCTTTTGAGCCAGGAGTTTTGAAGTAGAGGGATGAGTGAGGTATTTCTACATTCAGGTCTGGTCCAGCCACTCTGCCTTCTTGGGGGCCTTGCAAGTGTGGACGTCCACAGTGTTTCTGCACTCCTTGCACCGCACTGCACAGCACCAGTGGAATTTGCACTCACACTGGGTGACACGGGTGACTCGAGTTGTGTCGTACCCTCGGCCACAGCACATGATTTCGCAACCATCCGTCCCTTTGGATGTCTTGCTACAGACACGGCCCGCAGTGCCTAGGGAACCTGGGTTGGGGAAGAGAATGAGAACCAAGTTACCTCTTACTTCAGCTGCTCTGGGTTCCCTTACCCACATCCTCATGAGGAAACCATAAAGAATCCCTTTTCCTGAAAATATGCCCAACTGGCCAAAATGACCATCTCCTTACTTCCCTTTGCACCACTCTGGCTTCTTCCCACCATAAAGGCTCCCCAAAGACCATTGACTTCACCTTCTATGCCGTCCCTGCCAATACACATCTCTGTGTCTCCTTCAAAACCTAGCCTTAAAATGCTCCTAGCTGTTAAAGCTGGGTAAGGGCTCTCTGTGTTAGAAATTTTCCATACTAAACAGTTAAAAAAAAAACAAAAAAAACAACTTAGCCTATAATTTATCTTTTCCAAGAAGTCATGCCACAACTCTGATCCAGCTACCATTTGTTAGTATTTTGGGCCTTAGTTTACATTTTAAGTTGTACCATACAGGGAAGTAATATAGGATGGCCATTAAAAGCATGGGCCTTATTGTCATATTGTTCAAGTTTCAGTTCCAGGCCTGCCGCATCTTAGCTATGTGATTTCACAAGGTAGTTAATCTCTCTAGGCTTTAATCTTCTCATATGAAAATAGGCATAATAATAGCATGTAACTCAGTGGATTGTTACATCTATCATCTCTGTTCAGATGAGGAGGTGAACTGGTTAGTGTGACTGCCCAGAGGCATATCCCTGTGGAATTGCTACAGAATATCCCTTGCCTTACCCTTTACAGTAGGAACTCTTGAAGGGTAGGGATGATATTATCCCCCTGCACAGAGAATGCTTAGGACTTCATTCTGACCAACTTTAGCAAGAGAGATCCTGCCGACAGATATAAAAACACAGAATTTGGGATGGGATGGGCCCTAGAAAGTATCTGTCTATTCTAACCCTTCCCCAGAGATGGGACAGGGACTGACCTGGAGGTTGAGGAAGGGGAACAGATTGACTGATTCTCTTGCAGTAGTCTGTATACCCTACTGCGATATGGAAAGAAAATGCTAGGGGCACCTGGATGGTTCAGTCGGTTAAGAGACTGACTTCAGCTCACGTCATGATATCATGGTTAGTGGGTTCGAGCCCTGCATTGGGCTCTGTGCTGACAGCTCAGAGCCTGGGGCCTGCTTCAGATTCTGTGTCTCCCTCTTTCTCTGCCCTTCCCCCATTCACGTTCTGCCTCTCTCTCTCTCTCTCTCAAAAATAAACATTCAAAAAAAAATTTAAAAAAAATGCTAGATCTTAGAACTTCTACATTTGTTTTTCATCTCATAAATTTAAAATCCCTACTTTGTATGTTTTATAAAGTACATATCAATACAGTGGAACATAGGTATCTTTTTAAGGTAAATATCCATATATTAGAAGTACATGCTCAAATAATTTTTTAATGAAAGAGTACGCAATCCAAAATTGTTAGAGGCCACTCTTCCAGAGTGTGGGCTAACTAGTTCTACTATCTGTGTTACTCTCCTCTAACTCCAAGGGCTGGATCTTAAGTCCTTTTGTGCACCAAAAGCCTCTTCTATACTCTAGAGCTGAGCTGTCCAGGTTATAGCCACCAGCCACACGTGGTCATTTAGTTATAAATTAACTAAAATTTAAGACTTAATTTCTCAGGCACAATACCTATATTTCAAATGCTCAGTAATCCCATGTGGCTAAGTGGCTATCTATTGGAAAACACAGATGTAGAACAGTTCTGTCATCACAGAGAGCTCCGCCGGACAGGACTGCTTTGGTGGAAATTTGTGGCTCCATACTCGATTCTGAGATGACTTACACCCTTTGAATTCCAGGCCCCACTTTGGGTTTTATGAGACTTAATTTTATGCCTCCAAGAAAAACCAACACATCTGACTCATCCTTCCTTCTAACTCCAAAGATCCTTCCCCAAAGGTGCATTTTAGGTATAACAGCATAGGCTTACACCTCGGCTGCTATGGAATTATTTCAAGACATTCAGAGAGTAGTCCTCTGAATTATACCACGTGGGAAGAAAACATACCTAGTGGCAGGAAATCACTGAGAGAATCAGAAAGGGCTCTTTTAACTGCTTTTCTCCTAGCACCCTCCAAAGGGCACAAACTACTTTCTGTGTTACTTAGGTGGAGCCCCACCCTGTTTCTATGCCCAGATTTGCTCCGAGCCACTTGACTCTCCAGGAATGACAGTGATGGCTGAAAACAAACAGAACCAAAGACAGCTGTGGTTCCTGGCTCTATCTCACCCAAGTCCTGAGTGCTGAGTCTGCAGAGAAGAGCCTGCAAGCCCATGATAGTAACCAGAGGAAGAGCAGTTCTTTTGCACTAAAGGTTGTTCCTAGTCTAACCTGTCTGAACCTGAAATATGAGCCAAGCCAAGATGGTGACTTCTACTCTTTGGGGGCAATAACATATCACTTTCCAGCATCCCCAAGAATTCCACCACAAATATCTGGACCAGATTGAAAAACAATTTGCTGCTTTCTGCTAGTGGTTAGCCCTACTGAGATCTCTTTCCTTGCTTTCCCAACTCCACTGTAGAATCTCCAGTGGTAGACTGGAAATAGTCTTTCAAGGCCACTCATGGTCTGATCCTCACCTTTCTTTCTACCTCTAGTCTCCTCATCCCAAACCTTCACTCAGTCAGATTCATCATACCTCTCGGTTCCTAGAACAATCATGTACTTTCCCACCTACCACTCTGCTTATTGCCCTTCTCTTTTCTCTAGGTTGTCCAGGTGGTCCCTACACTTCGAGAAATTGCTTAAATTCCACATTTTCCAATAAGCTTTTCTTGGTTTCTCCAGCTTTGTGTCTTCTGCAATTGCATATGTCCACCGATTGATTACACCTTATTTCTTCAGCCAGATCATAAAGAGTCAGAGACTTAGGGTTCCTCCACCTCATGCTTGTGTACAGCCCATACATTGCTTGGTATTGAAAACGGGTGACTCATTTAAACAATCCCTGAATAATACCTACTGTACCCCAGATGCTGGGGATATAAAAGAGTGAGAAATGACCTCTCCTCTGCTTGGGTAGCACTGGGACTGGTGGCTTGAGGCATTCATTATCAATCTTATTATAAGACGCTCATGTCGAGAGGAGACTGATGCCTCGCAAAGTACCACTTCCCTAACTCCTGTGGCTGAACAGACTATGATTGACCAGGGGTGCGTGCACCAAGAACTGGGGCTCCTTGTCCTTACCTGCTTTCCTTACTCACCTGCAGCCTTGTCTAAGACACAGTAGTCTGGGGAGTTGTCAAAGTAGACAAGGTCAGTCCGGGTGGCACGGCGATAACCTTGGCGGGCTGCTGTGAAGTTGGCGCCATCCTGGGTTGCTGTCACCTGCACAGCCCCATCATAGCGCCGCCGCAGGTAATCACCTGTGCGGCGGAAGTCTGAGAGTGCACGCCAGCAGGTGCGCAGAGTACAGGAGCCACTAACGCCATGGCACTTACACTCGAGCTTCAGAAACCGCCGCACAGCCTGGGAGGTGAGGGAGAGGCAGCCAGTCAGGGCACTTTTCAGTCATCCTTAGGGCTACAAGCATGAGTGCTCTGACATCTGGCCTAGGCTGGACAGTGGGTTCTCTCCCCGTCAGAACCCACCCATTCAAGAACCTCTTCCTCCATGAATCCTCCCTAGACCACCAGTGCTTTCTTTCCACGATAGTGTGTTCAAACACAGAGCCACAGGATCCTGTTCATGATTACAGTTTGCCATCACATGCCCTACTTTTACATGTTCTTAGAGTTTAAGGTGCCATGCCTTCTGCTTCTCTAGCATGTCATTTCCCAGCACAGTACTAGGCACATTGGCAGTGCTCAGAAACCAGTGAACTGCCCAGAGCAGGTTCTTATCCTCCTCAGTCTTTATGGAAGTGGTCCTTCCCCTTCTTAAAAAGTTACTTCCCTTCTTTTCTTTCCCTACTTTCCACCTCTGTGAAGACACTTTAGGCGCCTGGTTGAATCTAGGCATTCCCAAGCTCCCTTGCATTCACTACTCCTATCCCGTGGGGGTTGGGGCTGCTGGAAGTGATCCAGGAGCCTTCAGCACTTCCACCTTCATATTCACTCCGTGATCACATGTACTGGTCACCCCCAGCAGATATGGACGTACATGCACAGACATGAGTACTGACCGTGCGACCACAGCGGTTGTTATGTAAGTTCATGAGGGCCCGGGCATCCTTAAGCCTCTTTTCCTTGGCATCCACAAAGGCCTTGGCAAAGCGAACACCATAATGGATGTTGTCACTGCAGCCACCCCAGTCAAAATCCCCACGTTGGTCATGGTGTCGGCCACGGGTGTAGGGGTCACAGCTGCACACACTCAGTTCTCCCTGGCTGCAGGCACGAGTGATAGCATGGACCACCCCTGCAGACGAGATGGCATATACAAATGCTGCCTCCCGGCTACCTGGAGAGAGAAAGGTAGAAGTACATTTCTGCAAAGAGGCCTATGTCTTCTGTCCACACAACCCCCCACTCTGAAACCTCCTCTCTTCTTGTCTTTCCCAGAGCAACTCCTGCACCTGCTTTTTTCAAGGTGGCCTTCTCTTCCAAAAGCATTCCCCAGAGTATCTGACCTCTTCCCCTTGGCCCTCAGTACTCTCTATCCGCTTCTTTGTACATCTGACCTCTTGGGCTGACCTGTACTCTTGCTTCCTTCCAAACTCCCTGGATCCATCCATTGAAAAGTTTCACAGTGAGTCATCCCCTCCCACCGAGTGCCAATCCTAGCTCAGCTAAGCCTGCCTCAGTCCACATTCCAGGCCTTTTCAGACCTACTCTGCTGGACAGTTCCCCTACAATAGAGACCCCAGCCCAGGGGTTAGCCTGTTTGGGGAGGGAGACCTGCTACTTTCCAGGGCCTGCTTCCTTCTTACCCTGCTCTCAGGGATTGATGACTCATCACCCCTGTCCCCCAGACACCTCCCGATTCCCATCTCCTTCCCTTTCTCCTAGTTTATTGTCTCACTTCTGCTTAGCTTTTTTGCTGAGCTGGGGCCAAGCCACCAACTCTCCAAATATTTACATATCACCTTTCTGTTTATCCCTTGCTGCCATTACTGTGATGTTGGGAGTGTTGGGGTGAGGGTAGTGATGGTGGCAGTGAGTACAGAGCAGCGGTTCTAGTCCTCAGCCTTACAGTGCGTGGAAACCCTCACGCTGGGGTTGGGGAGGAAAGGGGGAGGGAAGACGAGACATGGAGGTGGCAGGGGACACTGTACCTTTGTGTATCATCCCAGCAACACTGGCATTTAGAGGGGTCCCTGCCTACATATCTCAGGTACTGAGGGTCTGTTCCCAACTGTATCCTGGGCACTGCCCTCAACTGTCTATCTGATTATGAGGCAGTGTGTCCGAGAGGGGAGGAGGATCATGCCTACCCTACCCACTTGCCACCCCAGGCACAGACAGGGAAGCAGTTGGAGCAGGGTGGAAGAGCTCCCTACTTCTGAGCATGACACGGCCAAAGACAGTGTGGTCCCGGTCCAGCGTGGTGCAGTTCCAGCGGTGGTGGCGGAACTGGTGCTGACACTCTCGGATCCATTCTCGGGCACCCTCGCCCACCGAGCGCATGATGTCTGGGTAACGCTGGCACAGCTGCCGCTGCCGGCTCACCAGACCAGGGATATTGTCACAGATCACTCGGGCCCCCAGTGCCCCGATGTACCTGCAAGGTGGAGATGGCCCTGTCAGAGCATCCTGGCCCTTTTCCTGCCTCAGGAGGGGGAGAAGGAGGGGGAGGGGGAGGGGAGAGATTTGGCATTCAGAACTTGAAGAGGTTCCTTCCCCTCCTCCAACCCACATTCCCTGAGGCCAAAGGGTACAGCTTTCCCCACAAGCCTGGAGAAATGGTTACACAGTTGCAGAGAGTAATTGAGTGGTCTCTCACCATCACCCGCTCCCCAGCCAAAGGTCCAAGTGACACACACTCCCAGAACACGGGCCAGGCATGTGTCACATACGTAGAAGCCCTGGGCATGTCACACAAACCCATTCCCTGTTTATTTAATAAACATTAAGAGCCTCAGAGAAAAATAAACTAACAAAACAAGAGTCTGAGACAACACTCTTACACCCACATGTAAGAGGCACGTCCTTCGTAGCTGGTCCATGAAGACATAGTTTGGGGAAGGAAGGATGGAGACAGAGAGGGACCAGTGGGAAGAGAGTGGGCAATTTGGAGTCATGTTTACAGGTCTAGTCAGACCCATGTAGCTAAAATTCCTCACTCCCAAACCTGAGGTCTTGGGGAGGAAGACCCCACCCCCAAATCTCCTCCCTATACCCTTCATTTCCAGGCTCCACAGCCTTTCTTAACAAATGAGTCTTGGAGGCATGATGTCCTGGATGAACCTGCTTGGGCAGAGGGCTGTTAGCAGTGGGAAGCCAAAGCCAAGATAAATCGAGGGGGGTGACACTCCCCATATTCCAGTCCCCACTCTGCCCAATTCAAACAATTTTAAGAAGATCAGTTGGGGTGGGCTACTAAAAGTTAGGTGGGTTGCTAGAGTCACTCTCAAATTTCTCAGTATTTTCTCTTCACTCGAACATTCTTAGCTTCTTCTCTCCATGAGGTCACTAAATGAGATCTGACCCATTCATCCACTTTGCACTCCCTCGCTGTCTCTCCAACACCTAGCACCTTCCTTGGCCCTCTGGGAGTTCTCTGTTCTCCTATCCTAACACATCAAATGGATACCTCTCTCTCTTTCTCTGAACAGGTGGGGGTCAAAGGGGGCAGTTGCTGCTCCAGGCTGAAAAGATTTGGTTTGGGCTGTGAATGAGCCTGTGGTTTGGGAGAGATCCCAAAACGGGCCTAGAAGTGGGTGAGGGGAACAGAAGGCAGCCAGTGGGGAGAGAGGAAAAGCTGGACCGCCCTGGGCTCTATGTCCCCTCACCGTGCCCTGCCCACATCCTTGTGCCTGGCCCTCACCCACAAACTAGATCACCGCTGGTGACACCAAGTCAGACAGACTCAAGGAGGGCTGATGCTTGCCTCTTTTGGAGCTCAGCGGGGCTGATGGGGCCCATCTGTCCCCGGGGGAGGGGTGAGAGGGCTGGCCCACCACTGACAAATCCCATGGAATCAGCGTCCCCAGCAGCACCGTCCATCAGGGCAATAGCTTCCAGGAACAAACAAAATAAACACCCCGGGCTGGGCCAGGCCGGAAAAGGCCGCCTGACGCACAGCCTGGAGTTACACCCACTGCCGCGGTGCTTTGTTTGGAGAATCAAGACCATTTCAGTTGGAGCTCGTCCCTGTCTCACCACCGTTTTGCTTCCCCAGTTCGGCCCAAGTACTACTCTAAGCAATGGGTGTTTGTTTTTTTTACTGGGGCTTGGAAAGAGGGGGGTTGGATGGGAATGGGAGACCAGTAATCCAGCCCTCATGAGACAGTGTGGAGTGAGGCAGGCCAAACTCTGGCAATAAGTCCTTCCTGTGGTATGACTTAAATCCATTCTGCTGCAGCCCACATTGGTCCTTCTTGTTACATCCTCACTGAGCGTGGGAACATTTAGTACCTAAGACAGGAAGATAATTACGTTCCTCTACTACCACCCAGACCCCATTAAGTAGCTGCACTAAGTGCCCCAACTGGTGTGATTCTGAAGAGCAGGGCACTTGCCTGCTGGCTAGTGGTCAGCCCCTTGTAGTTGGTGGGGGAGGCGGGCTCCAATACAACTGAGCCTTAGCCCCCTCTCAATTCAACACACACCTGCAAAATGCCTACATGTGCCAAGCACTGAGCTCAGCTGTTAGGGCACAGAGATGTTTAAGGCACCTTGCATCTCATTGGCTGGTAAGAGGGGGAGAGATGCCCCTGACTCCAGCTCTGTTTTCCCTTTCAGAAGTTTTCCTTTCCTTCCCAGCCTCCTGCCCCAGAATGCTCCCTTCACCTGCTTTTGACCAATTCACATCCCTTCCTTTGACAAAGTGACCCATACCTTACTCTAGCCCTTTGCTCCTCAAAGTGTGGTCCCCAGAACAGCCATATGGGCATCATCTAGGGATCTGTTAGAAATGCAGAGCCTTGGGCCCCACCCCAGGCGTACTGAATCAGATTCTGCATTTTCACCAACATCACGAGGTGATTCAGACACCCTATTCCATGAAGGCAGAGATTTTTGTCTGTTTTGTTCACTTGGTTACCCCCAGAACCTAGAACAGTGTCTGGCACATAGTAGATACTTAATAACTGTTTGTTGAATAAACACCTAACCGCTCTGATTTACCGCCAACTCTCTTTTCCCCCTAGCCAGCCATAAACTTCATTTCAATTACAGCTTTACTCCTGCTGACATTGCCAGCCTATTTGCAGATGTTTTATATTTGTGTCTTTTTAATGAGGCCAGGGATGCTCTTTTCATTTCCCCTCTTGCAGTCCCTAGTGTACACAATTCAGCCCAGCCCACACAGGGCTTTGAACACAGGAATAAAAGTATTTACCTTCCCTGAATCTCTTAATACAACATCATTTATATGGTACTTTACAGTTCACTTTAAATGTTTGTTTAGAAACATTTTTCTAAACAAAAATCCTATGAGACAGGTCTCCATTTTACAGATGAAGAGACTGAGGTTCAGGGAGATTAAGTGGTAATACCCACTCTGTCTATCAGGACTAGTCAGAGGAGAGCCAGGGTGAACCAAGGATATCTGACTCCAAAGTCCAAGCTCATTTTCACTCCGAGAACAAGAGAGGCATACAATGCTTAACCAGGAATAGAGCAATCTAGCTCCAAAATTGGTGTGAACTTGGGCAAGTTTCATACCACTCCCCTCCCAGCCCTCACTGTCTTCATGTGTGAAATGGAGAAAATAATAGTATCTACCTCACCAGATTACTTTGGGCATTGAAGAAGATGATGATCATAAAGTACTTAGTTATAGTGTCCAAAGCTTAGTAAAAATTCATTGAATGACACTTGGTGGTGGTGACAATAATGCTATTATTATGATATCAACTCTGTTCCTCTCCCTTCGTGAATCCATGCACGATGTCCTGCTCACAGGATTCCCTACATCCAGCCCCCTGCAGAATGCAAAATGGAACAGGGAAGCACATGCGAGGAGCCCCCTATTTCTTGCTCTGTTTGTCACAGATTAAGAAGAGACCATCTGTTTCCTCCTCCAGTTAGAAGTGGGGAGAGGGAAGGAGTGACTGGAGAGTAAGGGAAGGGCTGGGGGGACGATCAGACTGTTAGCTGGTGATAGTGATGACCTTCTGCTCCAGAGTGGAACACGGACACACACAGGGTCAACAGGCATCTCTTCCAGGGTTTGGACAGAGTATCAATCTTGCTGGGTTTTTTCCCTAAAGGAAAGAGAGATACCTTGGGGGCCTGACCTGCCTTTAGAAAGCAGCTTTCCACTGTATCTCAGAAGTGATGACCACTGAGGCAGGCATCTGGGGACTACAGCTGTGACAGGTGTGAGGCAAAGAGATTGAACTAACCTCTGCACCCACTCCCCATCCTGGCTCCACTGCCACCTTTCACAGCAACTGCCGAGTCCCTCCCTATCACTGTATCACCGGCATGCCCCCTCTCTGGCTCTTCTACCCAGAGTTTTTCCAAAATGTGAACCACGTGGGGGTGAGAGCAGAAGGGAGAAAGGAAAAGAAGAGGGAGTAGCCAAGGGACAAATCGGGGACCAGGAAACACCCTAGTTGGGTCTTTAGGAAGCACTACCAGGATGCTGCAATTATCAGAGTGACACTTCTTCACCTAAACACCAAGTGGTCCCCAAAACTACCTCCCAAACTGGTAAGAAGCAATCAAGAGTCCCTTAAAAGCAAATTGCTATCTGGGGTGGGTAAAGATCCACTGTGGTCACTTCATCGTCTTTCCATCCGGCCACTGAACACACAAGTCCCCAGCCAAACTGAGTCCCTGATGGCTTTGATCTCCCTCTGAACTTTGAAAGGCTTTTCTCCTCTGTCCCCTCTTCTCTTTCCCTTTCTAAAAGAATGTTTCAAGCCAGATGTAAGATACGGGCCTCCCTTCTCCCCCATCCAGAACAAACCACCCCCCCTTGCCTTCCCCAACACTGCAGAGATTAAAAAGATCCAAAAGAGAGATTTTTCTGAAACAGGAAAATGGGGGGGGGGGTGGGGATTGGGGATGGAGAGCGACGCATCTTGAAATGATAGGAATCTGCAGCCCAAGCTTGCTGGCCCCTCAGCCAGCTACCCCTCACCCTTCCTAGCCAAGATTCCAAGTCTAGAGGAGAAAAGCCACAGGGTGCAAGGGGAGGAGAGACCACTCTGTGTGGTGGGAAGGGGGAGGGAGGAAGGAGCAAAGTAAGGAAAGGAAGGGGGCACTGCTTGGGTAGGGAGGGGCAAGAGTGCAGTCTGAAGCCAGTTTGATGGGGGGGGGTGCAGTGAAGAGGAAAGATGAGAAGACTGTCTTTTCTCAGTTCAGTTCCCCCCTTTACCCCCCAGAGGGTGGGGAAGGAGGGAGAGCAGCTTTCTCCTGAGAGAAAAGGATGAATGCCATCCAGGGCTTGGGGTGGTGCAGGGGGGGATTCAGAAAAGAGCAGATATCCAGTGGGTTTTTAATGCCTTTTGCCTCATCTGCCCTCTTGTGAGGTGTCTGGAGTCTAAGGCCTGCAAGAAACCTGAGGGGAGGGTCTCAATGCTTTGCGCCTCCAGAAGCCTCTAGTTCTTGGACGGGAAAGAGATGGGAGACACAGGGTCATCTGGGAAGAAAAAGGAAGGAGAGAGGGATGTCTGGGTTCGAAGTGACATCTTCAAAGCTGAAGTTGAAGACAAACGCCTAAATTATGCAATTATGCAAAATTGTTTTAATTGTCAGAGTTAATGGAGTATTTTTGCTTTGATTCCATTTCTAAACCTTGCGCTGGGTGCTATAGCGTGAACACCAAAGTCTTACTGCCTACCCGGTGGGGTAGACTAGCGCGAGCCTCGTCCGCCCTCGCCAAATGCCCTTTTCTCCACCTCCCGGGGTGGGGGTGGGGGGGTCGACGTTAGGCGATCAGGGGGCTCTGTTGGAGGGCCACTGAATGCCCCAGATGGACGATTGGTTTCTTGAATCCACCCTGAGAAAAACTTGGAAGGTAGCATTCCCCCTAAGTCAGAGCTGAAATGGGGCACAGCACAAGGGAATCTGGAAAGCCTCGACCACCAGGCGTCCTTGCTCCAAACACCCAGGGCCCACCTCACTGGGTGACCAGCACACCTATCCACCCCCACCCCTACTCCGAGACTTAAGTGACAGTCCGGCTCGGATCGTCTCTAACTCCGTCGAAGCAAAAGCCTGGTCTCCTGTGCAGCCGGTGCCAGGAGCTGCGTAATTCCTCTGGGCTCCTTCGGCCTCTGACCCCGCGCCTCACCCTCCCCACCCCGAGAGCCATGCTCACCACCAGGACGTGTCTACGCGGGCCGGCAGCGTCAGCAGCAGCAGCAGCAGCAGGCAGGCAAGACCGAGGCGGGCCGAAGCCCGAGAGCCGTCGGGGGCCGCGGGTCCTGGCGGGAGCACGGGGACAGGGGCGCGGGCGCGCCGAGGGGGGAGCTGTGCGGCTTCCTCCGCACCACCCGGCTTCAGCATAGCTCCCCGATGACTCCCGCCGCGCGACCCGGAGGGGCGTGGACGGGGCACCGGCTCGGGGTACTCAGGCTGCTCCTACCTCACCCCCTTGGGGGGCCATAGGGCCCGGCGGCGGGGGACCCAGGGGCACCTGGAGTCCGGGAGCCGGGGCGCAGGGCCCCGGAGAGGGGCTCAGGGAACGGGTTCCGGAAGCCGACGGCGGCGCGCGGAGCCCAGGGTCTGGGACGCGCTGCCCCGGTGCTGGGCGCGGTGTCAGGGGGTCGGTGGCGCGGAGTAGGGCTGCGGGCAGAGTGTGTGCGGACAGCCCCTCGGCCGCAGGCTCTCATTGGACGGCGCGGGGCGGGGCCGAGGCCGGGGACACGCGCGGCCCTCTGGGCGGCTCCGCCCGCGCCAGCCCCGGGCGCTTCGCAGCGCCCTAGGTGTGGCGGCCCCCTCCGCCCCTCGGCTCTCCGCGGAGCACCGCACCGCGCCCTCACCTGCTTCGGCGGGCCGCGACGGGGTGCGGGGGAGCCCTTCAGAACCCGTAGCGCCCAATCCTGGCCGACGCAGCGCCACCGGGTCCTAGCGCCCTTCAATTGGCAACCCTAACTTCTGTGGGTGATGGCCAGGAGCGCAGAGTGAGGGGGCCGCAGACACTTCCCCTCTGTTCTCTAACCTACAGTGACACCGGAGCTGAGCCACTGAGCATGCACTCATTTCCTCGGTCCTCTCTCGGTTCTTGCGCTTCTGGGAAATGGGTAGAACCTCTGTCACGGGGAGTTGCGGGAGGATCTTAACTCCCGTTCAACGTTGCCAACTGGGGCTCTTTGGACAGTCGGCTTCAGGTAGAGGCTTCTCTCATCTAGGGCTTGTCGCTCCTCGTTCCTCCGACCCACTGCCCACCGCACCCCCTGCACGCAAACAATGTTTAGACCTGGTTCACGCCCGCCTGCCAGCCCCGATGCTCCCCTCTGGCCTGTGGACCGGGAATCGATGGCAGAAGCAGAGGGGGCACACCTGCGGACCGGACAAGGACTCCCCGCCCTTTACCGCCCCGGCTGAGCAGAACTTAGTCTCTCCCGGCTACCCCAGTGCTTCGGTCCCCCACCCCCTCGGGCGGGGCTGCAAGCGGGAAAGAATCAGAAACAGCTGGGCGGCTTTCCCGAACCAGAGGCCAGGGTGGGGGTCCTGCTGAGAGTGGAAGACCCGGAGCCATTTCTCTCCGTCGCCTTTCCTCCTCCCTACTGCTCCCTCACCCCCTCCGTCACCCATCCCACCCCTGCACACCGCCCCGGGGCGTGGTAAATCAGGAAGGGGTGGGGAGGGGCTGACTGCTGACGGTGACACCCCTCTTCTCTCCCCGCACTTACCAGGCAGGCTGGTAGAACCTTTGGGATCAGAGTGGCCCCGGCCTTCCAACTTGGAGAGTTGGGAAGTGGCCTGACCTCTTCTCCAGCCTCAGTTTCTCCTGTCTAACCCCTCATTCCCAAGTGTCTTTATGCCTGTCCCCATGATTTATCTAAACTGTAAAGCCCTGGTGTAAACAATGCTCTGGAAACTGCCCATCCTCCTCAACCCCAAACTCACTGTCAGTTCTTGGTTGGGGGGCCTGCCGGTGGGGTGGGGTTGGGGGTGGGGTGTTAGAGCCGCCTGAGTGTGAGTGGACACCGCGCAGCTGCAGACATCCCAGGGGCAGATATGGGGGGGGAGGGGCGGGAAGGGCTCAGAAGGACCTTTATCCCCTCTCCCTACCTCTCTACCTTACTTTCTGTGGCAGGGGCCAAAGTGCCTTCATTAATTCAACAAATATTTATCTACTCCTTACCAGTGCCAGACTGTGCTAGAACAGTCTGCTAGTGAACAAGGCAAAACAAAACACTTTCTGCCCTCATGGAGTTTACCTTCTACTGGGATAACATGGACAATACACAGTATACATCATAAGTAAAGCATATAGTATGTTAGAAAGGAGTAAGAGCAGTGGGAAGGACAGAGTTGTAACTAGGATGATGAAGGTAGGCTCACTAAGGCAACATTCAAGCAAAGACTTGAGGAGGCCAGGGAACAAGCCGGGCAGATTTTTGGTGGAGAGCATTCGCAGCAGAGGGTACAGCCAACACAGAGACACTATGGTGGGTATGTGCTGGTGTGCAAAGGGTGGCATGGGGGCAGCAAGGAGCTGGGGGAAGGAGAGGAGTTCAGCTAGGTAGCCAGGGTGGCCCAAGTCCTGTGGGGTGGGGCATAGGGGTTGAAATTGGGGGCTGGACTGGAGTTGCATAGGAGTGGGAGAGGGTTGACTGCAGAGACCAAGCAGGGCCAGCATGTAGCCACATCCCTCCCTACCAACCAGCTGACCCTTCCCTCCCCTTCTCTCCTTTCCCTGAGTCTGAAAGTATCCAGCAGCCCTTGTGTTTCATCAAAAAGACTCTCAAAAAGCAGACTCTCTGCCGAGCTTCCCTAAGAGGGACAGGTGAGAAAGGAGTGGGCCCAGGCTCCTTCCTGGCCGGGCCCCTCTCCTTGGACCACTCTTTCACCTCCTCCCAGCCCAGCCCCACCCTGGTGCTGGGCAGCAGTCTATAAGGTCTGCAAGCTGGGACAGCCTCTCCCAGACTCCCCTGTGTGCTTAGGCCTGGGTGTGACTCTGGCCCTGTGTTTGTTTCTACATATGGGCCCGAGGTTGTGGGGTGGGCTGGAGATGATCACATCAGCCCTAACCGTGCGGACTCACCCACTTGGGCCCCAGACTCACTTCTGAGGCCCCTTCTTTGGCTTCAGCTGTCTTCACAGTCAAGTGGGACCGTGTCTTGGCACAACATAGATGCTCAACTATTAAAGCATGTTGCTGAGCTAAGGAGGCCCCCAGAAACATCAGCAGCTCGAAGAGGGAGGGCAGTGGATGAGGGGACAAGACTTCTCCCCAGTGCTTACAGGCTACCTTTGCTGTAGAGTGGACAACCCAAGATGAGGCTCTGCTCCTTCCTCTTCTTCCTCCCCTCCCCTCCGAGCCCCCTGGCTCCCCAGGAGGAACCCCAGGCTGCAGGAGCCAGCTGCCTGCAAGAGCTGCACTCAACCACTTAACTAGAGAACAAATATGGAGCCAGAGAAGAGGTTTTCTGGGATCTGCCACTTTGGACTTCATATCTCAAAATAAACTTTCAGTCTCAAGGTCCTAGACGCTACTGGAGAGCTCAGCTCCTCACGCGAGGGCCTGTTGTGGGGCTTCCAGGCCGAGGGTCAAGGCCAGAGGCTCAGGCTAGTGCCTGACCTGCTCCTCCCTCCCACCCCTACCCTCACTCCACCCTAATGGGAGGCAGGGGAGGAGTCACTAATTTGGGAGTCAAGTTCTCCTCTGGAGGGCACTGCATAGAGTCAGGTTGGCACTTATTGAACACCTGCTGTATGCCCAGCACTGGCCAGAGCATCCTAAATGACACAGAAGGAGACAAAGGGTCTTACTCCAAGGTGTTTTCTTGCAAATACAATAAAGCCACCCGAGGAGTGGTTCACTAGGCTTTGCTGTTCGAGGCTGCATACCGCAGATTTAGTGGGCAGTGACAACAGAGGCCTTGGGGAAGAATCCCGGCTCCCCGAGAATCCTGGATTCCCTGGGGCAACCAGCAGAGCCAGTGCCCCTTCTTCCTCAAGGTGGCACCGTAGCCCCCTGCCTTCTCAAAAGTGGCTGCCCAAAGGAGAAGGGTCTCCCCCCTCACCCTTGATATCTAACCTCACGCTCTGCTCCCCCATGGGGACTTCCTTCACTCTCTTCTCAGCTGCGTGAGGCTGAATGATTTTGAGTTTTTACTGGCCCTTGGATGAGAGTGGAGATGAGCTAAGGGGAGTTCGGGTGGTGTGGGTAAACAGCTCTTACTCTACCCTGGTTGACCCCCGAGGAGGAGGCTCCCCCTTCCCTGGACCCCTTTGGTGATGACCTTCTCTCTTTCCTGGTGGGTGGGAGGTGGTGTGGATGGTAATGAGCAGAGAGAAAGGCCGAGAAGGGGCTGGGGGGAGGTTTGGATGGGAGTCAAGGAATTCCTGAGCCTGCTGCTTGCACAAGGAGCCCTGAGACGCTTTTCCTGAGCTTTCTTTGCAGACCGAGGCAAGTCTTATTTGAAATGGGGCCAGGTTCACACAGGCCTCCGTGCCCCCACCTCGTCTCTCCCTCCCCAGCCACCCCATGCAGGTGTCTAGGGAAGAGGAGGGAGCTTGGGAAGAACACAGGGGGTTTTAAAGGGGGTGGAGTGGGGGAATCTACACTTTGCACACCGCCTGACTGGCCTCTCCTTGGTATTTATGAGCTCCCAGGCGAGTCATGGAACGTGTCTCAAAGAGGCCAGGCCAAGAGGGCTTTGGAGGGAAGGAGCATCCAGCCCAAACCAGTGAAGGGGGCTTGGTGGGGCAGGCCAGAGACAGGGACCCTCTTCCTCCCAGCCAGTGGCCAAACAGGAGAGTAGATTCCTCCCCCAAGGGGCCTGGGAGAAACAGGGAGCTAGGGGAGAAGGGGAAGGAAGGGCAGAGGCTTGGGGAGGCGGGACCACGGGGGCGGGGCAAGGGGGTCTGGAGCCTTTTAGTGTTTTGGCTGTAATCAGACTGGAGCCAGGCGGTAGGCGGGCTCACAGCCATCCTGGGCGGGTGGCCCAGGTTCTGTGTGAGGCCAGTGGGTGTGCTGCTGGGATTCTGGGTGGTCACTGACCAGCCTAACCCCAAGGGAGAGTGGTTCCCACTTTGCCCCCAGCCACCCTCTCCCAATCTGCCTGTATCAAATAACACTGAGCTCTCTTTCTCTCCCCACCACCTGTTCTGGGTCCTAGAATGATCTGGAAGCGAGGTTTGCTTCCAGCGGACCCAAATCTGCGGAACCCACTATCTTCCTCCCTCCCACTCTGCCTTCCTCACTTTGCTCTGCTTCTTGCTCTCCCCATGTCCTCTCTGTGTTTCTCTAGGTCTGTCTCCGTCTGGCTTCTATTTCTATCATGCTGTGTCCATTCCTGTCTTTCTATGTTTGTCTCTCTGTCTGTCTTCGTTTGTCTTCTCTGTGTGTCTGTGTCTGCTGGCCTTTTGCCCGCTGTCTGAACTTCTCTCCATCTTTCTCTTTATGAATCTCTCTTTCTCTTTATGTCTCTCTCTTTGTCTTTCACTCTCCATGTCTTTTCTGACTCCCTCTGTGTGTCTATGTTCCCCTCTGTATTTTTCTGTGTGTATCTTTGTTTCTCTTTGTCTCTGTTCTTCTCTTTCTCACACCTTCCTCCATAGGCCCTGCAACACGGTGCAAAGCACACTGGACTGAAAGAAATCAGAAAAACTGTTTTCCCTCAACCCAGCCATGCATGATTCCGAGCCTGCTGCGTGCACAAGGAGCCCTGAGACGCTTTTCCTGAGCTTTCTTGATTTCCATGATTCCGAAGGTCACTTTTGCACTCCTGGCCTCAGTTTCCTCACTGGCAAGACAAGTGGGGTGGACATCTAGTTCCCTCTGTGGGGGCCAATTTCTGTCTCTCTCTTTCTCTCTTGTTTCTTGTAGGACAGCCCACCCTGTTCTCCAAGGCCTCTGCTTCTTTGCTCCCTAGATTTGACCCTGAAGTTAGGACTCCAGCATCCTTTGGACCCCCAGTGGGAAGGAGTCTTTGATACTGTCAGCCAGCAGGCCCCAAAAGGAGGAGGACTCCTCACTCCTTCACCCCCTCAAACATCAGGGTAGACAAGGGCCCTTTCTGGGGCCATGTCTGGCACACAAACCAGATTAGCTCATCTCTCTAATCCTCTTTGTGCTGGGGCCCCTGCCAGACAGGGACACCCACAGTGCAGAGCAAGGGTGTGTGTGTGTGTGTGTGTGTGTGTGTGTGTGTGTGTGTGAGAGTGTGTGCAGATTCTTGGAGAAAGCAAGACTAAGGTTCTTCTCCCTCTGGGTACCCCCTCCTGCCTGAAAAGCTCAAAATCAGCAGCCCTCACTCTATAAGAAACCTCATCAGGCTTGAGCCAAATCAGGGTTCTCATAATCCCAGTCTGCCCCACCCACCCAATCCTTTTTACAGCGTCCCTAGGGCTGGAAGCCACCCCTTCCTTCTCCATACGTAACCCCTGGCATATGTGCGAATGTTATATTTTAGTCTAGGAAAAGTCTGCTTCTTCCATTCCTTCTTGAAAAGCCTGGAAAGCCTGGAGTGTAAGGCAGGGCACAGGGGACATAGGGGCAAGGGCGGGTTGGGGGTGGGGAGTAGACGGTCCCTGGGTTTCACACTCCAAGTTGGAGGCCTCCAGTCCCTCTGAAGTTTCATTTGGAGAGGTCTTTCTTGGCTGATAAGATCAAAGCATTCCCTCTGCCAAATCATTACCTTATTTTCGAGGCAATTACAGAACTTATTGTATCAATTAGCCGGGTCTCCAGCTGCAGCCGGTTATCTCTGTCTGCCTGGCGCTCGCTGAAGAAAGGGTCGGCCGGGCCCAGCCAGCCGGGCCCCAGAGGAAAGGGCAGAAGCGGGGCCGCGGCCCGGGAGCTGTCCGGCTGCTTTCAGCAGGGACCGGCAGGTGGAGGGCACTGGGGAGCCCTTGCGAGGACGAGGAACCCGGCGGCTTCTCCTCACGCGCCCCGCCACTGCCGCAGGAGCGCTCTTGTCCGCGGCAGTCACACCTGCACGCCTTAGGTGGCCCGGGAGCGCAAACCGGCTGAGCCTGGAGGGGAGTGAGACCGATGGGCCGGCCGGGCCAGGGCCCCGGCTCCGCGGAGGAAAGCGCTGAGTCTTCCAACATGCCTGTCCCTTCCTGACTTGCTGGTGCGTGACTCACTGTGGGCCGCGCGCCCCGCAGTGGCCTTTTCTAGAAAGGCACGGCAGGATGAGCTTCGTCAGAGTGGGCGCTCGTGCGTTTGCAGACTGGGAGAAAAACTTTGGACGGAGTGCGTGGCACGGGGAAGTCGATGTCCCCGTGGGTGCGCGAGTGTGGCCTCTGCTCCTACCCTTCCTGCAGAGCCACGCCCACACGTGGTGTTGAGGTCAAGTGGAGGGTCCCTTAGAGCTCCAGTTCTCAAACTTTGTTCTCAGATCCCTTTTACGTTCAAAAATTATTAAGGACCCCACAGACCTTTTATTTATGGTGGTTATAGCCATCCGTGTGAAAAATGACAAGGAACACAGGAGCCAGCAGAGAGTGCTCCCAGTGGCCAAAGCTGGACAATTGGAGCAACAAAATCGTTTTGGATTATAACCTAAAGTATAAATAAACATGCACGGATCCCTACTGATATAAATAAATGAATAAATAAATACAAGGGGAGGAGAGACAAATACCGCATGCAGAAGAATTCCAAATAATCTATGTAGCTACTCCTCCAGTGTGGCCTCCAGGTTGTGACCTCCCTCCAAGAGTACAGAACAGAAAAGGGCAGGAGTGGTGGGGAGTAACTTCACAGGGCAGAAAGCTGACAAACCTCAGTTGGGTGATCACAGTCAACATCAACAGCGAAAAGTCCTGTTGATAATATGTACCCTGGATATGATGTGATGAGAATGACACTACTCCTCTGTGATTTCCCTCCCCTTAATGCCAGTGTAATCATGAGATTACACTGATTCACAGCTGTTGAACCATTCTTGCCACGAAGGGATACATCCCACTTGACCATGAGATATGATCCTTTAATTGTGCTGTTGAATGCAGATTGCTGAGATTTTGTTGACGATTTTTGCATTTATATTCATCAGGAATATTGGCCTGTAATTTCCATGCAGTGTCCTTGTCTGGCTTTAGTATCAGGGTAATCATAACCTTGTAAAATGAATTTGGAAGTGTTTCTTCCTCATCAGTTTTTTGGAAGAGTTGAGAAGGCCTTAGTTCTTTAAATGTTTCGTTCAATTCACCAGTAAAGCCATCTGGTCCTGGACTTTTCTTTGTTGGGAGATTTTTGATTCCTGATTTCACTTCCTTATTAGTTATAGATCTATTCATATTTTCTGTTTCTTCATGATTCAGTCTTGGTAGATTGTATGTTTCTAAGCATTTATCCATTATTTATAGGTTATCCAATTTCTTGGTATATAATTGTTCACAGTTGTCCCTTCTGATCCTTTGTGTTTCTATGGTATCCCCTGTAATGTCTCCTCTTTTGTTTCTAGTTTTATTTATTTGAATCTTTTCTCCTTTTTCCATTAGTCTAGCTAAAGATTTGTCAACTTTGTTTATCTTAAATAAAAACTTTTAGTTTTGCTGACCTTTTCTGTTGTGTTTGTAATCTCTATTTCATTTATTTCTGCTAACCTGGGGCTTAGTTCTTTTCCTCTTCTTCTTCTCCTCCTCCCCTCCCTCCCCCTCCTCCTCGTCCTCATCCTCCTTCTTCTCCGTCTTCTTCCTCTGGTTTCTTAAGGTGTCAAGTCAGGTTGTTTATTTCAGGTCTTTCTTTTTTTCTTAATGTAGGCATTTATTGTGACAAACTTTCCTCTCAGAACTGCTTTTGCTGCATCCCATATTGGTATATTGTGTTTCAATGTTCTTTTGTCTTTTAATATTTTTTGATTTCCCTGTTGATTTCTTCTTTGATCCATTGACTGATCAGGAGCATGTTATTTAATTTCGACATATCTGTGACTTTTTCAGTTTTCTTCTTGTGCTATACCACTGTGATCAAAGTTCCTTGTTAAGATTTCAACTTTAAGTTTGTTAAGACTTTTTTTGTGACCTGACACATGATTTATCTTGGAGAATGTTCTATGTGCACTTGAGAGGAATGAGCATTCTGCTGCTGTTGGATGGAATGTTATATATATATGTCTGTTAGATCCATTTGGTCTAAACCGTACTTCAAGTCTTATATTTCCTTATCAATTTTTTGTCTGGATGATATATCCACTAACATAAGTGGAGCATTGAAGTCACCTTCCATTCTTGCATTGCTGTCTATTTCTGCTTTCAGATCTGTTGATATTTGTTTAATATATTTATGCACTTTGATGTTGGGTGCATATATATTTATAGTTGTTATAGCCTCTTGATGAGTCGATCCCTTTATCATTATATAATGACCTTCTTTGTGCCTTGTTAGTTTTTTACTTAATGTCTATCTTGTCTGATAAAAGTATAACCACCTTTACTCTCTCTTGGTTTCCAATTGCAAAAATATCTTATTCTATCCCTTTACTTGCTGCCAATATAAAGATTTAAAGCTGAAATCTTTTGAAGGCAGCATATAGTTGGGTCTTTTTTGTTTTTTAAAAATCCATTCAGCCACTCTGTCTTTTGATTTGAGTATTTGTCCATTTACATTTAAAGTAATTTTTAAAAAATTTTTTAATGTATATTTATTTTTGAGAGAGACAGACAGACAGACACAGAGTGAGCAGGGGAGGGGCAGAGAGAGAGGGAGACAGAATCTGAAGCAGGCTCCAGGCTCTGAGCTGCCAGCACAGAGCCTGATGTGGGGCTCGAACTCATAGACTATGAGATCATGACCTGAGCCGAAGTCAGATGCTTAACCAACTGAGCCACCCAGGCGCCCCTACACTTGAAGTAATTATTGATAGGTAAGGGCTTATTATTGACTTCTTGTTCATTGTTTTCTGGCTATTTATCATTCCTTTATTTTATCCTCTCTTGATGTCTTCCTCTGTGATTTTATAGTTATACTGGTATGCTTTGTTTTCTGTATCTTGATCTTCTATGTATCTGCTGTAGGTTTTGCTTCATTATTACTAGGATTACATGAAACACCTTATAGTTGTAACAGTCTATTTTAAACTAATAACTTTGATCACAGAGAAAAATTCTACCCTTTCATAGCCCCCTTATTTTATGCTTTTTTCTTTTAATATTTATTTATTTTTGAGACACAGAGAGAGAGAGAGACAGAGGGAGATAGAGAATGCGAGTGGGGGAGGGGCATAAGAGAGGGAGACAAAGAATCTGAAGCAGGCTCCAGGCTCTGAGCTGTCAGCACAGACATGGGGCTCAAACTCATGAACTAAGACATCATGACCTGAGCCAAAGTCAGACGCCCAACTGACTGAGCCACCCAGGTGCCCCTCATTTTATGTTTTTGATGTCACAATTTACATGTATCCATTAAAAAATTATTTTAGCTACAGTTATTAATAATATACCTTTTAACCTTTATACTAGAGTTAATTGCTTTACATACCACCATTGCAATAGACAATAGAGTATTGTGAACTTGACTCTATACTTACTTTTACCAGTGAGGTTTTTTTAATGTTTATTTATTTATTTTGAGAGAGAGAGAGAGAGAGAGAGCGAGAGCAAGAGCACATGCACATATGTGGGGTAGGGGCAGAGATAGAGGGAGACAGAGAATCTTAAGCAGGCTCTGTGTTCAAAGCAGGGCTCAAACTCATGAACCCATGAGATCATGATGTGAGCGCAAATCAAGAGTCAGACACTTAACTGACTGAGCCACCCAGGTGCCCCTGCCAGTGAGTTTTACACTTCGATGTTTTTCATGTTAATAATTAGCATTCTTTCATTTCAACTTAAAAGCTTCTATTATCATTTCTTATAAGGCAAGTCTAGAGGTGATAAATTCCCCCGGATTTTGTTTGTCTAGGAAAGTCTTATCTCCTTCATTTCTGAAGGACAGCTTTGCTGGGTAGAGCACTCTTGGTTGGCAGTTTTTTTTTTCTTTTAGTACTTTGAACATATCATCCCACTCTTTTTTAGTCTGCAAGATTTCTGTTGAGAAATCCACTGATAGCCTTATTGGGGTACACTTGTATGAGTCAAGTTGTTTTTTTTCTTGCTTCTGTTAAAAGTTTTTCATTGTCTTTGGTTTTTGACCATTTTATGATAATATGTCTTGGTGAAGTCTTCATTTTCTGAAAGTATTGTTTATCATGAATGGGTATTAGATTTTGACAACTGTTTTTTCTGCATCTATCAATATGATCATGTGATCGTTCTTCTTTAGCTTGTTGATGTGATATATTATACTCATTGATTTATCAATGTTAAACCAACCTTACATACTTGGGATAAATCCCACTTGGTCATGGTGTGTAATTCTTTTTCTACATTGTTGATTTGATAAAGTTTCATTATGGTTTTTTGCATCCATGTTTGTGATAGATAATGGTCTGTAGTTTTCTTGTACTGTCTTTCTCTGGTTTTGGTATTAGGGTAATACTGGCCTCATAGAATGATTTAGGAAGTATTCCCTCTGTTTCTTTCTTCTGGAAGAGATTATAGAGAGCTGATATAATTTTGTCCTGAAGTGTTTGGTATAATTCACCAGTGAACCCATCAAAGCCTGGTATTTACTATGTTGGATGGTTATTAATCATTGACTAAATTTCTTTAATAGATATAGGCTATTCAGAACATCTATTTTTTGAATGTAAATTTGGCAGATTGTATCTTTTAAGGAGTTGGTCCATTTCATCCAGGCTATTGGATTTGTGGGCATAGGGTTGTGCTTTTTCTATTGTTTGTTTTTGTTTTTGTTTTGCATCTACACTTAGGTTTATTTTTAAATTTTTTTTTCAAGTTTTTATTTAAATTCCAGTCTGTTAATATACAGTATAATATTAGTTTCAGGTGTAGCGCTTAGTGATTCATCACTTATATACAACACCCAGTGCTCATCACTAGTGCCCTCCTTAATATCCATCATCTATTTAACGCATTCTCCCCCCCCCACCTCCCCACCAGTAACCATAGTTTGTTCTGTATAGTTAAGAGTCTGTTTCTTGGTTTGCCTCTTTTTTCTTTCTTTCTTTCTTTCTTTCTTTCTTTCTTTCTTTCTTTCTTTCTTTGTAACCCTATGTTAATTTGTTTTGTTTCCTAAATTCTACATATGATTGAAATCATATGGTATTTGTCTTTCTCTGACTGACAGATTTGGCTAGCCTTATACTCTCTAGTTCTTTCCACATCATTGCAAATGGCAAGATTTCATTCCTTTTTATGGCTGAATAATATTCCATTGTATATATACCACATCTTCTTTATCCATTCACCAATCACTGGACACTTGGGCTGCTTCCGTATCTTGGCCATTGTAAATAAAATTGCTTATAAACATAGGGGTGCAGGTATCTCTTTGAATTAGTGTTTTTGTATTCTTTGGGTAAATACCCTGTAGTGTGATTGCTGGGTCATAGAGTAGTCCTATTTTTAACTTTTTGAGGAACCGCCACTGTTTTCTACAGTGGTTGCACCTGTTTGCATTCCCACCAACAGTGCACGAGGGTTCCTATTTCTCCGAGTCCTTGCCAACACTTGCTATCTCTTGTCTTTTTGATAAGAGCCATTCTAACAGGTGTGAGATGATATTTTGGCTTCAACTTACATTTCCCTGATGAACATCTTTTTATATGTCTATTGGCCATCTGGATGTCTTATTTGGAGAAATGTCTATTTATATCTTCTGTCCATTTTTAATTGGATCATTCATTTTTTAGGAACTGAGTTTTATAAGTTCTTTGTGTATTTTCGATACTAACCCTTTATTGGATATATCATTTGCAAATATCTTCTCCCATTAAGTAGGTTGCCTTTTAGTTTTGTTGATTGTTTCCTTTACTATGCAGCTTTTTATTTTGATGTAGTCCAAATAGTTTATTTTTGATTTTGTTTCCCTTGCCTCAGGAGACATATCTAGAAAAAAAAACTGCTTTGGGCATGATTTATATTTAAAAAATTTATTTTGGGCACCTGGGTGGCTCAGTTGGTTAAGTGTCCGACCTAGCTCATGTCACAATCTTGTAGTCATGAGTTCAGGCCCCGTGTTGGGCTCTGTGCTGACAGTGCAGAGCCTGGAGCCTGCTTCAGATTCTGTGTCTCACTCTCTGCCCCTTCCTTGCCCACGCTCTCTCTCTCTCTCTCTCAAAAATAAATAAATTTTTTTAAAGTTTATTTATTTATTTTGAGAGAAAGAGAGGGATTGGTGAGGGGCAGAGAGAGAGAGGAGAGAGAGAATCCCAAGCAGGCTCTGCACTGTCAGTGTAGAGCCCATGTGCAGTTCGATTTCACGAACCGTAAGATCATGACCTGAGCCAAGATCAAGAGTTGGATTCTTAACCGACTGAGCCACCCAGGTGCCCCTAAAAATTTTTTTTGATGTGTGTTTTATGGCCCAAGAATGTAGTCTGTCTTGGTGAATGTTCCATGTGAACTTGAGAAGAATGTATATTCTGCTGTTGTTGGATGAAGTGGTCAATAGATGTCAATTATAACCAATTGATTGATATTGCTGTTGAATTAAACTATGTCCATACTGATTTTCTGCTTGCTGTATCAGTCTATTTCTGATAGCCTGGTGTTGAAATGTCCAACTGTGATTTGAGATCTATTTCTCTTTGCAGTTCTATCAATTTTTTCTGATGTAGTTTGATGCCGTGTTGTTAGGCACACACATATTAAGGATTTCTAAGTCTTCTTGGAAAGTTGGCTCCTTTATTATTATGTAATACCTCTCTTTATCCCTGGTAATTTTTCTTACTTTGATGTCTGCTCTGTTTGAAATCAATGTAGCAACTTCTGCTTTTTAAAATTAGTGTCAGCATGATATAGCTTTCTTTATCCATTTACTTTTTTTTTTTTAATGTTTATTTGTTTTTAGGATAGAGAGAGACAGAGCACGAGCAGGTGAAGGGCAGAGAGAGAGAGACACACACAGAATCCGAAGCAGGCTCCAGACACCAAGCTGTCAGCACATAGCCTGATGCGGGAACCCATGAACCGTGAGATCATGACCTGGGCCAAGGGCGGATGCTTAACCGACTGAGCCACCCAGGTACACCCTTTATCCATTTACTTTTCATCTATGTCTTTATAATTAAAATGGATTTCATGTAGACAACATACAGATGGTCTTCTTTTTTTATCCACTCTGGCAATCTTTGTCTTTTAATTGGTATATTTAGACCACTGACATTTAAAGTGACTATTGATATAATTGGATATTTGCTTCTGTATTCTATTTGTTGCCTTGTTCTTTGTTCTTATTTTTGTCTTCTGCTCTTTTTATGCCTTTTGTGGTTTTATTTTTATTTATTTATTTAAAAATATTTTTTTAAGTTTATTTATTTTGAGATACGGAGAGAGCGGAGGAGGGGCAGAGAGAGAGGGAGAGAGAGAATCCCAGAGAGGCTCGTGCTGTCAGTGTGGAGCCCGATGTGGGGCTCAAACTCACGAACCATGAGATCACGACCTGAGCCGAAATCAAGAGTCGGACACTCAACCAACTGAGCCACCCAGGCACCCCTTGCCTTTTGTGGTTTTAATTGAACATTTTATATGATTCCATTCTCTGTCCTTTCTTAGCATATCAATTATACTTTTTTTATGGTTGCCCTAGAGTTTGCAGTATACACTTACAACTAATCCAGGCCCACTTGCAAATAACATAATTTGGCTGCACAGGTAATATGAGTATCTTTTAATAACACAATCATCCTCATTCTTCCCTCCTGTCCTTTGCATCATTGTGTCATTCATTTCACTTATATTTAAGCGTACATAAGCATATGTATGTACTTAAGCAGACATACTCAAATACATTAATGCTATTATTTTGAACAAACTTTTGTTAGAACAATTAAGTATAAGAAAAATAAAAATTTTTGACTTTCACCTATTTCTTTTCTGATACTCTTCTTTATGTAGATCTGAGTTTCTGACTCATATCATTTCCCTTTTCTGAAGAATTTCTTTTAGAAGAACTTCTTTTATTTATTTTTAAAATTTTTAAAGTTTATTTTATTTTATATATATATATAGAGAGAGAGCAGGGAGGGCCAGAAAGAGGGGTGGACAGAGGATCTGAAGTGGGCTATGAGCTGTCAGCACAGAGCCCGACGTGGGGCTTGAATCCACGAATCATGAGATCATGACCTGAGCCAAAGTTGGACGCTTAACCAACTGAGCCACCCAGGTGGCTTAAGAAGAACTTCTTGGGGCGCCTGGGTGGCGCAGTCGGTTAAGCGTCCGACTTCAGCCAGGTCACGATCTCGCGGTCCGTGAGTTCGAGCCCCGCGTCAGGCTCTGGGCTGATGGCTCGGAGCCTGGAGCCTGTTTCCGATTCTGTGTCTCCCTCTCTCTCTGCCCCTCCCCCGTTCATGCTCTGTCTCTCTCTGTCCCAAAAATAAATTAAAAAAAAAAAAAACGTTTAAAAAATAAAAATAAAAATAAAAATAAAAAAAACAAAGTGATTACTTTCTCATTCTCCCTGCTGGAAACTGGAGGAGATCTTTCTCTAATATTCACTCTGAGAATCAGGTCAAGCTCCTGAAGGTAAAATTCACAAAAGTGTGGGGGGTGGGTGGGGGAGGGTTCCCCTATCACTGGATTCTCCTGGAGTTTTTAAGTCTCAGACTTGTCATACTGACAACCTCTAGCAATTTGTCAATTATAGTCTAAGCTTACCTATTTAGGTTTCCCTGGCACTGTTTCCTGTGGAGGTCTGATTATCTGTATTATCTGTATTATCTGATTATCTGTATTCACCTGCCTCTCCAATTTCATGGGCACTGGTCTGCCCTGTGACCTCACTTTTCTGATGGATTTAAGATTTGTGGATTTTTCCATGTGTTCAACTTTTTACTTGTTAGGACCAAGCGACAGCTTCCAAGCTTCTTACATGCCAGACCAGAAACCAGAAGTCTTGAGTTCCTTTTCATATTGATTTATAAAAGTTTCTTTACATGTTATGGAATACAAATCTTTGTCATATATGTTGCAAATTTCTCCCCTACTCTTTTCTTTTTCTCTCAATTTTGCTCATGGTGACTTGTCATAAAACTATGTTGTGACTTCAAGGTTACTATCTTACACAGGAAGGTATTGTCTACTCCTATAATTATGAAACTAATCTCCTAATTTTTTTCCCAATACTCTTATGTTCTTTCACTTAAATCTCTAATAATATGGAATTTATTTTTGGTATGCTATGTGAGTTAGGAGTCTAACTTAAATATCTTCCTATATCTTCCTAACTCTTCACCCTTGCTTACACTTTTCCCTTAGCCTGGAATACTCTTCCTGTGTTTACCTAGTTAGCAGAATCTTATTCATCTTTCAAGGCCTTGCTCCATGTAGCATTTCCTTTATTTTTTTTTGAAGGTTTTTTTAAATGGTTATTTGTTTTTGAGAGAGACAGAGAGAGAGAGACAGAGAGAGAGAGAGAGAGAGAGCACAAGCAGGGGAGGGTCAGAGAGAGGGAGGCACAGAATCTGAAGCAGCCTCCAGGCTCTGAGCTGTCAGCACAGAGCCTGACACGGGGCTCAAACTCACAAACCGTGAGACCATGACCTGAGCCGAAGTCGGACACCCAACCGACTGAGCCACCCAGGTGCCCCTCCATGTAGCCTTTCTTGATCTGCTCAAAATGTTTTGGCCTCTTCTGAAATTCTGTCACATTGGTTATTTGGCTCATTGATTTATCACTTATATAATTTGCTGTCTGACATTTTTAACTACTATTTACACTTACTCTACAGACAGTTTTTGAATACCCTTTGTGTGTAAGGCAGTTTACCCGCCAGATAATACTGGTCTTAAGGATCCTTCAGTCTACTGGGAGGAAGAAAAACAAATGCAACTTAACATGTGTGCTATGGATATTCAGCATATGGAAGAGTGATTTCTAGATTTATTTAGGGGAGGGGTATTAGAGATCAGAAGGTCTTTCTGAAAGAGGTAGATTTTGACCTTGGCCTTAAGAAATGGGTAGGATTGAATATACAAAAATGGGGAAATGAACATATCAGGACTGGAGAATGTCAATATTGTCTTTTCACTAGAATATAAATTCTTTGAGAACAAAGGAATTTATTATTCTCTTATTTCTCTCTTGAACCCCCCTTCCTCACTCACACTTGGCAGAACACCTTTGCTACAGGTACCTTGAGAACAGAATCCCTTAGAAAGCCTTCTTTCCAGCATCTCTCTCAGAATAAGCTGGTGATCCCAAGGCTGATTTTCTCTACTTGCATTCTAGATTCCCTTCTCTCCCAACCCCCCTGGGACCTTCCTCCAACAGTTACTCCCAGCTCCAGAGCCTCTTATTGTCTCTTGGGCCTCAGATGCACAGAGTTGGGTTGATACTACCCCTCAGTTCTTAATACATCATAATACCATCATCAAACTGTGTAAAGGTTCTTTTTTGTTTGTTTATCCCATTCCCCACTCCTGTTCCCTTCCCCTGTTTTATAGGCATCCACTCTAGTGTGATTGGAATATGCCCTTGCACATATGAGTATCCTTATGTGTTGTTTGTGTATGTGTTCCTTGTTTTTAATTTTTGTAGATTGTAACACAATAAAGACCTTGTATTAGTCAGTTAGGAGACGTAACAAACAATCTTAAAAATCTCAGTGGCTTATGACAACATTTATTTCTTGCTCACATTACATGTTAGTAATTGTAGGTTGGAGATTGAAGTTCTCCACCTCCATATTCTCACTCTAGGATTGGGCTGAAAGAACGAACCCTTTTGATGGACATGCTATTCTCTTGCAAAAGAAAAAGGCAAAAGAATTGGAAGAAATTGTGATGCTTCTTAAAACTTCAGCTTGGACTTGGCATCTGTCAAGTCATAGCCAATCCTAACAATGAGATGAAGAAGTATTCCTGTTGGGAACATCAGCACTGCAAGTTTCATCCAATAAGTGGGATGTATAATCCTGTTACTGTGAAGCAAGTGAATTACTGAGAACAGCTAATCTTAGACCTCTTTGGTTTTTATTTATTTCTATCCTATTATGTTAAAAAAAATCATTCATGTTGCTGTATAGACATATGTAGTTCATTGCTTTTAAGCATTGCATTATATTCCATAATGAATAGTCATCATATTTTACTTAGCCATTCTCCCAGTGATGAACATCTAAGTACCTTGAGCCCATGCTATCACAATGACGGCCTTCTAAAACATCTTCATACATGACTTTTAAGTGTGCAGATTTAGGGGATCCTGGGTGGCTCAGTCGGGTAAGCATCCGATTCTTGGTTTTGGCTCAGGTCATGATCTCATGGTTTTGTGAGTTTGAGCCCCGCACTGGGCTTTGTGCTCACAGTGCAGAACCTGCTTGTGATTCTCTGTCTCCTTAGCTCTTTGCCTCTCCTCCACTCGCATTGTCTCTGTCTCTCTCAAAATAAATAAATAAACTTAAAAAAAAACAAGTGTGCAGATCTATCTAGGATTGCTGGGTTTCAGGATGCTTAATTTCACTACAGCTGTACATTGTAGCTTATACAACTTACACTCTCCCAGTGGTGAATGAGAATTCCCATTTTCTTTTGTTCTTGACAACAGGTGATATTTTTCATCTGCTTGATATTAGTTACTTCATAAAGTTGCATCTCATTATAGTTTTAATGGGCATACATCTTATCAGTGAATGTGACTGTGTACGTAATTGGGGTTTCTTTTCTGTGAATTTCCCATTTGTCCATTTTTGTATTTGGCTTCCAGCCGTCTTCTTATTGATTTGCAGAAGCTTTTTGTATATTTTAATATCTCCATGACAGTTTTAGATGTTGCATTTATCTCCTTTGAGTGCAACTGTCTGCTAATTTTATCTATTGTGTTCTTTCTCAAACAGAAATCCTTAATTCTGATGTAGTCAGACCTATCATTTTTTACCTCATAGTTTTGTACTTCTTGGGTTTTACTTTTTTTTTTTAATTTTTAATGTTTATTTATTTTTCGAGAGAGAGAAAGACTGATTGTGAGTGGGGAAAGGGCAGAGAGAGAGAGAGAGACACAGAATCCGAAGCAGGCTCCAGGCTCTGAGCTGTCAGCACAGAGCTCAATGCACTGCTGGAACTCAACAGACTCGAGATCATGACCTGAGCTGAAGTCAGATGCTCAACTGTCTGAGCCACCCAGGAGCCCCTTTTTAAATTTTTATTTATTTATTTATTTTTATTTTTATTTTATGTTATTATTATTATTATTATTATTTATCTTGGGTTTTACTTGAGCAGTCTTCATTATCCAAGGATCATGAAAGTATTTTCTTACATTTTCTTCAGATAGCATTATAGTTTAATGTTATACTTCAGTTTTTTATTCCATCTAGATTGGAATGTAATGGTTCAAGATCTTTTACTTTATTCCGTATCATGAGTCAACCTGTCTCTATCCCTTATCCAAGTACTCCTGGTCTATAAGTAAAATCTATTAAAAAAATTTTTTTTTAATGTTTATTTATTGTTGAGAGAGAGAGAGAGACAGAGTGTGAGTGGGGAAGGGGCAGAGAGAGAGAGAGACACAGAATCCAAAGCAGGCTCCAGGCTCTGAGCTGTCAGCACAGAGCCCGATGCGGGGCTCAAACTCACAAATGTGAGATCATGACCTGAGCCGAAGTCAGATGCTTAACCGACTGAGCCACCCGGGTGGCCCAGTAAACTCTATTTTTTAAAACTTTCTTTCAAAGCTAATTCTCCTTGTCCTTCCTTCACCTCCAAAATTCATGAAAACACAGTCTACACTCTCCATTAAGAAGAACTCTGTACATTTTCTATCTTATTTTTTGTAACTCCTGTTTATTTCTTAATCTGCTACAATCTGGTTTCGGGACCCTAAAGTATATTTGGAATTGTTCCCAGTATCATCACAAAATGCCTCCTAATTGCCAGGTTTTATGGCCTATTTTCATTCCATATCTGCCTTGATTGACCTTCCTATAGTTTATTACACCACTGAAGCAAGCCCCATACTTCCTCACAAGCTCTGCCTTCTCTGCCTCTCAGGACCTTATTTCCACTTCGTTCCTCTCTCTGTCTCTACCCCACCCCCCTTTTATTACCTGTCTTCTTTTGTTCAACATAATTATTTTGAAATTCATCCCTGTTGTTGCATTTATTGATTCTTCATTCTTTGTAATTGCTGAGAAGTAGTTCATTTTTGGGATATACCACAGTTTCTTCATTCACTTGATAGATATTTGGGTAATTTGTAGTTTTTGGTTACTACACATAAAATTGCCATGAACATTAGTTTACCATCTCTGTACAGGCATATACTTTCATTTCTTTTGTGTAAATATGTAGGAGTGGATGGCTGAATCATATGACAGGCACATGTAAGTTCAAGTCTTAAAGAAACTACCAAACTATTTTCCAAAGTAGTTGTACTATTTATATTCCTATGAGCGGTTCCAGTTGCCCAGTGGAGACTCACTTTAATTTTAGCCATTCTAATAGGTGTGTAGGGGACCTCACTGTGGTTGTCATTTGCATCTCCCTAATGACTACTGGTTTTGTGAGTTTGAGCCCCGCACTGGGCTTTGTGCTCACAGTGCAGAACCTGCTTGTGATTCTCTGTCTCCTTAGCTCTTTGCCCCTCCTCCACTCGCATTGTCTCTGTCTCTCTCAAAATAAATAAATAAACTTAAAAAAAATAAGTGTGCAGATTTTTTCATTTATTTATTAGCCTCTTGTATATCTCCTTTTTTGAAGTATCTAGTCAAATATTTTCCACACTTTTATTGGGTTGTGTTTTCTTACTACTGGGTTTTGAGAATTCTTTATAGATTTTGGATATAAGTCCTTTATTAGACATGTAGACTTGAAAACATATTTTCCTAGTCAATGACTTATTGTTCCAGTCTCTCTCTCTCTTTTTTTTAACGTTTATTTATTTTTGAGAGAAAGAATTATTTTTTTAACGTTTATTTATTTTTAACGTTTTATTTATTTTTTAACGTTTATTTATTTATGCTTGAGAGCATGAATGGGAGAGGGGCAGAGAAAGAGGGAGACACAGAATTGGAAGAAGGCTCCAGGCTCTGAGCTGTCAGCACAGAGCCAATGCGGGGCTCAAACCCATGAACCATGAGATCATGACCTGAGCTGAAGTTGGACGCTTAACCAACTGAGCCACCCAGGTGCCCCTCTTCCATTCTCTTAAAAATGTCATTCAAAAAGCAGAAGCTTTTAATTGTTCTGTATGGAACAATTTGTTCTGTATGGGTAGTGATTTTGGCATCACATTAAGAAATCTTGGGGCGCCTGGGTGGCTCAGACTCTTGATTTCCACTCAGGTCATGATCTCAAGGTTCATGAGTTTGAGCCCCACATTAATCCCTGTTGGGATTCTCTCTCTCTCCCTCTCCCTCTGCCCCTCCCTCATTCTCGGGCTCTCTCTTAAAATAAATAAATTAACTAATTAAAAAAAATTAAGAAATCTTAGCCTAACCCAAGGGCATAAAGAATTTCTCTTATGTTTTCTTCTACTTTTTTTTTTAAGTTTTTTTTTTTTAATTTTTTTAACGTTTATTTATTTTTGAGACAGAGAGAGACAGAGCATGAACAGGGGAGGGGCAGAGAGAGAGGGAGACACAGAACCGAAAGCAGGCTCCAGGCTCTGAGCCATCAGCCTAGAGCCCGACGCGGAGCTTGAACTCACGGACCGTGAGATCGTGACCTGAGCTGAAGTTGGACGCTTAACCGACTGAGCCACCCAGGCGCCCCTTGTTAAAGTTTATTTTGAGAGAGAGTATACATGCATGCACATGAGCAGGGGAGGGGCAGAGAGACAGGGAGAGGGAAGCAGCATGGGAGCAGGCTCCATGCTGTCAGCAGGGAACCTGACGTGGGGCTCAATCCCACAAACCTGTGAGATCATGACCTGAGCCAAAATCAAGAGTCGGATGCTTAACTGACTGAGCCACCCAAGTGCCCCTCTCTTGTGTTTTCTTCTAGACAATTTATAGTTTTAGGCTTTACATTTAGGTGTTCAGTATATCGAGCTAATTTTTGTATATGGTGTGAAGTATGGATCAAAGTTTGGTTTTTGCATACAGATATCCAATTTTCCAGCACCATTTGTTGAAAAGACTGTCCTTACTTCACTGAATTGCTTTTACATCTTTGTACAAAAAAAAATCACCTGATTACATATTTGAGGGTCTATTTCTAGACTTTATTTTCTGCTCCATTGATTTGTTTATTTCATTCCAGTACCACACTATCTGAATTACTGCAGCTTTATAAGAAGTTTCAAAATCAAGTAGTGACATTCTCCAATTTTGCTCTTATTGTTCAAAGTTATTTTGACTATAAAGCTCTTCACATTTAAAAAAAGTTAGAATTATCTATTTCTACAAAAGAAGGCTGTTGAGATTTTGATTGGGATTGCATTGTGAATCGACTGAGCAATTTGGGGAGAATTAACATCTTAGCAATATTGTCTTCTGATCCATGAATATACTATATCTCTCCATTTATTTAAGTCTTCTTCAGATTCAGCAATGTTTTGTAGTTCTCAGAATACAAGTCTTGCACATATTTTGTTGAATTTATCTTTAAGTATTTTAAAATTTTGATGCTATTATAAGTGGTATTGATTATTAACTTCTATTCCCATTACTAGTATAAAGAATATCTTCTGTTCTGCAACCTTGCTAAACTCACTTATTAGTTCTAGTATTTTTTTTTTCTAGAAAGAGAGACAATGTGAGCAGGCAAGAGGGAGAGAGAGAGAGAGAGAGAGAGAGAGAGAATCCTAAGCAGGCTCAATGCTCAGGACAGAGCCCCATGTGGGGCTTGATCCCATGACTCTGGGATCATGACCTGAGCCCAAATCAAGACTTGGATGCCCAACCAATTGAGCCCCCAAGGTGCCCCTCTTTTTCTTTTTTTAAAAAATAGAATCCATTAGGAGTGCCTAGCTGCCTCAGTTGGTAGAGCATGTGATTCTTGGTCTTGGGGTTGTGAGTTCGAGCCCCATGTTACACATAGAGATTACTTAAAATAAAAAAAAAGTGAATAAAAAAATAGAATCCATTAGATTTTATACTTAGAAAATTATGTCTGCAAATAAAGCCAGTTTTACATCTCCCTTTCCAATCTGGATAGCTTTTGTTTCTTTTTCTTGTTTTACTGCACTGGCTAGTACCTCCAATGTAATGTTTGAATAGAACATTATAGAACATGAGTATTATTGCCTTATTCCTAATCTTAGGGGAAAGCATTAGTCTTTCATAATTAAATTTGATGTAAGGTGTAGGTTTCTTCTTGATGTCCATTATCAGGTTTAGGAAATTCCTTTCTATTCCTGGTTTATTGAGTTTTTACCTGAAATGGATGTTGAATTTTGTCAGATGTTTTTTCTGAATCTTTTTTTTTCCACTCAAAAATTCTGAATTTATTTTTTTCAAAACCAAATGCTGGGACATGATTATACACAACCAGTGGCATCAGACATTGAATCTGATGGATAATTACAATAGCCACATTCCAAAAAAATTATTTTCACTGAGAGTAAACTTTATGCTCTTTTTCCTTCAGGAACTCTAATTAAACTTCTATTAGGTACTTGAATTTGTCTTAAATGGTATTCTGTTCATTGTTAAAAAACTTGTTTTTATGTTTCACTATGGATGATTTTTATTGCTAATTTTTTCAAGTTTACCAATTGCTTCTGCTATAATGTATAATCTGCTATTAATACCATCCAACTTTTTTTTCCATCTCAGATAGTGTGGCTTTAATTTCTAGAAGCTTGATTTGGATCTTTTCTATATCTTTAATATCTTTAACAAACTTAATGCAGCTAACATAGTTGTTTTAATATAATTGTCTAATAATTCTAGTATTGTGTCATTTTTGGCTAATTTTCAGTTGATTGATTTTTCTACTAATTATGGGCCATATTTTTCTGCTGCTTTGCATGCCTCTCAATTTTTTACTGGATGCTACACATTGCAAATTTTAACTTTTGGGTATACAAATTTTTATTTTTCTATACAAATTCTTTTTTTTTTTTTTTGAAATGTATTTATTTATTTTGGGGGGGAGGGGAAGAGAGAGAGGGAGAAAATGAGAATACGAAGCAGGCTCTGCACTGTCAGTGCAGAGCACTGATGTGGGGCTCAAACTCACAAACTGTGAGATCATGACATGAGCCAAAGTCAAGAGTTGGCTGCTTAACTGAGCCACTTAGGCACTCCTGATTTTCTATACAAATTCTTAAGCTTTGTTCTGGGATGCAATTTTTTTTTAAGTTTATTTATTTATTTTGAGAGAGAGAGTGTTAGAGTGCACGTGCACAAGTGCACCAGGAGGGGGAGGGGCAGAGAGAGGGAGAGAGAGAGAATCTAAAGCGGGCTGTGCACTGCCAGCACAGAGCCCGATGTAGGGTTCCAACTCATGAACCCCGAGATCATGATCTGAGCCAAAAATCGAGAGTCGGACACCAACTGAGCGACCCAGGCCCCAGGGAAATAGTCTGATTCTTTTGAGTCTTGCTTTTAGTATATGTGCTGCACTGGAGTCCTGGCTATTAAAGTTTTTGTTTTTGTTTTTGTTTTTTTTTTAGATGGGAGCAGAGCAGCACTTAAGTCTAGGGTTAATTATGGCCCACATAGAGACAAAAACCTTCTGGGCACTCTATTCAATGTTCTGTGAATTATGAGCTTTGTCAGTCTGGCTGCGGAGGACAGAAACTACTAGTGTCATGTGAGCTCTGAGTACTGTTCTATCTTCTCCTTTGGGGTGGTTTCCTCACATGCATGTGCTGATTAGTATTCAGTTGAAGATTCTGGGTGGGGGCCAGCTCTGAAGATCTCTGGAGATGTCTGTCATTATAGCTTTCTTATCTCCAATACTCTTCCCTCCCAACTCCCAGCTTTACCTCAACTGAGGGAGATTGCCCGGCCATGCCTTGATTACCCCTCACTGCTGGGACAATCATAGGATTCACTTTGTTTCCTGTTTCAGTCCTTTTTTGCCTAAAGTCCAGTGTCTTGAAAAGTGTTGTTCAATATGTTTTGCTCAGTGTTTAGTTGGTTTAGGTTAGAGACTAAATCCACTCCCCATTTTTCCATCTTGGTCAGAAGCAGAACTTTTAGAGCACCCACCTGGCTGGCTCAGTCAGAATATCATGTGACTCTTGATCTTGGGGTCATGAGTTTGAGCCCCACATTGGGTACAGAGATTACTAAATAAATAAATAAATAAATAAACTTAAAACAAAAAGAAGCAGGACTCTTTAACATTTAAAAACACCCAAACATATCTTTTGACTCCATACTCTTTGATTACATCTTCATATTTATGGTGCATTTATAATTGTGTGCATTGCATTATTAAATATTTCCCTGGCAAGAGAAAACTTTTCTTTTGACTAGAGATTGATGAGAAATTAATTACCCATTATGATTTTACACACAGAATAACTGGATGAATTTCTAGAGACCAGCTTCTAGCTCCATTCATTTAAAACCTTGTTTCCACCCCACTTCTCACTTTACTTTTAGTGCCAGGTGCTATAGAATATGTCAATAGCAATACAACCTTTGGTGCTACTTCTTCATGTCGTTATGCAAAGCAAGGCAGCATGGTGACTAACGGGAGCATTTCTGGAAGTCGTTCCGACACTGGGATGGCAAAAACTCAACCATACATGCAAGCGATTGCAAACCACATAAATGTATTTCACTCAAAAATAGTCCCCTTTAGCTGAATTCCAAAAATGCTTGTGGCCACCATTCCAAGGTTACCCAGTATAGGGGAAAGTATGATATAGGAGAAGTCAGAATGAAGAGAGACAGCAGTCTTAACCGATTGCAGTGAAGATATCTTACTTTTGCAAATTTTATAAAAACGTATGACCATACGAACACATTCCTTGTGCCCTTCAGGGTTGGAAAGGTGCCATGCCAGCGATGGTCCTTGAAGCTTAAACCATTAGCTCCATGGTCAATCTACTTCTGCTCATGATGCCTCAATTCAGGCTCCCAGTGGCTCACCAACGAGAGTCTAAATTCTTCCTGTTTTTATCATAGTCCACATAACACGTTACTTTACGTTTGTCTCTCTCGCCAGCATTCGACCCCCCTAAAGTCCTGTAACTCACTGGTTTCTTCATCCCAGTGCCTATCCGAGTGTGGTACCTAGCAGGATGTCTGAATGAATGAAACGTCTTTGTTTTCCTTCCATCGATCGCCGGCTCTTGCTTACTTACTGGGCTCCTTATTAAGGACTTGTTTTTTATAGCATCGACCGTATAGGAGGAGTAAACATTTTGGAAGCGTAATTAAATGGATGAATGGATGAATAAGTAAATGTTGATAGAGTCATCCTGACCCCTGTTTAACAAATAGTTATGCAGCACCTATTATGTGCCAGTCACTGTTCTAGGATTTACATAATCCTAACAGCTATCTCTTGCTGAGGGTTTTCTTCTGCTCCGACTAGTGTGTGAAGTCTTGGATTTGCTCATTTAAGGCTCACAACCGTCGTGCAGGGTGGCTTCCATTATTCTCTCCCATTTTACTACTTCGGGCTTCCACGCGTGCCCCGCAAGGGGGACTGCTGCTGTGTGCCGCGCACGTCCCCCCAGAGAGGCGGCTGAGCGCCAGCACCGGGAGGGGACGTATCCCTGTTCCCGCAGCGTCTCCCAGGCGGTCCCTTTCTGACCGTAGACCCTGCCTTTGCCCCGAGAATCACAGCGACTGAAACGCCAGGGGGCGCCAGCGATTCAGCTTTCGGACCGGGGGCGGGGCTGCCCGTCGCCCGGAGCCGCCTTGCGTGGGAGCCACCCAGCTTCCCTTCCAGACACGCAGTCCGCGGGCCGCCCTTCCACCCGCTGCCTCTCGCCATAAAGGCAGCGAGTCTTCCGCCGGGCACTCACTGTGTGCCGGGCACTTGCCTGCTTCATCGCACCGAATTCTCACAAAACTCTAAGAGGGAGGTGCTCAGATCTTCATTGTATTGATGCTGACCCGGAGGCTAGCAGAGGTTGATCGACTTGCCCAAGGCTACCCCAGAATGGCAAAGCTCTCGTTCTAAGCTGCTTTCTTGCTCCGTCAAGCCTTTGCCTTCTTTATCTTAGGCACACAATGTACGCACATCCCTGTCGTTACAAACCGGGATCCTTCTCCCTTCTGTGTGCCTCTGGACCCATAAATTTCCCTGCTATGCTGAACTTCTCCGGCGGGTTGGGCCCCATCTCCCGCTCTCTCGGGGACACCTGCTGCATGCTTCCGAGCCCTGCCCTGAGATGTCCCATCTGCTAGATTCGTTCCCCCATCGGAGTGTAAATTCCAGCCCTTAGCATGAGGCTTGACACGGAGTTGGTTCTTAATAAACATACGGTGAATAAATGGCTGACACACACAGCAAGTGTGTGTGTGTGTGTGTGTGTGTGTGTGTGTGTGTGATCAGCATAGCTCAGAGCCTGCACAGAGCCAGCAGCAACAAACACCGGTTGAAAATATGTGATTGAGGACTTAACAGTTTGACATTTACATTTTGTTCTCCCTTCTTTATGTTTGTATCCAGCAGGGACTGCAAACTCCCAGAAGGTGGGGATAAGGAATGCGGGCGTGTGTGTTGGGGGGGTGGGCAGTGCACCCGGTGTTGGGGTGGAGAGGAGAAGGCACAGGGCAGGGAGCAGAGCTTTCCCATGGTGAGAATAAGGCCCACATAGAGAATGAGAGAGAGAGGAAGGGAGTGAGAGCAGAAGGAACATGAGGCCTGAATGGGAGCCTTGTGTGTGGCCCGGTGCTGCTGACTCACCAAGACTCAGGAGAGGGAAAACACGCTAGGGATGAAGAAGGGGCCTGTATGCTGTGGTCGCCACTCTAAACCACCCTGCTACCCTGAGGACACCCTGTCTGCTCTGAGGCCCCAACGGTCCTGGAAGGCTCTGCTCTGGGCTGGCTGCACTGGGGGAGCGGGAGAGTGGGCCTGGCTGAGAAGGGAGATGGGCAAGTCTTCTGAGCCCGCAAAAGGCCCTTCCCAGGAGAGCCAGCTGTGGGTTTTGAGTTCAGGTGGGGAAGGAGGCCTAGAGGAAGAGGCGTCTCTCTCCCTTAGCAGTCGGCTGCCCTCCTCTGCCAGCAGGCGTGGCAGGAGGTACAAGGAGATAGATGCTTGTGGCTTCAGTGGCTTCTTGTCCATACCTGAGAGCACATGCCTTGTGAGCAAGTGCTTCTCAGAACTGATGCTGGACAGATGGAAGCACAGCCTGGGAACAGAAGCTCTACCATCCTCCCCACTCCCGGCCTCACCTCAGCTGTCAAACCGGTTCAGGGGCAGGAGGACGGGATTTCTGTGGCAACAGGTATGGCAGGCAGCCCTAGGCCAGTGGGCAGAGGATGAAGCTTGGAATATGGGGCAGCCCAGGTGAACAAGATCAAAGCCCACTGTGGAGAAGCAGGTGAGAGGAAGGAGGGAGTGCCGGAGGGAGCAGCCAGGGCTGGGCCAGGGATTCCTGCTTCCAGGTCAGCTCAGGGAGGAGCAGTCAGTGCAGGCTCAGAGTGGGGGGCCTGACTACAGACAGTCTGGGCTCTGCCATCAACTAGACCTGGAAACCTGAGCAACTCACCTGACCTTTCTGGGCCTCGTTCTCCTCTGTAATATGACAGAGCTAGCTAGCATCAAGGGTCTCTAAGCTTCCTGCCAGCTCTAACATTTGAGGACTTCATGTGTGTAGGCAAATCATCCCTCTGCTTTCTCTTCACCAAAACGCTCATTCCTTCAGGATCTCGTTCCTACTGAAAGTCTCAAAAGCTGGCTAAGCAGTGGATTCATACTTAGGTGGGTGACTGACAATAGGCTAGTATTCTTAACTCCCCAAATGTATTATTGTTTTGTTTTGTTTTTTTAAGTTTACTTATTTATTTTGAGTGAGACAGAGACAGTGCAAGAGGGGGAAGAGCAGAGACAGAGGGAGACAGAAAATACCAAGCAGGCTCCACGCCATCAGCGCGGAGCCTGGTTCTGGGCTGGAACTCATAAATCTTGTGAGATCGTGACTTGAGCAGAAACCAAGAGTCAGATGCTTAACTGACTAAAGCACCCAGGAGCCCCTATTATTACTGTTTTGACTGTTGTGTGGCCAGTGGAAGGAGAGTGGACTCGAAGGCCAAACAGGCGAAGGTTTGAATCCCACCTGTGTCGTTGAATCTCAGCCCTGCTCTGCTGCAGGGCCGGAGGCAATTTACTGGGCCTCAGTCGGCCTTAATTACCTTGTGGGTCAAGAAGGAATCCCTGCTTCGATTAAATCAGGTAACATAGGAGATGCCCTGGCACCAAATAAAATACTCAGAAAATGTGCCTGCCCTCCTTTGGAGGACTTGATCGTGACCTAAAGGGACAGAGGAGAGTCTGAGATGGAGGCTGGGTGGGGGGTGGTTACACACCTTTGGGATGCACAGGAAGGGAAGAGAGGGAGAGGGGGGAGGAAGAAGGGAGGAAAGGCTGAGCTGCGTTAGTCTCAATAAAGGGCTCAGCCAACCCTACAGGGGTTTTGAACTAGGGAACGACCCGGCAGAGTGGTCTAGATTTGGGATGGGGGGGCCAGGTCTTTATACTCCATGCCAATCAGTCTTTGGACAGCAGCTGCCCCTTACAGGAGAGGTGACCCTGGTCAAGCCGATTCCTTTCAGTTCAGGCAATTCCTGAGGGGCTTATACCCGAGGGCTCTTTTCTGACATTTCCTGCAGCTCAGGCAATAAATCCTTCATTTCTGAAGGGGACCTGAGTGGCTACCATGTTGAGTTAGTCAGTTGGACTCTTGGCAAATTAAGTAGGGGACTGACTCCCCGGGGAGAAGGCCAACCTTCTCAGTAATTTCTCAGAGGCAACCATTTCACAGCGGCGCGGAGAGAGCCACATGATACTCCACGTGCTCTCCGGTGTGATGGCAGCATGAACATTCACGCTATGGGGAGAAGAGGAGAAGTTGCTTTTATATCCCTCCAAGGCAAGAAGTCACTTGCAAGGTGTCCCAGAAGGATTCATTTGACTTAAAAAAATTTTTTTTCAAATGTTTATTTAAAAAAAAATATTTTTTTAACGTTTATTTATTTTTGAGATAGAGACAGAGCATGAACGGGGGAGGGGCAGAGAGAGAGGGAGACACAGAATTGGAAGCAGGCTCCAGGCTCTGAGCCATCAACCCAGAGCCCGACGCGGGGCATGAACTCACGGACCGTGAGATCGTGACCTAGCTGAAGTCGGACGCCCAACCGAATGAGCCACCCAGGCACCCCTATTTATTTTTGGGAGAGAGAGAGAGAGAGCATGAGCTGCGAGGGGGCAGAGACATAGAGGGAGAGATACAGAATAAGAAGCAGGCTCCAGGCTCTGAGCTCTCAGCACAGAGCCAGACGCAGGGCTTGAACCCTCGAACTGTGAGATCATGACCTGAGCCGAAGTCGGGACGTTTAACCGACTGAGCCACCCAGGCACAGGTCATTTGGCTCTTTTCAAAGTTTGGTTTTCATTTCTCTCTTTTGCTTATGGAGATTTTGAGGGTATGAGGGAACACTTGTGGGTAATGCAGGATTTTTGCAAGGAGGTCCTTTCTCTATTTGCCTTTTCCTAGGTTTTCCCTACAAGTTACTTGGGAATGTTTTGCAGATGCTGTGCCCTGGGGGCTCCTTCTTACACCAGCCCCAAGTCCTTGCAGAAAGCACACCACACTGGTGTCTGTCAGTCTCCCTGAAACAGGACTCAGTTCTTGGGGACTTCCAGTGCCTCTGTCTGTGACCACGTCCTAAGACTAAGACAAGCCAACTGAAGCATCATGCAAACACAGAGAGATACTGCAGAACCCTAGGTAAACCAGGGCTTTGGAGAGAGGAGAAAAGACATTTGCTCCTTTTCTAGTTAACTTTTTATCTGCCCACAAAGAGCTCTGTGTGCTACCATAACGCTTTTGCCAGAATTACCTTCAATAACCCTGTATGGCATTTAAACCCCACTTACGTAATTCAGTTGTCTCTGTTAACATTTCATGTGTTAATGTTTTGCTTTGCCCAACTAGAAGATGAGTACCCTGAGGGCAGGAAACACAGTTCAACGTGTGTTTTCCATAATAGCTACCTTTCTGGCTCATCTTAAATATTTAAGAAACATTGGTTGCTTGAGGGGAATTAACAAGAAAGATGCTTTTTGTTCAGCATATCTGACCTGAGAAAGGTCTCCTGGTGTTGGTTAGGTCTGAGAATCCACTCCTGGGGGTGGGGGTTGTTAGGGCCAGTGGGAAGAGCTGTGTGGTGTCTTGCAGGGTTCCACCTGGTCCAGCCTTAGAATCAGCCCAGGCACTCATCTTAGAGCCCCACCTTGGATTACTGAATCAGAATTCCCAGGGCGGGGCCTGGGCCTGGCCAACAAGCACCTCAGGAGATACTCATTTGGGAAACACAAGTAGTGGAAAGTGGGAAGCACCAGGGGCTTAATCCATGCTGTCACTCACCAAGGGCCCTTATACCAATCTCTGGTACTCAATGACCTCATCTGCACATGGGCAGTAACACAGTGCTGGGACCCAAGTAAGTACTCTTGGCTCTGAATATCACTGACATTCTGGCAAACCAGATTCAGGAGTTTAAGACATCACCTCAGTCAGAGGCAAAGTTCTTGTGAAAGAACAGGTAAGGGCAATGAGGCACTGTTTCTCAAGATCGAGCCTCAGACCACCTGCATTAGCAGGCCCCTAGGCTGAATCCTCAGGAGTCCTTATCTTAGAAGGTTTCACAGGTTACAGTAAGGTTTGGGAACTGCTAGCCCAGTCTTCTTTCTCCTTTGCTTTTACCAATGAATTGGCCATTGATGTGCAAGCAGCAGATGGGTGCTCTTAAGTTTTGTCAACTGGCTTTACAGCAATTACATGAAAATTACTCCCAGGAAACAATGCTCATTGCTTACATCAGACTCAGAATTATGAGAACAGATCCTATTTTGAAGCCAGCATTTCAAGACATTTAAAGTTCTGTTTCAAAGACCAAGCATCAGAAGAGCTGCTTATAAATTGACAAGGCAGCATTGCTACTTCTGGGGAACATGGCGGAGCAAGACGGTCCTAAGGCTCACTTCGTCCCACAGATACACCTAGATAACACCCATAGCAGTATAAATAACCTAGAAAAGGACCCAAAGACTGGCAGAATACTCTCCACTGCTAAATGCAGAGAAGAGGCCACCTCCAAGAGGGTAGGAAAGGTAGAGACACGGTCTAGAGCCAAACAGACCTGCAGGATCTGCAGGACTGTCCGTGGGAGGGAGGGATGCTCTAGGTGTAGAAAGGGGAGAGGAGCAAACCCCACCCAAGGCATGACAGACCACCTGGGGAAGACAAGGCAGCATTACTGACAGTGAGGCTGTTCCGGGAAGACATACCCAGTGTTTGTTGAAATGATCATTAATTGGCTTAAATGCTAGAAACTTAACATATGTAAACATCCATATTGTTTGAACGTCACAAGATTTTCAAGTGCTTTTGTCTGCCTACAGCTCTCACTTGCTAACGATGTAGCACAACAGCACTGGACTAAGAGGAACGATGAGGGATTTGATAGTCACCTGTAAAATGAGAGGGCACGACAAGATCAGGCGTTCTTAAGCTAGAGGACGTGAATCATGGATGGCTTCAGGGTCTTTGGATCCTGTGAAGCCATCAACCAAACTCTACATACTAGTATATCCATTTGTCTGGGGATGGTGCCTAGCTTTTTTCAGATTCTCAGGTCCAGACCCGCCCCCCCCCCCCCCCCGCCCCAGGGTTTGAAAAGTACAGACTGGATTATTGCCAAGGCTTCTTCCAGCTCTAACGTTCTAAAGAAAACCAATATGCCAGCTCCTTTTGGAGTCTAACCTGGATGGGTCACTGACTTCACTTGGGTTTTTGAAAGCCACAGACGAGTGCTTCCTCTACACCACCTGCTCCTTCCCCAACAAAACAGGCCTTGTTGTGCAACATCCTTCACTTTGTACAAACAAGACTAGATTTTCCCCAGACAGAATGATTTAACTTGTTTTAATGTAGTCTGCTATAAAAGTGGATGAAGACTTCTGCATGGTACATTTGGCTTTACAAACGATGATTTAGTTAATGCTTGTGTTATGTGTCGCACATCCATTATAATCTGTTGAGTAGTAACACAGCTTTCACAACATGGGTTAATACCGAAATTGTGAATCATGGAACTTTTACTTAGCACACACACAATCTACAGCAAATTTAAATACTAATCTAGAATACCTAACTGGAGTATTGGATCCATTGCAATATTGTGCTTATTTATCTTAGAAGATAGGCAACTAGCAAAAATACACGTTTCTTTTGCATTTCCCCCACCCCCATATTACACTGTAAAAGAAATACATTATTCAGTGCATTTCCTAAGAAATAAACCTCCTTATAGTATTTCTCTCTCTATATATATATCTATGCCAAAACAAAGGAAGAGCACAATGCAACTTTTAAGATTACCATTTAAAGCAAGAGAGGTAATAAAACTCTGGGGCTATAGCCCCCTCTCCTGTTTAAAAAGTTCAGCTATTTTATCATCAACACTTCATTTGGCTATGCGTGGGAATAAAATTTCATGCATGATCGCTTTGGGCAATTTCTAAGATACCACCTTCATCATTTGGTAGATGCCCTGGGCCATTAGTAGTATTTTAATTTTTTCTGTATTGGCCTTAATCAAACCGTAAACCCTGGAGACACCAATTGTGATTTATACATTGATTTCCATCACCTGCCTGTCCCCCCATCAATTCATATTGGATTGGGAAGAAGTAGATTTAAATTATAGCAGGGCAGGGCTTCTGGGTAGACACTGGCTTGGGAGAATGTATGTGAGGACACCAAGGCCTCTCCATCCATGGACAAATCATATAACCACCTTCTTTGAGCTGGGTTGCAAAGTCTTGTTTGGAAGACGAGGATCCTCATTATATTCTATAGCCTCTGTCAGCTGTACTAGCCTACAAGTTGGAGAGTGGAGGTGTCTGTCCTCACAAACTAACGACGATGCAAATGATGGAAGTTTCTAGAATGAATGAGGTTGCAACTTGTCAGCTTCTGAGCTAAACCCAGCTGCACAAGTGTTTAACTAGAAGTTTAAAATTGTTTTTGAATCTGTTTTGATATTTAAAAATGAGAATGTTTCTATGAAAATCTGGCTTTCCCCCAAATTTGAGGAGCTGGTAACCCTGGGCTAACACTATCGCACGGCAGCAAGCAGCTGGAGCTCAACAGGGGTGGCCCTTTCCTTTCACAGGGGGCCTGGGCACTTCCGTTTGCTACAGCTCCCCCTCTCCTGGCTGTCTTACAGCGCTTGATTGAGTGACCTGTTTCACTCATTCATTTGGCCAGTGGAGTTTTGTGATGCTGGGGTGAGTTTGGCTCTGGTTTTTCGTGATGCTGAAGACCTGACTTCATTTGGAATTTCCCCATGTCCCTGTGGACAAGATTCCTCCTTTGACTGATTGGGTCCCAGCTGCATCTAGTTGCTGTGACAGGTAATCTTAATGTGCATGTCTACTCGTCCTTTATGCTATATTGCAAACTCCAAAGATATAATCACGCTAATATTTATGTGTTTAAGTGTGTGTATGTTAAACACGTAAAGGGGTGTGTATCTATACATATATGTATATATGTATGTGTGTGTGTGTGTGTGTGTGTGTGTGTGTATACACACACACACACACACATTCTTCCATTTAGGGAAAAGTTAATTTGGTTCCACAGATATAGACACCAAGTGTTGGCAGCTCGGAGAAGAAGTGTAATATTGGTAAAACCTGTATAATTCTGACTTATAATATTACAAAGAGAGTGACTTTTCAGTTATTGCTTTTTGATTACAGAATAAAGATCTCATTCTGTTGAAAAACTTTTATACAGAATGAGTAGCCATTTTCTATTCAAGTAATAGCGATTGGAATCAGAAGTTCCTTACACAACAGTAGATGCCCGAAGACCTTTTTTGAAAGGAGATGTGATTTCATTCCATTCAAGAATTTATGCAGGAAACTGGGAGTGACTTAATTTTTCAGAAGTACAAGAAAATCGGCACCCCAGCTGCTTACTGCTCAGGAGGGTTTCTCAAGGGCTCTATAAAGCTCAGCTTTGTGGGGAGTCCACAACCACCTTTAGGATTCCCATCCTACTGATGCAGCCTTGTTTCTGGACACAGAGCTTATATTAAAAACAGCAAAAGAGGGTTAAAAGCAGTGTTGGTTTTTAACATTCAGGATTCACGGAGGATCTCATTTTCTGCAATTAGATGATCCATTTTGTGTTTTCGCTGCAGAATCACATTCATATGGCAGTCTTATTTCAGGCACTTTTTAAACACGTTCATCTGGAATAAAAATTTACACGAACCACTTTCTGCATAATTCAAAATGAGTGTTGAGTGATTCTAGTCCCAAAATAGCAAATCACCACCTGGTACTCAATTAGCTTTCTCCATCACAACAGGTTGGTGACTGCCGAGCTGGAGATGTCTTTGAGGTGCCCTTCCCGCGTTAGTACAAAGGTGTGAGTCATACAAATCCAAACTACTCGGTTTCCACTTAAAAAAATACAAAAAGGTGAAACACACTAAATGTATTATACAGATGGTTTCAGCTACTATCAAAATAAATAACATGATCTGACTCAACGGTTTGACTCTGAGCTCTTGGGCAAAATCTGGTGGAATGTCAGACGTGGAGCCTCCCGCTAGGGACTAGCTGCTGGTAGGCAGAAGGATCTCGACGTCCTTGCCGTTAGCCACAACGGCATTTGAACAGCAGCTGCCGGCTAGGTCTTCTGCGGCAGCCAAGGAGGAGGCCTGGGAAGGGGTTTTGGTCAATGGAGTGGTAGTGGATGGAGAGGGAGTGAGGCCCGGTTTTTTGGGTGGGATGGGAGGCGGGTGTCCTCTCTCAGCTCTGGGGATGGTGGGGGACTTGATCCCTGGAGACAGAGGGCTCAGTGGACTGGACACTTTCCCTGGAGTAGGGGAATGGCTGGTGTCCCCTCTCGAGGTGGCAGTGCTGGCCAGATTCCGATAGTCTGTGCCAAAGGGAGAGCTGTTGGGGGAGACGGGCTTGATCGGCCCTTGCTGGCTAGTGAACCTGGAGAGCACCTGAGTGACTGTGTTGCGGGCCTGCTGCTTGGCGGCAGAGTTGTCTAGGAGTGTGGGAGACAGGTCCCTGGATGGAGGGCTCTGCAGACCACTGGCCTGTTGGTCCTGATCTGCTTGGGACTGAAATTTGTGCCGCGCTGCATGGAACCGCTGGTTGATCCCTACTTGGTAGGATGACTGGTAGCCGGGGCTGCTGGCTGAGGACCCCAACAAGCGCTTAGTTAGCACTGGGGAAGAACAAGGAGAGGATGTGAGAGAGGAGGAGGCGGTGCTGCTGGGAGACAGCGAGCCCCCGCTGGACGGGAGGTGACCAGGTGCTGGGACAGGAGTCTCAATTCCCACAGGACACCCGCCATTCTCCACTGTTTTCTCTTGGGCCAACCCCACAGACCTCTCTCGTGGAGGCACTTGGTTTTCCACACTGCTGCCTGTAACCAACTCCTTGGCAGTTTGTATCTCGGGCTCCAAATGGCCATTGGTTTTTGCATAAGAGTAAGTAGGAGTGGTGGGGCCAGGCAGCCCAGTGGTCAGCACCTTGGCTACGTTGCTCCCGTGGGTTCTTTCTGCCTGGAAACCTTCCGTTTGGCAAAATACAGACACCAGCACAGGAGACTCAGTCGCTGTGCCCTTAGATACGGTTACCGGTTTCTTGGATTGCTCAGTAGGGCTACTATGCTGGTAAGAAGCCTCCAGATCCTTCACGATCTTCTTCAAACTTTCCATCTCTTCTTTTAGAGTTCTGGTCCGGTTCTCTTCTCGGTTCAGTTTTGCCCTCAGCTGCTCTCTTTCGATGTCGAACTCAGACAGCTGCTTCTCCACCTGGGCTTCTGTCTGCAAGCCTCGCTTCCGCTCCGCGGCCAGCTCTTCCTCCAGCTGGCTCACCCGGCTCTTCTCCTTCTCCAGTTTCCGGCTCAGCTCTCCCGCCCTCTGCCCCTCCTCGGCTGCCTTGCTGGTGGCTTTCTTGCATTCGAGCACCAGCACGGACGAGAGCTGCTTGTGGCGGGAGCGCTCCTCCTCCAGCTGACTGGACAGCTTCTTCTGCTCCTTCTCAAACTTTTTCACTTGGGACTTCTCAAATTCCAGCTGGAAAAGAAGGCCGCCATACATGGTGATTAGAGTAAGAAAATGAAGAGATACGCTGCAAAACTACTCTCCAGGCGAGTGTCCTGGCTAGCTCTTCTCTGGCACGTGGTCTGCCACGGATGCCATGTGCTTAGCTCCAGTATTTCTGAAGTCTTACAGTCCCTCCCATGGAAATGGACACGCTACGGCTTAATCTTTCCCTGATGGTCGAGGAGGCACCTCTGCTTCCTGTACTGTTATCGGCAGGAATATGAGCCATCATCTGTGTTTTAGGTCTATGGAGCGCTCAGAAGATTGGAACCCACCGATACAGAAAACAGGAAGCCATATACACCAGGTTTCGTGCTGAATGCTGATGAAAACAGAACGATTTATTGATTTTAACTCTGGTAGAGTGAACACACGGTGTTCTGTGTGTCTCAGGTGTACAACATAGCGATTCAACACTTCTACATGTTACTCGGGGCTCATCACTTTGAAAGCTTTGGTAATCATTCTTTCTGGTCTTAAAAACGGAATAGTTGCATTTAAACGCTACTTGTTATGCAAATGCAGTCTATTTTAATTATCATCCCAACCCCCTATTTAAGGCAGAGAAACTCTAACCTAGAGGGAAAGTGTTGATGGAACACTATTAGTGTTTTTCAAACTCTGAGACCCAGTGGATGAGGAAACTAATCTCATGAGCCACGATCAAAATTAAAAAAAAAAAAAAAAAAAAAAAAAAAGAATGGTTATTGTAACCAGTAAGGGTTATATGGGATTTCATCAGATTTTTGTTTTAGGCATGTGTTTATGTATGTATATATATTGGGCGGTGATATAAAATGTATTTCTTACTAGGATTCCTAGGTCAAAATACTTGAGAGTTTGAAGCTAGTGTTCCCAGAGTACATTTTATAGAATGACAGTCCCACAGTGAGTGATCTATGTCAAAACAAGATTCTATGAAAACATAGATTTGCTAAACTCAGAATACCCTATCTTGTTCTTAAGACTCACAATGTGCTTTTCTGTACTACAGGGTCCAACAAATTGAATTAGAAATCTATTTAACTTTGTTTAATCCAGTAATTCCCAGATTTGACCACAAAGCCCTTTCTTTTTGAGCAACACTAATTTCCACCCTGCAGAACGATCTTTGAGAAATGCTATTCCAGGCAAATGGTGTTGTGAGCCCCTCCACCTAACTACCTGCTGGGTCAGCCGCTCTCTCTCCTTCTCCAGCATGTAGGTTACATCATCTCCTTCAGCTGTGTCCTGTGCGTGCCTCTGCCTTTCTTCCTCAAGGTCTAGGATCACCTTTAAAGAATTAAAAAATAATAATATCCAAATAGCAGGGAAACACACTTGTAATACAATTAAATACTAAGTGCCTATCTAAGCACTTAAGATACTTCTAGAGATCAATCAGTCCATCCCAGTCAGGGCCATCAAGGATCACATTATCTAGCAGGGTAAAAGAGATGTAAGCTATGTGCTAGAAAACAGTAAGATCTATGCTTTACTTCAACATGCACAAAATGGCATGTAAATAGAAGAGAGCACCTAATTAGCTATAGGGATTGAGAAGGTTTCCAAGGATGCAGTTTGCTCTGATTAGGGGATGGGTGTGGGTGACAAAGCAAGGCAGGACCATGGAAAGCTGCAAGCTGCAAGCTGAGATCTTTCCCTCAAGCTCAAATCACTGTGCCTTGCTTAGTCAGTAATACACATTTTGTATGCAGTTAGCTAAGAGGTGGAAAGACTCTCCGAGTTCTTCCTGCATGTAAAAAGGCTCAACACTTGGGATCTTATGTGTAGATTTTTCACAAGGCCTCTGATTAACCTGCCTACCCCATTCCACTTATCCTGGCACCAAAGGATTAAGCCCAATTTGGAGGCAAATACTGCACAAATTTAAAGGGACATTTCCCTACAAATCAAAACCACATTGAGATACCACCTCACACTGGTCAGAGTGGCTAAAATTAACGACTCAGGAAACAACAGATGTTGGCAAGGATGTGGAGAAACGGGAATCCTCTTGCACTGTTGGCGGGAATGCAAACTGGTACAGCCGCTCTGGAAAAGTATGGAGGCTCTTCAAAAAATTAAAAATAGAACTACGCTACAATCCAGTAATAGCACTACTAGGAATTTATCCAAAGGATACAGGAGTGTTGTTTCGTAGGGGCACATGTACCCCAATGTTTATAGCAGAACTTTCAACAATAGCCAAATTCTGGAAAGATCCCAAGTGTCCATCAACTGATGAATGGATAAAGAAGATGTGGGTGGTTTATATATACAATGGAATACTACTCAGCAATGAGAAGGAATGAAATCTTGCCATTTGCAAAAACATGGATGGAATGGAGGGTATAATGATCAGTGAAGTAAGTCAGCCAGAGAAGGACAGATACCATATGTTTTCATTCATATGTGGACTCTGAGAAACTTAACAGAAGACCATGGGGGAGGGGAAGGAGAAAAATAGTTTCAAACAGAGAGGGAGGGAGGTGAACCATAAGAGACTCTTAAATACAGAGAACAAACTGAGGGTTGATAGGGGGTTGGGGGAGAGGGGAAAATGGGTGATGGGCATTGAGGAGGCACTTGTTGGGATGAGCACTGGGTGTTGTATGTAAGTGATGAATCATGGGAATCTACTCCCAAAGCCAAGAGCACACTGTATACACTGTATGTTAGCTAACTTGACAATAAACTATATTAACAAAAAAAAATAAAGTACAGAGGAAAAAAAAAATAAAGGGACATTTCCCACATAATCCTACCTATAACTGCAATATTCTGAAAGGCAAGGGATTTCCTAGCAGCTTCTGCTCCTCCTTCAGAGGTGCCTTGGCCCATTCCTCTAAGACAGAGCACGGTCCTCCCCACGACCATTTCTCATCCTATCTCTTCACTAACGGAGGGAGAAAAGTTTCTGGCACATGAAACTCCTCTTTAAACACAAAATGTTTTCGTTTACCAAAATGAAAACATCTTGGTATACTTCCTTCCAATTTAAAAAAAACCCTAACTTGGGCAACTGGCTGGCTCAGTCAGTAGAGCATTGGATTCTTGACCTCAGGGGTTGTAAGTTCGAACCCCATGTTGGGTGTGGGGTGGAGATTACCTAAAAATAAATCAAAACAAAACAGGGGCGCCTGGGTGGCTCAGTCAGTTAAGCGTCCGACTTTGGCTCAGGTCATGATCTCACAGTTCATGAGTTTGCGCCCTGCGTCAGGTTCTGTGCTGACAGCTCAGAGCCTGGAGCCTGCTTCAGATTTGATGTCTCTCTCTCTCTCTCAAAAATAAATATACATTAATAAAAAAAATTAAAAAACAAAACAAAAACAACTTCTAACTTTTCAATTTAGTAGAAAGACAAGCTTTTGGCTACGGGTGGTAGATCATCTCCTTTCCCTTTGGAGAGCCCTCTAAAATTATAGAAATGGAATGAAAAGATAAACACCCACAAAGACAGACTGGAGCAGACAAGAAATGTTAAATGAGGGAAGGAGGCAAGAGGTGGTGGCTCCTTTGGTGTGGGGGAGGAAGCTGATTCGCCCTGCAAGGCCCCAAAGAGGTGTGGAACCTGGAGGCGGCAGGTGCTGCTGAGGAGAGGTCAGATGAGGGATAGGAAACAAGAAGATTGGCTCAAAATCTGTATTTTCCAGGAGTTATTTGTCCCTTCCACCTGATTCCTGTACAAAGAGTATTAGGTGTCTACTGACCAGGCATTAGGCAGACGTTTATCCTCAGAGGAAACTGAATGTGACAGTCTCAGGATTTGGGAATAGCAGATACGACCGAGAGTGAGTAAGGAAAGGGGATTGTTTGTTTTGGGAAGGTGGTAGGGTGGAAAGGGAGGCAAGATGCAAGATAAATCTGCACCTATAATGAGAGGAAGCAATTTAAGTGTCAAGAATTGATAAGGGGGTGGGGGTGCCTGGGTGGCTCAGTGATTGAGCATCCAACTCTTGATTTAGGCTCAGGTCATGATCTTGCAGTTCGTGAGTTCACGTCCAGCATTGGGCTCTGTGCTGATAGCATGGAGCCTGCTTGGGATTCCCCCTCTCCCTCTCTCTCTGCCCCGCTCCCACTCTCTCTCTCTCTCTCACTCTCTCAAAAATAAATAAACATTAAAAAAAAGAATTGATAAGGGGGGAATGGTATACCATTTAGAAATATGGAATTTATCAACCAAAATAAATGGTCAAAAGGAAAAAAGTGGTTGTCTCTGAATATTGAGGAGAAGAAGGAATGGGGAGAGGTGGATCAGGGAACTCTGTGTTTCATAATAAGCAGAGTAACCATATAATTTACTGTTCAAACCACAACACTTCTGAGAGTCAAAGGGGGTATTCTTAATGACTATCCCAAGGCGATAGACAACAACTGGGACTCTCTCAGGCAAACAGGGCCAATAAACACTCTAATTATAAGTCCCTAGGTACTACTGAATTTGTAACAAAGTCAGTGTTTTACTTTGATAAAACACTTAAAAAAGACAGGTGGTTGATTTAAAATATTTGACACTCACTTAAAGGAACTTACGTTGAAATATAGTATTAAACAATTTTGAATTATTTTTAACTTCTTTCTCTCCCTAATCACCTAGAGCCACAAATCATCTCAACACTACACCTTTCATGGGCATCATGGCCAGCCAGCCATTCAGCACAGTTCAACTGCTTCATGGAGGAAAGGGGAAAAAGGCCTGCCTATCAGACAAGGATGCTGTGAAGCCTTTCGTAGAGGATTATGTAAAAGCCCCCCAAATTTAGGCAACTAACCCAAACGCACTGATACATTTTAAAAAAAAATTTTTACTGTTTATTTATTTTTGACAGAGAGAGAGAGAGAGAGAGAGAGAGAGACAGACAGAGCATGAGCGGGGGAGGCGCAGAGAGAGAGAGGGAGACAGAATCCGAAGCAGGCTCCAGGCTCCCAGCTGTCAGCACAGAGCCCGACCGGGGCTCAAACTCACAGACCATGACCTGAGCCGAAGTCGGACACTCAACCGACCGAGCCACCCAGGCGCTCCCCCCCACCCCCCGCCACTGATACATTTTAAATTGGGCATAAATGTCTTTAGTTCACTTCATTCTAGACCAGAGGTTAAACTCTTCTGTGTCCCGGACAATTCTGAGAATTCAATTAAAGATATGGGAAAAAATTCACATTCTACAAAAATGCATAAACTTTTGGCATTCTGTATATTTTCTGGAGGATCATGGAACATCTGAGGCCCATCCATGGTTAAGAATCTCTACTCTGGCCTTTCATTTGGACACTGTGAAGAGTTAAGAAAAATCATGGGCAAGACCTATGCTGAAGCAATCTGTCAGGTGCGTTTTAAGCAGATGGCTCTCTAATGCAGGCAATCATAAAAGTAAACTAAAGTTCATCAATTTGCAGCCACTGACCCCATTTTTCAGAATAAAATGTTTCCTGCTAGATGTGTTGATGTCTCCCTTGCTGGTATAAATCTAAACCAATACTTTTAGAAAATGTAGATTTTAGCCAAGCACCTTTTACAGGCCAGATTTCAGCGGTAAATGACAGGTCGGGGAATAAAATCATAAGCATTAGAATTCCAATGAGATGAGGTAGAGGAAAGCACAGGTCTGCCTTCCTAGCTCGGGGCTGTAAGACCGGGAGCCAAACACACACACACACACACACACACACACACACACACACACACACACACTCTTTCCTAATAGGTTCGAACAGCTTTAAAGTAAACAATCCTAGGGACTGTTTATCATTTTACGAAAAGTAAAATGCAATGAAACTCAAAAGTAGGAACACGTGAAAATAATCTATTGGCTTCCATGTTTATAGTCAGGTAAATTCTCTCCCTCATCCAGCATTCCCCAAATACCTGCTCATCTTGTTATTTATCACTTAAGTAAGCAAATAGGGAACACTCTGTTCACCTACAAGCTTGGTCAGACCCCAGTTTGTTGCCAAAGTCTGGACGATCAAGAGCTGAAAAAACATAGCCAGTGTTTTGGAGTGTCATATCGAGAAGGAATGCCGTCTTTAGTAATGTGTCTGGCATCTTCCCTAAATTTAACATTTTGAATAACTTGTGTTTTCTTTCTGATCTCTTGGCTCCGGGGTAAGCTGCGGGGCTTTTGACACCAGGGAGACCTCCCAGCTGACTTACTGTGGAAACTGGCAGCTGACAAGAAAGTATCTGGTATTATTTATCAAGTCTTCCTAAGAGTTTATGTGGCACAGGTCAGCTGGGTGAACCCACCTTCCGGTGCCTGCTCTCGGCCGCGGCCAGCTGGGACAGCATGCGTTCCTGCATGTTCTTGCATTGCTTCATCACCACCTTAAGAACAGAGAGTGGGTTTGTGCAGACCGGCTGCTTCTCGCCATCATTTTTCTCCTTCAGTGTTTCAAAGTCTCTCTGCAGGGCCATTAAAGGATCACTGATGTTGTATTTTCCATAGCGTTCTTCAATGAAAGTATCTCTGTGTTGGGCCTGGGAAAGAGAAAAACATCAGCATTTTGCTTTTTAAAACTATTGCGGAGGGAGAATTGCTAGTTGTTACACATTAAAGGTGGTGGTGGTAGTATGAATGGAAACTGCTGACTACAGATCTCATTGGTGCTTGAGCCATCTGAACATAGAAACAACAGTGGAGAGGGGGCACGGTATAACATTAATGAGGACAATTACTTATGTAGAGCTAACTATGTATTAGACATTGTTGTAAGCATTTATATTCACATTAGATTAAATTTTATAAGCCTATAAGGTAGGGCTATCATTTTCAATTTGCAGGTGAGAAAATTATTAAACAGTGGCCAAGTAACCTGTTCCAGGTTACTCATTTAGCAAGTGGTCAGAAGTAGGATTTAGGGGCGCCTGCGTGGCTCAGTTGGTTAAGCATCCGATTTCAGCTTGGGTCATGGTCTCACGGTCTGTGAGTTTGAGCCCCGTGTCGGGCTCTGTGCTGACAGCTTGGAGCCTGGAGCCTGCTTTGAGTTCTGTGTCTCCCTCTCTCTCTGCCCTCCCCCATTCACACTCTGTCTTTCAAAAATGAGTAAATGTTAAAAAAAAATTTTTTTTTTTTTTTAAAGCAGTAGGATTTAAACCCAGGCAGCCTGCCTCTAACGTCTATGTCCTTAACCACCACACTACTGCCTCTGCTTATGAATGCTTGTACTACCAGCAGGTAGTTTATGAGTTTACATATTTAGGGATGTAACAAGGCAGTTGTAGATAAGTAAAGGACACTAAAAGTGTTTTCGCATTACGACTATTTGTGATTTGAACACTCAGTTATTGGTGGGTCAGGAGGGTGGAGGCACTCACAACCAGGTGCAGACAAAATCCCTTCTACCTGCTGCCAAATTCTACCCTTTCCTCTAGTCTCTGTTCAGCTGCTATCTGCCACCTTCCTTTTTGTGCCCCTCAGGCTTGGTGGGCTTCAGGCTTGAGAGAGAAGGTGCGTAGGGAATGGGGGCTGAAATCCGCTTTAGGGCCTGGGTTGTCAAGTTGGGTCCAAGGATCAGGAAGGGAGTAGAAAGAGAAGTCTTTGGCTTCCCTATTCTCTCAGCTTTACTAGGAGGGACCTGAAGTAATTACTTCATAAGAGCATCATAGATTACATGCAGGTAACAGAGTGACATTAACAATTCCTTTACTACACAGACTTGGAAACGTTTCCTGGGACATTTTACAACCAAAAGCAAAAATGAGGTGTTAATACAGCATTGAGGAAACTTTCTCAAAAACCACAGCAAAGTACTATATAATTTAAGCTTTCAAATGAAGTCTAGTCATAAAAACGACTGACATTTATCAATGTTTAGAAATTATTTCATCAGAAGCAGGTTTTCTTTCTCTTTTCTTCTTCTTTATTTTTAGGAGCTAGGTTTTCTTACCACCATCATCCACAAAGAGGAAATCATTTGAAAAAAAAAAAGGGAAATTCACAATTCAATGGCTATGCTTAAAAAACAAAACAAAACAGAGAACAACCCCCTCCCCCACCGACAATAAAGCAAAACGGGGTTTAATACAGAAGAATGTTTCAGTGCTGAAAAGGTGATGCTTCCTTCGTTAGACTATCCAAGATCAACATCCAGGAATCACTTAGCCTTATGCTCTAAATTGTGTTGGTGTCACGTGGCAACTGTTCAAAGCAGCGTTAGAAGCCCTGTAGTTTACTTCTAGCTTGACTACAACCATTTTAAATGATGACATTATTGGGGTATTTGGATAATACTGGTATACTGAAAATATGAAGAGCCAAATAAATCCTGTTCCTTTAAGGTACCATCTCAAGATAACCATAACCACCTTCCTGACCATACTACAGGTTTGTGTGCATGCACGAGTGTGCGCGTGTAAGCATGTGAATTAAAGGGGTAAAGATTTGAAAGATTGAGTCCGAGACAGAATCCTAGTTTTTCAGCTCCCAATTAAAAAGCAAATCCTCAGTAAAATTTTGAAATAGTCTCTCTACCATTTTAGGATGGAGAAAGACAAGACCAATTCCTGAACTGGCTATTTTTATTTTTTAAGTCATGGTGAGAACAAAACAGAAAAGGCTAGTTTTTAGTTACACTTTTAAAAGAAATAGTGTCAAACAGCAGGGACTCATCAATGTTTTCCTTTCACCAAGAACATCTGTTTAAGTTGAGCGGTGCTTGGGTGGCTCGGTTGGTTAAGTGTCCGACTTTGGCTCTGGTCATGATCTTGCAGTTCGTGAGTTTAAGCCTTGCATCAGGCTCCGTGCTGTCTGCACGGAGCCCACTTTGGATTCTCTGTCTCCGTCTCTCTCTGCCCCTCCCCTGCTCGCACTCTCTCTCTCTAAAAAAAAACAAACATTGGGCGCCTGGGTGGCTCAGTCGGTTGAGCGTCCAACTTCGGCTCAGGTCATGATCTCAAGGTTCGTGAGTTCAAGCCCCGTATCAGGCTCTGTGCTGACAGCTCAGAGCCTGGAGCCTGCTTCAGATTCTGTGTCTCCCTCTCGCTCCCTGCCCCTCCCCCACTCATGCTCTGTCTGTCTCTTTCTCTCAAAAATAAACATTAAAAAAATGAAAAAGAAGAACATCTGTGTTGAGTTTTATACCTCAAACTTGAGATTGACAACCTAGCTATTAATGTCCTAAGGCAAATCCAGGTTCAGAAAAATATTTAGACAAAAGAAGAGGAAAAAACCTTTAAAAAGTTGAAATTCCACTGTTCTTATTGCACATTGTTTTATTCATGATTTCCATTTCTGTCTGATTAGTGATGGTAAAGAAATGATTATTAGTACTGAAATTGGTTTAGCAGGGCAGAAAGGCAAACGTAAACCTGAATATTTCTATGGCATTCTCCTTTTCAGAATAGCACAGAGAAGAAAAAGTGGGATGGGAGAGCAGAGCTGGGAGTACGATTCGTGACCTTGACAGATTTGCTGAGAAGCTGTCTCTCAGGTTTGAGTATATAGTTAACTAATCCCTGAAAACATGACTTTAAAAAACCCACACTGTTATTATCCAGTATAATTAATAAGCATCACTGAGTTACAAGTCCTAGACGAGGAGCTTCTTTGGTAAGGTCTCAGACTTCTCTGAGAACAGCTGTTACCCTGTCTGTTTTCTCTTGAAGTACTTCCCAGTAATTCCATAATCGCTTGCATGGTAATTACAAGTTATACAAAATTGGTGGCTTTGCACATAAATGAAAAGAATCTGTGGAATAATCTAAAAAAGCCTCCTTGTCACAAAACAATTCTTGTAGGCAAGTTCTACTGTGGGGCCCAGATATGGGAAAAGTGAATTCGAAGTCTGTATTTATTATACCAAACACTGGAGTAGAAAATGGGGGAATACGGTCTTTTTCAGCCAACTCAATGCCTCAGTCAGGTAAGTGGTATGGATGACAGGTTTAATAGAACAATTAACCAAAAATAGATGTTGAGAATTGAAGAATGAAACAGCTTTACTGGAGGTGTGTACTAGGTATCTATTCCTGCCTAACAAACCACTCCTAAATGTAGCAACTCAAATAGTAAATGTTGTTGTTGTTGTTGTTGTTGTTTTTAAATCTCACACAGTTTCTGAGGGTCAGGAATCTGGAAGGGGTTAAGCTGGGTGGTTCTGGCTCTGTGTCTCATGAGGTTGTAGTCAAGCTGTTGGCATAGGCTTTGGTTCCTTGCAGTGTGCTGGCTTCCCACAGAGCAAGTGACATGACAGAGAGAGAGGGAGAGAGGGAGAGACGGAGAGACAGAGATGGACATGCGAGTATCTTTTAGAACTTAACCTCAGAAGTGACATACCATCACTTCTGATGTATTCCATTGGTCACACAGACCCACCTGGTACACGTGGGAGGAGACTGCATAAAGGGTATGAATATCAGGAGGTGGGGTCATTGGGGGCCCTCTTGGAGGCTGGCTACCACAAGGGGAATGACTAGATATGCTACCTCTATTGTTTACATCTCAAGTCAAAATTTAGAGACCAAGTATCTACTAAGTACTAAAAACTGTCAAGGCTGAGTTTTAATACTCTAATGATATGTCAGCTATTTTATAAGAAATTTTAAATGATCTGGATTGGAGTTTTTGCAGGAGGAATTCAGTAATATAGCTAAAATCAATCAATTTCTGCAATTTCATTATTTTCACTTCACTGACAACATGTATTTTAACTGAAGAGAAATTTCTACATTTTCAGAAAACATAATGGTCTTTAATTTCAGACAACAGGAAGATAATTGGCTGGTTAGACAGATTCACTGATAAAAGGTATTACTACAGCAGACAAAACATACAGTCATCTGTTACTCATTTTTCCTGTCATAGGCGGAATGAAACATACCAATACTGAAAGCTTAAAGTAAAATCATATAATGTCCTTGGAGCTTGCCATGCTTGCTCTCTAAAATTATCAGCTTTGCTATGATAAACTTCAAAAAGAAATATGAAGCAGTCACCTCCTCTCCCCTCCCCAAGATTATTTATACTATTTTAAATATATATATTATACATTTTATCATATATAATAATGTACATAAATAGTATAATATAACACATGAAAATAATACTATATATATAGCATAATAGCATACTATTATAGTAATATATAAGTGTGTATGTGGATATCTATCTATCTATACATTTTTTTCCAATGTTAAAATAGGAAATCATTATTCTTTGGATGATAATCACCAACATAAAGGATGGTTCCATATCGAAAAGTGAAGACAAGGCCTACTTAACTGGGGGTTTACATTCAAGTATGAGTTTTATTTAAGACTCAGGCTGGAACCCTAAATGGATTAGGATACATCTTTGCAATTTATTGCCAATTCTGAAGTGATCAGCAATATAAACTTTGTGCCTTTAAAAATATCTGAATACCTCCATTGCCAGAGACCAGAAAGACCAAAGAACATGATTCCAGGATGGTTTTAATTAATGCTACAACAAAAGCATGTTAAAACTATCCTTTTCAGGGGTGCCTGGGTGACTTCAGTCAGTTAAGCCGGCTCTTGATTTAGCTCAGGTCATGGTCTCATGGTTCATGGGATTGAGACCCATGTCAGACTCTGCACTCACAATGTGGAGCCTGCTTGAGATTCTTTCCCCTGCCCTCTCCTTCTGCCCCTCTCTGCTTGTTTGCTCTCTCAAAAAAAAAAAAAAAAATCAACAAAAAGAGATAAATAAATAAACATTAAAAATATATTTTAAAAAGCTATCCTTTTCACATTTAAGTTGAATCTACTAATTTTCAAATAATTTATACTCTGGAGTCCCTGATAAATTATAAGTAGCTGCATGAATAACTGGAAATAAAGAAACCATTCTGGATAAAGATGATAACATTACAAGTACACCCTTTGTTTTAGAAGTTCCTCTTACTTACTGAAAGAAAACTGGATTTCAATGTTTGACAATATTAATAAAAGAGAAGTTAGCCACATTTGAATTAAACTTTAATTTTTGGAAAATGGTACAGAATTTAACATGAAAACTTTCATGATTTAAAAAATACTTCTGACATATTATTGAAAACCCATTAATCCACTTAACCATAAATGCTATTTTCTCAAATCTAGCCTTTCTACACATTTATTTTCTTTAATAACGTTTGGCTCTGGAGTCTAACATAACTGGCATTGTTATCCGGGCTCTACTACTTTCTATCTGTTTACCTTCAGCAATTCCCTTAACTTCTCTGTACCTCAGATCCCTCATCTGTAAAATAAGGGCAACATTCTACCTATAGGTTTATTATAAAAATTAAATGAGTAATACAGAATGCTTCCTGTAAGTACCTGGCACATAGTAAATACTATAAATAGAAATTAATTTTTCAATAACCAAGTTTAGAGTATAGATTTTCCTTTTAGACCCAATGACTAAACCCACTCCTGGAGGTTTTAAATCCTGGAGATTTAAGATTCTATAAAACTGGACTAAGCCAGGAAATCTTCATTAAAAGCAAAACAAAATTCACCAATCCCCAGATAACTCCAAAGTAATACATCACCAAAAATATATTGGGAACCTGAATAACCATTAACAGTATTTATTTAGTAATTAATCCTGAACTGCTATGTGACATTTTATGTAATATCGTCAGTTGGTATTTATCTTCTGCATTATGATTAAACATTTCTCATTTTTCTGTCTTTTTTTTCTTCCTGCCTAGACTGTAATGACTCAAAGGAAAAAGCATTCCTCATACATCTTTCTTCTTCCTATATCCTATATTTCCACTCAAGCCCAAAACATTGAACAGATGTTCACTTTCCAGCTTTTTCCTGATGTCTCAGCTTCTCCTTACTCTTATCATAGTTAGGTCAATATTTTATTCCGCTGTTAAGAAAATCTATGATTTACTTAGTGTAATCATTTAAGGTAATATTAATTTATACAGTTAGCAAACTGACTTTAAAGTAGAATGAGCTTCAAAGATTCCCTTTGGAGTCAGCTTGCAGCCGCAGATGTTTATAAAATCAACTATTTACATAAGGACAGATGACCATTTATTATTATTTGACTAAAGTGCACTAAATTCTTTTGAAGACTAAAAATGGTAAGTTTAGTACAAACAGATATTAAGTGTGATACTTCTAGCTAGTAGGCTGCTTGTTGATAGAATATGGGTAAACAGCTTAATGTAGCTGCTTCAACATTCAAATTCCAAAGAGTCTTATGAAAACTCCTAGTGAAATTGAAATAAATGTATTCAGTTTTGTGGTCTTTGTTCTGTTTTATTTTTGTGTGTGTGGGGAATCTATGTGTGTGGTTGGAACAAATTACATCTATATTCTGGACTGGGTCTATGTAAATAAGTTTCTGAGCTGGGGAAGAAAATGTGTAAAGACAGTCAATAAGTACTGAACAAATTAATGCTCTTGAACATAAATTAGAATTTTAGAATATAACTCTAATGGCACATTAGATCCTAATCTCTTTTATTCAGGATGCTGTATAATGAGAGTTGACATCTATCTCACCATATACAGGATGGATCACAGACCCAAAGATAAAATGCAAATGGCCAAAAAGCACATGAAAAAGTGCTCAACTCATTAGTGATCAAAGAGATGTAAATTAAAACAATAATAACACTAGAAAACCACTAGAGGGGTGCCTAGGTGGCTCAGTCGATTGAACTCTGACTTTACCCCAGGTTATGATCTCGTGGGTTTGTGAGTTTGAGCCCTGGGCTCATCAGGCCCTGCTGTCAGCGAGGAGCCCAATTTGGATCCTCTGTCTCCCCCTCTCTCTGCCCCTCCCCACTCGTGCGCACATGTGTGCTCTTACTCTCAAAAATAAATAAACACTAAAAAAAATTTTTTTAAAGCCACTAGAAAGGCTAAAATTAAAGACGGACAACATCAAATGTTGGGAAGGAGATGGAGCAACTAGAACGCTCACCATATTGCTGGTGGGAGTATAAATGGTGTAATTACTTTGGACGTTAATCTGGAAATTAATTATAATGGTAGAAAAACGCCTGTCTGCAGTTAAGTATTTATCCAAAAGAAATGGAAACATAAATCCACAAAAAGATTTACACATAGCTGTCTGAAGCAGCTTTATTCATAACAGCCCCAAACTGGAAACGACCACAATTTCATGGTGAAAAAAATCACAGCAGCAGTCGCCTCTGGGTGTAGGGGAACAAGGAATCAGGAAGGGGCACAAGATGACTTTTTGGTGTGATGGGAATGTTTGTCTCTTGATGGGGATGTAGGATGTACGCATTTGTTGGAACTTATTGATCTGTGTATCATCACGTAAGATCTGTGCATTTCACTATACCTAAATTATATCTCTAGTTCAAAAATATAAAAGCACATAATGAGAGTTAAAGGGAAAATGAAGTTATAGTATTATATGCTTTATATATAGTGTTTCAGAAACATGGAATGTTCCAACCAAAGTAATTTTTAATAACAACAGAAACAATGAAGGAGGTGCTAATACTATATAGTGCTTATTACCTGCCAAGCACTGTACTCAGTGTTTTACACATCTAATCTAATCCTAACAACATACCTCTGGAGGTGTACGTCACTTATATCTCCATTTTATAGAAGAAACTGAACACAACTGAACCTTTGTCCCAAGGTCACAAAGCCAAAGTTAGTAGTGGAGAGGTATAATAAATGGTATATAGTGAGTACTGCATTTGTTAGCTGAATGAGTAATACATAAACAGATATTCCCTAGGACTTTGGAGGAATTAATTTCAATTTAGTAGGGGTCTGTCAGTAGCTTAAAAATAAAATAGAACTGAAAACATTGTAGAGCATTGAATGTTGTGAGTAATGTTTCAAGAAACTTTTCTTCTGATCTAAAAATATAGGGGTGTGTATATGTATATGCATATGTACGTGTGTGTGTGTATGTGTGTGTTCGTTCCCTGGGTCACAATATAGTCTATTTTTTACTATGTGTCCCTGTCAAAGTATGAAAAACACTAAAATAAAGAATCCAATTAGTCTGACTCCTGAAGCTATGATTTTAAACAGTTTCGGGGCGCCTGGGTGGCTCAGTCGGTTGAGCGGCAGACTTTGGCTCAGGTCATGATCTCGCGGTTTGTGAGTTCGAGCCCTGCGTCAGGCTCTGTGCTGACAGCTCGGAGCCTGGAGCCTGTTTCAGATTCTGTGTCTCCTTCTCTCTGACCCTCCCCCATTCATGCTCTGTCTCTCTCTGTCTCAAAAATAAATAAACCTTAAAAAAAAAATTTAAACAGTTTAAACTGTCATAAATAAATTCTAAAAGAAGTAATAAGGAATCAATCTTACTGCTTTATTTTAAACTAATGAATGTTATAAATGTCTACAAACCACGACATGTTTGGCCTAACATCAAATATACAAAAATGTTAACAAAAAAAAAATCTGTGTTATTAGGGTTAGACAACCAAAACAGCACTGGAGAAGTCTGGGAAAATTTTTGGACATATGGCTGATTCACAAGAGCACATGCTTTGAATGCTTTTATTGAACACTTAATGTTTGCTGGGTACTACAAATGCTAAGTGATGTGGGCAATGATAAGAGAAGAGAGATTTGACTAAGTAAGATGAAGTCCTTTGCTCTTAAGGAGCTCAGAATTTGCCAGACAAGTTTAAGGCCTGAGAGCAGAAATAAACACACTGCCTCTGCTTGTTTAAATGTTTTCTAAACAGTATCATCAATGTTTAGAGGAACACCAAGTACAATTTATTTGATCAGGACTTTCTAAGCCTCAGACCTTACACTCAGAAGGAACAGGAAGGAAAAGACCAATCCTGGAAGTGGGCGGGTGCTGGCAGATCAATAGGACCATCAGCAACTTAATGAATCACAGGAAACACCATGAGGTTGAGGGGGGCATATAATCCAAAAACTGTCTCTGAAGTATTGCATAAGGAGACCCAGACCGCAGACTATAACCTGAGTGTGATACTTTAAGTAACTATGAACTTGAAAAACTTCATTCGAGGTGTGCTCAGCCTCTTTAACTCACAATGTATTAACAGTGCAGAAACTACTTCAAGGCTAACATAGTTAAAAAGAGCTCATAAATAAGATTGAAAGGGTTTCTTCTTCTAGTTAGGGGATTCTATGGAGGGAGCTGTATGATTGTGGGATGAGACTTTAAACATTTTTTCGAGGTAAGAATCACAAACACAGTCTGATACTGCAAGGAAACGTGGCAAGAAACAAGCTACTCAGAGAAAAGGTCGCAGGAAGAGGGTCCTGATTAGCCTAGCTGAGAAGTACAGAGTGTTCACATTGAGAAGTGTAGCAAGTAAACAGGAATAAGAAGTTTGTGGGGGTAGAGGAGGGTGGCGGGAGTGTACAGACAGGGTCAAATGAAAAAGGGGACTAGGTGTGGTTTGAGAGCCACACACAGTAAGAGCAAGATGTCAGGGCAGGCAAACAGAAGCAGGGACCGTGCTAATTATACATCCTAGTGTGAGAAGGTAGAACAGAGTATCTAGGATGACATATTAAGAGAGATCAAGCTCTATGTCCCAAGTCAGAGGCTGGAAGGGTGGCAACTTCTATTGTCACTGCAGACTAATGTGGAGGGAGGCAGCTAGCTATTCAGTTGGGAAGGATGGTTTTTCTTCAGAGAACAGAAGGGGAAGAGGAGTAAAGAAGCCAGGACCGAGAAGTAAAAGGTGGGCTCTAAGTGCGGTATGGGTGTTTAATGACAATTTTAAATGTGAACCGACAATGCTCATCACTACAGTAAGGTACTGAATAAATACATGGTGAAACCCAGCATGCTCAAGTTGACCACTAATTACTACTAATTCCAAGTAATCCTAACCCGAGACTGCCTTTGTCTTCATAATAAAAGTCTACTGAGGGGTTTAGACTATGCATGGATGGGAAGAACAGGAGTTATCTTTGGAGATACAAGAGTTTTTCCTTTTTACTCTATGGGGTAGCAACACCTTTCAGGAACTTTAAGTGTCACCATGGACAAGAATGGGATAACCAAGACCCCTTTACCATTTTAATCCCAATGGGAATAGAACAACTGGCTCCATTCTAAGCCTCTAAGACTGCTTCAGTGCTCTTCCTTAAATGACTTCTCTTGGCCTCATGTGGTAGTCATTTGTCCCAGGAAAGGAAGGATAAGGGATTGAAAGGAAGATTTTTTACTTTAAGTAGGTTCCACACCCAGCCTGCAGCCCAACGTGGGGCTTGAAATCAGGACCCTGAGATCAGGACCTGAGCTGAGATCAAGAGTCACTTAACCGACTGAGCCACTCAGGTGCCTCTGAAAGGAAGATTTGTAAAGGGAAAAGTGATCCATTTGGAAAGCAACCAGAGAAGGGGGGATGAAGGAGATTCTGTGGGAGCCAAAAGCAAGAACAAAAACCCACTGGAGAAATGGGAGATAAGTGAATATATTCTGAAAGATAGAGAGAGGATATGTGTAATTTAGACAGATGCCCATGGAGGTCCTTAGCTGAAAGTCTGGTAAACAATATTTTTGTATATATCTAGACAGATAAAGAAAGACAAGCAAAGCTGTACTCTTAAAAAAAAAATACTATTTTCAATGAGGCACACAAAGCTCCCGTTACTAATCAGTCAGGGAATGCAGATGACCACATCTCAATTTGATAGGAAAGGACACCACGGTAAAATGTCAGCTGAAAACTAAAATATGGTTTTTCAAAAAACAAACCAATAAAATATGGTCTTTTTTTTAGATGAATACATGTGCATAGTGAGCAAAGGTACACATCCCAATTATTTGGTATCCTTTACTACAAATACAGAAACAAACATAAGCAATGATTTCCTGTCTGAAGAACAAATTGTTCCTTCTCAGTACAGGCTGAAATGTAAATAATGTCACCAAGTGGAAATCATCAACAGGAAAAGTAATGAAACTATATTACTATAGTTAAGGCTCTCTTCTCAAAAATATTAATTAGTAAGTGGTAATCTATTTTGAACCTTCAATACACTGAAGTTAGACTTAAAGAGCCTGAACGTATTCTGTCATATAACAAATATTTCTGAAGAACTTCTGAGGTTCTAGGTATTTGGGATGTAGTGCTGAACAGGATTAAGTATCCACCCCTCCATGAGGAGAAATACTAGGCCTAAAGAAGAGAGAGGTGAAAATCTATCATCTGTGATGCGTAGCAGCATGAATTCATAAATTTCCATATTATCAATAATCCAGTGCAAAGAAAAAGAAATCACATTAAGTCTGACTCAATTCTACAAAAATTTTATTGGTAAAATAATGTGAGGCAATAAGAACAAAGCCTTCCAAATTTAATAACACGGTCACATACTCCTATCTACCAACGAGTTCAGTCTTTTGTGGAACAGACAGCTATTGAATTAGATTAAAACAATTTTTTGAAGTTATGCGTTATCTTAGAACTCACTAGGTTGAGTTGGCTTTCTGATGCAGAAAATACTTTATGTTGTTGTTAAACAATGGAATATTATGAAGTGCAGATATGAAACAGAGCCAGGAAAAAATACTTTGAAGGGTTATAGGTCTCCTGCTATGATAATAACATTTCTTGAAATTTTCATCACGTAGTTGCTCATGCATACACTGTCAGCTCTATTTGAGTCCATCACCTGTGAAAGAATCTGCTTTGAAGGAAGAACTTTTAGGTGTCCTGTTCAAAAGCAGAATCTGAAAATTCGTGGGAAATCTACTTTTGCTTTTTTGGGAGACAATCAGGGATGTGATGCTAACAAGCTCATGCTTTACCTAGGCATGCTAGGCTTGTCTCTATCTCCTTAACTGTATTTTAGAATTAATATAGATTTATGTGAGAGGATAAACCAATTAGAAATAAAGACAGTTACAAAGTAAATGTTGTTCTTATTTTCTTTCTTTTTTAATATTTTTATTTATTTTTGAGACAGAGAGAGACAGAGCATGAGCAGGGGAGGGGCAGAGAGAGAGAGGGAGACACAGAATCTGAAACAGGCGCCGGGCTCTGAGCTGTCAGCACAGAGCCCCATGCAGGGCTCAAACTCAGACTGTGAGATCATGACCTGAGCTGAAGTTGGACGCTGAACCGACTGAGCCACCCAGGAGCCCCGATGTTGTTCTTATTTTCATACTCTATTTCTTAAAAATATAGTTAAAAAATTTTATTTCTTTACTTTGAGAGAAAGAGAGAGGGGAGGGGCAGAGAAAGGGAGAGAGAGAATCCCAAGCAGGCTCTGCACTGTCAGCACAGAGCCCACCGAGGGGCTCGATCTGACGAACCTTAAGAACATGACCTGCGCCCAAATCAAAAGTTGGACACTTAACCAACTGAGCTACCCAGGTGCCCCTAATTTTTATTTTAATTTCATCATAAATGAATATTTTCTCATAAAAAAATTTAATTATGTAGATAAAGCCAAATTCCTTCCTGAATACAAGCCAATGTCTCTACCTCAAGAGTCCTCAGTATAATCAGTATCGTCTCAGACCTTTTCCAAGCATATCCATAAATGTGTATATGTGTACTTTTTTCATTTATTGTGTCTAGAGATCTAATAAGTCAGTACACTGCTTGTTTTCTTCTCATAAAAAATAAAGCAGTTACATAATATGGCATAGTAAGGATGTAACAGTTTACATTGATATATTTTACTGACGGATATTTAGGTTGTTTATAATTTTCCATTCCTGCATTAAACAATACTGCAATGAGCCTCCTTGTGCATAGATGCGAATAGTTTGGTAGAACAGATACATTACTCTGCTTTTCTAAGGAAATAAATGCCCATATAATAAAATTTCCTGCTTCATTCTATATATGCTCCCTGTCCATAAAGATTTTCGGCAAACATACAAGACGGTTTCCTTCTGTCTTTCAAATTTTTCCTATAACTAGCTATACTGAAATACTAAATGATGGACCACAGGCTTTAATTTTACAAGCAACCTCTTTGTCTTTCTTTCTCTTCTCTTTAAGGGGAGCCACTAGAAATAACTTCTGATTAATCCCAAATCACAAGGCTAACACATGCAAAGAAGACACAATAAGAGGAAGTCGAAATAACAGGAATAAGCTGTTTCCCTTTTTTACTTGTTTTAGTTTCAGGCTGAATAAATGCAATGAAATCCCCCACTGTTATAATCTTTTCTGAAGCCTCTCCCCAATGGCTACAGAACGATGTGTTCTCTAAATAGGTAGCATTTTACAAGCTAAATTCCCCCTTTCTTTCCTCAAAGTCATACAAAAACCAGGCCACAGAAAGATGTCAATTAAATGAGAAATTTGCTTATTTTTTGGAACCTTCACTCTTGAACTGCTAAATGCCATAATTTGTAATATGAATGATGGCATGTGCTAAAAAGTTGTATAGCAAGTAGCTGATATCAGATAATTATTCTTAAGAGCTGTTATACATGGGGCTCAATGTCTTTCTCTCTTTCTTTCTTTCTTTCTTTCTTTTCTTTTCCTTTCTTTTTTTTTTTTCTAATGTTTATTTTTGAGAGAGAGAGAGAGAGAGAGAGAGAGAGCGAGCACACCAGTGGAAGAGGGGCAGAGGATCCGAAGTGGGCTCTGCAATGTCAGCAGAGAGTCTAATGCGGGGCTTGAACTCATAAGTGAGCCGTGAGATCATGACCTGAGCGGAAGTCAGATGTTTAACCAAGCCACCCAGGCACCCCACAATGTTTTTCTGATGCAAGAAAAGACACTTAATCACTTAAGAATGCAGTCTACTTTTTTTTATAAATACCCGACTCATAAACAGCCCATATATATGACCAGCCTTTCCTGCTTCTTTTGGCTCTTCTCTGCTAGTGTACCCACCACTGAACCTGGTAACATACATGCCTTTTAGTAATTTCATTCCCTTTCTGGGGCAGAACATTTTTGGGGAGCTCCTACCATTCTCAAAGGAACCGAGTCAAGGGGAAGCAAAGAAGAGGCTTTGTGAGATGTATTTCCCTATGCTCACTTTTCTGTGCATTATTTTTTCACTTACTATATCTTAGAGAATGTTATACATAAAGATTTCTCATTCTCTTTAATGACTGCATAGTATTCTGTTGTGTAATCATACCATAATTTACTTGGTCAGAACCCTACTAATACACACACAAGTTATTTCCAGCATTTTGTTGCTATGACCAATATTGCAATAAATGTCCTTACACATACACTTTATTATATAGGCCTAAGTACATCTGTAGGATACATTTCTAAAAGTAGATAATGACACTAGGTTAGTAGGATCACAATCTGCCTTTAATGAAAAATAAAGTATAAAAAAAAGAAAATAGTGTAGTATAGTATGACATGGTATAAATATTATAGTAAGACATAGAGTTACTATATATTTAGTGAAATTTTTGTTTTAATCGATACATATATGTGGGTGGGTATGGACGTCCTGAACTGTGACAAAATGATGGAACGTATTTCAAAATGTTTAAAAGATACCTCTTTAGACTCTGGTATGATGAAAAGGTATTTTTATCATAGCCTCCTTTCTTCTTCCCTTAAACTCTATGATCTTTTTATTGCATAGCTTGGGAGCTTAGGTTGGTTTTCAAGCAGAGACAGTTGAGTTATTTAGAGTGGGTTGGAAAAGAATAATATCAACAATATCAGGAAAAACAAACAGGGAAGAATTTAACTGTAGTTCTAATTAGCTCTAGTATCTTTCCCTACAAAGTGAATAATATATGACTAAATTATTTTCTTAGGGCATAACTATTAATAAACAAGAAGCTGTTGTATAAAACTATTGCTACCTAAAAGCAAGTATTTCTAATTCTAAAGTAATTTACATATAATACAGAAGTTTGAAGGAAAAAAAGTAAAATTTGCATATGATTCCACTACCCAGGGACAACTACTATTAACACCACAACTACAAATTTCAATCTATTTGTTTGAGTCCTTTTTCTGTGTATACACACATGCACACATGTAATTGTTATGATCAAGATTAAAGGATATATTTAATGTTATGACCTGCTTTGCAAATTTAGCATTACACTGTAGGAACATTATTACTATGTCATTAAAACTTTTTCATATGCATCATGTTTTAAAATAGCTGTGTAATAGTTCACCACATGGATATATTACTAATTCATGTAGCCATTAACCAAGGGTTACTTTTTATAAAGAATTAATTGGAACTAGATCAATATAACTATGTTATCATGAGCTGTTTGAAGGTAATTGGAAGTAACTTATAGAAAATTTTTTCTGTAAGTAGATTTTTACATAAAGCCATTTAGACTACAGCAACTCTCCTCAATAAATAGGTGTTCTGAGATTAGTAACTTTAATAAAAGAAACCAGTATTGAATTTTTAACTCAAAAACATAACAGAGAAGTAATACTATGTCTACCTATTCTGCAATAACTCACTCTGGAGCAGCATTCAGATGTAGGGTTGTTGCCTATAAATAAATCCTCTTTAAAATGAATTATCTTCCTGTGGTCCAAATTAAGAAATAATTAGGAAATAAAGAAACGGTATATATATTTTTTCTAAATGGTGATTTAAGAGAGTGTATGCATGCAGGTACAAGTGGGGTTAGAGCAGAGAGAAAGGGAGAGAGAGAATACTAAACAGGCTCAGATGCTGTCAGTGCAGAGCCCTACATGGGGCTGGATTTCACGAACATGAACCATGAGATCATGACCTGAGCCGACATCAAGAGTCGGAAGCTCAACCGACTGAGATACCCAGGCACCCCAAGTATACTTGGGTGTCTATTTCCTGACTAGTCATATGACATACTAAAATACAATTTAAATCATTCAACATGAAAAGATAATCTTTAATCTTCAATTAGATTACTTCTGTTACTCCTAGGAAAGAGATAATAATATTCTATCAGAAGGTGAAAAATGAACATGATGTTTGTTTTTGCCTCTTTAGAAAAATTATTTATCCAAAATAATAAATAAAATTATTTATCAAAAAATAAGAAGGTAATAGACTATTAAAACTAATAAAGACAAAGGATAAAAGCAGCTTTAAAGGGAACAGTGCATAAAGCAACAGAAGTATTCTGTTTCTTTTTTTGAGATGTTTATGATTTTTAAATTACTATTAAGTTTTGCCATTGGAAAAATAATTACTGAACTTTAAAATTTAATTTTAAAAATTAAATTACAGAATTATAGTTTCTAAAAAGTAGTAGAGCAAAGCTGAAAAAGCTACTACACATCACACTACTTGGTCAAGAGAAGGTCAATAAGGGGATGAAGCTCTTTCTCAGATAATATTTCAGACACAGAGCAAGGACATAACCAATTATCTTCTCAATTGATACAGCAAAAGCACAGGACAAAATCCAATATTCATTCCTGATAAAAACTCAGCAAATTAGGAATGGAAAGAAATAGCCTCAACTTGATAAAGAACATCTGTGAAAAACTTACAGCCAACATCATATTTAATGATGAAAAACTGAGCATTTTCCCCCTTTCCCCTTGTCAAGAACAAGACAACGGTATTCTCACCACTCTGACATGGTACTGGGGGTTCTAGCCAATGCAATAATGCAAGAAAAATAAAAAGCATTTAGATTAGGAAAAAAAAAAGTAAAACTGTCTTTACTTGCAGTCATGATTATTTGTAGAAAATCCAATTATTTGTATAAAATAGCTTTTTATAAAAAAAGCTATTAGAACTATTAAGTGAGTGTAGCAAGTCTGCAGGATAATGAATCTATATGAAATCAATTTTATTTTTGTATAACAATAATAGTCAGAAATTAAAATTAAAAAACAACACCATTTATAATATCATAAAAAATAGGAAATAGTTAGGGATAAATCTGACAAAAGATGGGAAAGACCTATACACTAAAAACTATAAAGCACTGCTGAGAGACCTAAATAAATAGAGAGAAATACCATTGTCATGGATTAGAAAATATAATATTGTTAGATGTCTATTCTCCCCAAATTTATCTATAGATTCAATGCAATCCCAATAAAAATCCCAATATGATTTTTGGAGAAACTGATGAGCTGATTCTAAGATTCATATAGAAATGCCAAGGAGCATGAATAACCAAAACAACTTTGAAAAAAACCCCACAAGTTGGAAGATTAACACTATCTTATTTTAAGATTTACCACAGTAATCAAGAAAATACAGTACTGGCATCAAGGTAAATCAATGGAACGAAACAAAGAGTCCAGAAACAAACCTACAAATATATGGAAAACTGATGTGACAAAGATGCCAAGGCCATTCTACAGAGGAAGGACAGTCTTTTCAACAAATAGTGTTAGAACAATTGGACATCCATATGAAAAGACTTTGATCCATATGTTGTACTATATAATATATTAATTAATTGAAGTTGTATCATAGATCTAAGTGTAAAGCTTAAAACTATAAAATTACAGAAAAAAAAACATAGGAGGAAACCTTTCTGACCTTGGTTTAGGAAAAGAAGCAAAATCCATAAAAGAAACATTGATAAATTGATTTCATTAAAATGAAAACCTTTTGCTTTTCAAAGGATATAGTTAAGAGAATGAAATGACAAGCCACCAACTAGGAGAAAATATTTGCAAGATATGTATCTAATAAATGACTTGGATCTAGATAGATCAGAAATCCTCAAAACCCAATAATGAAAAAACAACTCAATTTTAAAAATGGCCAAAATTTTGAACAAATCAGAGAACAATATAGACGGTGAAAAAGCTCATGAAAAGATGCTCAACATCATTAATCAAAAAGGAAATGCAAAATAAAACTACAGTGAGATATTATATACCTATGAGAAAGGCTAAGATTAAAAAGAGTGGCCATACAGGGTGCTGATGAGGGTGTGGAGCAACGAGACTTAGACATGACATACATGACAGGTGGGAATGTAAAGTGACATGACCACTTTGGAAAACAGTTTGGCAGTTTCTTAAAACAACAACAACAACAACAACAACAACAACAACAACAACAGCAACAGCAACAATAGACATACACCCACTAGGTAATACAGCCATTCCATTCGTAGGTATTTATCCAAGAGAAATGAAAGCATATGTCTATATAAACCCTGGTATGTGAATGTTCAAAGCGGTTTTATTTGCAGAAGTCCCAAAGTGGAAACAATGAAAATGTTCATCAACCGATGTGGAGCATACATACAATAGAACGCTACTCAGTAATAAAAGGAATGAACTATTAATACAATAAAAACATGGATAAATCTTGGGGCACCTCGGTGGCTCAGTCGGTTGAGTGTCCGACTTCGGCTCAGGTCATGATCTCACAGTTTGTGGGTTCAAGCCCCGCATCAGGCTCTGTGCTGACTGCTTGCTCAGAGCCTGGAGCCTGCTTCAGATTCTGTTTCCTTCTCTCTCTGCCCCTCCCCTGCTCACGCTTTGTCTCAGTTTCTCAAAAATAAATAAAATGTAAAAAAAAAAAAAAAAATTAAAAAAAAAAACATGGATAAATCTCAAGATAATCACACTGAGTGAAGTAACAGGACAGAAAATGGTACATTTTATAGGATTCTACTTATATAAAATTCTAGGAAATGTAAACTAATCTCTAGTAGATTAGTGGTTTGGGTGAGGATGTAGGAAGGAGTGGGGATGGTTAGGTAAAAGGGTTACAGAGGAATATTTGCAAGGGGAGATTGGATATATTCATTATCTTGATTGTAGTAATGGTTTCATGAGGGAATACATCTAACAAGTATCAATTTATATACATTAAATATATGCAGCTTACTGTATGTCAATTATACCTCAATAAGCTGTTTAGAAAAACAAAATATAGGGGCGCCTGGGTGACTCAGTTGGTTGACAGTCTGACTTCAGCTCAGATCATGATCTCATGGTTCATGAGCTTGAGCACTGTGTTGGGGTCTGTGCTGACAGTTCAGAGCCTGGAGCCTGCTTCGGATTCTGTCTCCTCCTCTCTCTGCCCCTCCCCTGCTTGTGCGCACACTGGCTCTCTCTCACTCTCTCTCAAAAATAAACATTAAAAAAATGAAAAAAAAAAGAACAACAAAGTATAACAACAGTATGCCAAATCAAACCATAGAAAAATACACAAAGAAATCAATGGGAAAAAAATCGATTCTAAAAAGGCTTCCACATTGTCCCTGTATTTCCTGTTTTCATTATAGGGGTGAGAGGGGATATAACATAACATCTGTTTAATGCCCCAGAACACACCCTTAACCCTTGCTGTCTGAAAATACACACTTTTGGTGGTGGGGGTAGGGATAGATCATCTCAAAGCCAACAATTCCTAAAAGAAACACAAGCTAAAGTATAAGCCCTGTTGACAACAAAGACTTAATCTAAAGATTAATCTTTCTTATGAAGAACAGCATTATTATCAGTATTTCTTGCTTTATGGAATATACTTTTGTTCCAAAATGGGTGGACTGTAAAACCTATGTTCTAATAATAAGAAGAGTAAATGAACACTGGGCACCTCAAATAGCATTTGGTATCTCATTTAATCCTCCCCAAACCCGTATCATTTTACTGATAAAGCTTACAGGGTAAATAACTGGCTTAATGTACACGATTAAATAGTAGTGTGCTAACCTTTTGATTTGAAAGCTTCATGCTCTTAACAGCTACACTTAACTGAATATTCTAATTGATAGCTTTGTAGACTGCCTAGTAATTATCTTTATGTTTCTTTTTTTAAAAAGCTAGGATTTCACTTATATACTTTACTCAGAGAGTAGGAATTAAAAATATCAGCCAATCCACTAAATAAATAGATAAATAAATAATAAAATATGTCCCAAACAGCCCACTGATTTCTTTCTTTTTCTCTCTCTTTCTTTTCTCTCTCTTTTCTTTCTTTCTTTTCTTTCTTTCTTTCTTTCTTTCTTTCTTTCTTTCTTTCTTTCTAAGTTTATTTATTTATTTTGGTGGGGGGGAGGAACAGAGAAAGAGGGAGAGAGAATCCCAAGCAGACTCTACACTCAGCCCAGAGCCCGACATGGGGCTTGGATGCTCAACCAACTGAGCCACCCAAGTGCCCTTATTTTCCAAAATTTTTAAATGGCCATGATGTCCTCTGTCTTCTTCTGGAGTAGTTAGTCCTTGCTGGGAAGCCATCTCCCAGATCTGCTTGGAATTAATGAGCTGAGGCTCTCTTGCTCAACTGTGTGATTCTACCCCAGCTTCCCCTAGACAGTTGGTTCATGAGCAATGTAATTTGCTTTTGATGTGGAAGGGACTCCTATAGTGTTCTTATTCATGAAGACAAACTGGTCAAAGAGAAAGACTTTCATAAAGAATGTTTTTCTCTGACATAATCCCTTGTAAAACAGAAAATCACTTTATATAAAAGTTCAATTAGGACCAAATACAGTATAAATGGCCTCTGTAACAATTAGACTTGAAATACAGAAGAGCTGAATATGACACTATTTTCTATTGACTTTCCTGGTTCCATGCCAAACATGTCTTGGCTGCAACAGAAGAGTGAGGAGGCTTTTATATCTTGGGGAGAAAAAGACCATAACCACAGTGGGGGCTCTAGAAGGGTGTAGCTGCAATCTGGCACTTTAGCAGAGATTCTGGAAAATGAATGAAGCTCTTTTATAATTATAACTCTGTATGTAGGATCTGGGAACTTTATAATAAATATAACCCTATAACCCTATATAAATGCAACCCTTGCCAATGTGACCTACTATTTATTTAGCAGCAACAGTGAACCATATGGTTTTATTCAGATATGCAAGGTTGAAGAACAGATTTTATGTCCAGGAAAAAAAATCTATTTTGAAGGTAAAGAGGGAAAGACAAAGGTAAGCTCTTTTACTTAAACAGAAAGAAAAAAAACCCATCATAACTATTTCAAAACCTTTTCAACCCACTAAGCATGAATTACTAAAGAATAATAAAGGAAGAAAATTAGTAAGCTGCCTTATTAGTCCAAGAAGTCCAACAAGTTGTCAAACAAGAATTATAGAAATTATAACAGTAAAATCTGTATAGGTTACAGAACCCAAACAAATAAACAAAAATAAAAAACAAAAAGCTACTCTACAAGTAAAAAGAGAGTTCATTTGAACTTTAAGAATCTTGTATGGCAGTTGCTTTTCTTGAAGGCCTGAAACAGTTTTGACCCCAGCTGCTACTTACTTTATCTAACAATAGACTGCTTCAAGACGTATCACTTCTGGCCAAGCTATTCATTTCAACTTAAACTGCATATAGCTCAAGCCTCAGAAGATAACTTTATCACCTCCGAGCCATATGCAGACTAAACACAACACTTGTGCCTGATTCTGAATGGTATCTTATATCCAAAAGTTCCCTTAATTATAGCTCTTCCTTCTCAAGCTGCTCTTTCAACTTGTCAGAAGCTGCCTAAAGTCACTAACATTGGATCTATGCAGAAAAAATATATTTTAGGACAACATGTGCAACAAGGACCGACACATCTGTTGACGTTAAAACCAGAAGGCAGTGTGTTGCGGCCACATGAGAACAAGCTGTAAAATTTAGTAATTCACAACATTCACTTTAAAATGTTATGGCAATCTTTTATTTATTTATTTATTTATTTATTTATAATTTTTTTAAGTTTATTTATTTTGAGAGAGATAGTGTGAGTGGGGGAGGGGCAGGGGGGGAGGGAGAGGGGGGGGGAGAGAGAGAGAGAGAGAGAGAGAGAGAGAGAGAGAGAGAGAGAGAGAATCCCAAGCAGGCTCTGCACTGTCAGCACAGAGCCTGATGTGGGGCTCGAACTCAGGAAACCCTGATATCATGACCTGAGCTGAAATGGAGAGTTGGACACTTAACTGACTGAGCCACTCAGGAGCCCCTTATGGCAATCTTTTAAAGCAACAAATCACAATGGCACCATCATTTCCTCTATTCAACAAATATTTATTGAGTGTCTATATGTTAGGCACTAAGCTGGGTGCTGAGGGTATAATGATTAGCAAAATGGGCACACAAAAGCTCTACAGGTTTGTGTGGTTTCTGAGGCTGAAAAGCAAAGAGAAGGTAAGGTCAGCCTGATTTTTCCATTAGAGGCAGCCAGCCCCCCACCCCTACCTCAGTTGTGGAAGGGTTGAAGTCCACAAGTTTCTGTAAAAGTCAACTGTAATCTGTAGGGGGAACCGCTTCCCGGAGTCCTCCTGCCCATAGCAGTAGATTCTCAGGTGAGTCTGTTTAACACATTAACAAACTATTGTAGTTTTCTAAAATCTGATTGCTATTTATAATGGCTCCTAGAAAATGCTTTCTGGGTTTTAAAAGGAGCCATCACCATGAACCAAGAGCTTCCTGGTGCAGCCCAGGCAGTGAACTCTTCAGGTTCTAAGCTGATGACGCCTATCCACACGAGAGCCAGGGTCACAGATGAGAACCAAGAGAAAGAAGTGGGAAAACAACAGGCTATAGGAGTGAGGATTGAGGAACGATCTCAAATTTTCCCCGATTCTTTTTTCTCTTCTCTTCATTGAGCAGATAAACCCGGGATAAAAAATGGGAGGGTGTCCTGGGTTTAACCAGGTTAGGACTACTGGTAACAATGGGATAGGGTTATGAAAAATAGAATAGTTTCCAGCGATGTACAGGGAAAGAAAGAAAATTCACCAATAGTGACAAAAGGGAAGGCCTGTGGAGGTGGCAAAAATGAATCACCAGCCAGAGTGAATATTTATATGCAATATGTGCTGGCAGGGGAGTCATTAAAAAACTAGGCACTATTGAGGGCACACTAGAGGCATCCATTCATATTATTAGCGACCAATGACCGTTCCTTGGATATGGCATATACTATATGCACTGAAAGAATATACATAAAGGGAAAAAAAATGAATCCTACACTGTTGGGAGTATTTGCAATGCCGGGCAAATACTTGCAGTGTTACACACAGATACTAGTTATTAATCATTTATTCTTATCTCAGAGAAGGAAGCTTTGCTCCAGAGAGACTAAATGACTTGACCAAAATCATAGTTCTAATTACTGGTATGGAAGGCAAAGACTCAGGCAATGACCTTTAACGTATGTGCCTTGGCACGTGTCGAAGCCATAAACATGTGATTCCCTGGGAAGCTACGCAAACCAAGACTGAAGTAAGCAGGGAAAGGAAGAAAATATGACCGACTCCATCCCCCCACATCAGAAGGGAATCACCTCATGCACTCTGGAGAGGGAAACCACTGGAAATTACTTATCACACGTTACAAAGCTACGAGGGAAAGCCAACAAACAAAAATCCAATAGTTTTCAGTGATAAACTACCCTAAGGCATATTTATTAGACAGAAATGTCAGTCTTTTTCGGTCAGCCTTGAAAGACAAACTAGCACGTCACTTTAAATTTAATAGCATATAGAAATAACGGTTTAGATTTTATTTTTATCACAATTATAATTTCAGAGTAATCCAAGAAAAGACTACCCAGGTTTGAATAAATGAACACATTTACTCTTCTATCACTGCAGGAAGGGAAAAGGCAAGCTAGAGAAGAGAAAAGCTATAGCTTTTTGTATGAACTCGACTGAGTGGTTATTGTTAGCTACTCAGGAAATCACTGATTCTCTGAGCCTCCTGGAATGGCAATGAGAAAATTATCTTTGTTGCTATAAAAAATGTCTTCAACAATGGAGGGTCATATGAACACATACGAAATACTAATGCAATATTTAAGAAGGAGCTAGGATAATTTTGAAAAGGGAAAACAACAAAGTACTTCATAAACCTTTTACCAGTGAGCTTCAAAATGTACACTGATAACAGAGAACAAACTGAGGGTTGGTGGGGGTGGGGCAAATGGGTGATGGGCATGAAGAAGGGCACTTGCTGGGATGAGCACTGGGTATCATATGTAAGTGATGAATCACTGGGCTCTACTCCTGAAGCCAGGACTACACTGTATGTTAACTAACTTGAGAAGAAAAAACAAAACAAAACAAAACCAGATGTATATCGATACAAGCTCTAACTAAAACTGGAAACTACAAAAATCTTGTTAGATCCTTAGACCGGGTGTATTTTGCAGGGGCTCTGCTCTCTCCAGCATGCTCAAGTCTCTCTCCTTTGGTCACTTGTCCTCCTTCTCCTCTTCCTGCTGCTCAGATACTCTTACTGTCTTTTCTTCGCCTCTCCAAGTCTGATCTCAGGACAGACTGGGAAACACTCTTACAGAGGTGTAAGGGATTCACAATACCTGAGTTATACTCCCTTGTATTTTTTCAATTAGACTTTGTTTTTTAGAGCAGTTTTAGGCTTACAGAAAAATTGAGTGGAAAGTAGAGTTTCCATATAACACACACCCACTTCCCCCACCCCTTGTGTCTTAGCAGATATCACACACTAAAACAAACGAATCCTTCAACAGGGGTCTAGAAAATCCAGAGATGGTCTTCATGGAGTCCTTGATCTCCCAGATATTATATACTGAATTTTGGTATATGGCTGTATATATATGTTTTTAGGAAGCAGGTTTCATCAGGTTCTGAAGCAGTTGGCATTCAAAAATGGCTAAGGCCTCTAAGCTAAAAAAATGACGTTCAAGATCCAGACTAAAGGAAATATTTTGGAGTCGGAAAGGCTTTACCAGTGTCCCTAAAATTATACCACGCAAGGTAGCTGCGGGAGCAAGTATCAGTGTGTATATCCAGGCCTCTAACTTCAACAGGGGCTATAGAAATACCTTGGTTAAAGAAATTACAACCAATGCAACGACTTTCAAAACATACGATGACCTCTTTTTTTCTTTTAACGTACCTTTAAAGCCTCTATCACAAGGTCCCTTGCTTCAAGCTCTCCTTCAAGAATACTGAATAGTGTTAGGAGTTCAGGCTTGCTGAGCTTTTCCAGATTCATCCTGAAAGCCTAAAACAAAGACAATGATCAGACAATCTCCAGAAGACAGAGTTGGTTTGATACGGCTAAGGAAAAAAAATAAAGTGAGTCACACAAGGAAAGAGCCACAATCACAGCATAAAATGCCTTAAGGCAGCAAATGGTTAGAATTAAGTTTAAAAAAAAATGGGAGCTTTCTGATGTTAATCATAAACTGAGCAGTAAGAGAAAATAAAATTCACCTTAAGTATGAATTTCGTCATCACTCACAAAGATTAATTTTCCATCATTTTTCCTCCAGGCATATTTACAAACATCCTGGGAGGTCTCAGAAAGAATTAGTCACTAGTTTTGTTCACCAGAAGTGCAGGTAAAATTGTGTTACAGTGAACACTATTTCACCGAAAAATTGTTAGAGCATGAAAAGATTTCTCAGTTTTAGATAACCGAATTCCTAAACTGTATATAAAACATTCTGGCATCCCTCTGAAGTTGGTTGAAATGAAATTTAAGCAAAGAGAATGTCTGGTGGCAGTATGGGAGAAATTTTTCTTTTAAACTGTCTGTCTACTTTCACAGGGAACCTCAATGCAACCATATACAAATATACTTTTACGTAGTTTCTTAAAATATATTGTCGTTTAAACATCTTCATTGGACAGGCTACTACTAACTGAATTTATCTGACTCCCCAAGTTCCCGTTTCTATGAAGTCCTGCATCTTTTGAGACATGTTAAATGGCAAACCGCATAGCACAAACTCAATCCTTTCCACAAGATTAATTTTTCAAAAGCCACATATAGACAGAAGTTAGATTGCCAGACAATTTTCAAAGGGTCTTCTGACAGGGTGCACAGTGAGATACATTTTTGAACTTCCAAAGCTGAGTAAATACTCCTTTCCTTCTCCTGTATTGTACTTGCAAATTGTCACTTCCATATAGTTTTCTTTAAAGGGAATTACAACATGACAAGTTCACACACCCTCCCGTAATTCCCAACTCTTATGAGCACATTAAATTTTAGGAGGCACACAAAAGAGTCATTGATTCCTTCCAGACCTACTGCCTCTAAGTGCAGGAAAGCATGTAGAAAAGGCACACTTCACTGTGTTGTCAGATTATGTTCCAGGACATGCTGTACAAATCTTTTGCCACATGGCAAAATATGTTCAATCAAACTTCAGCTCTGCTGACTTTCTAACTACTGAGTTTTAGCAACTAGTGAGTGATCCTCACTTCAGCATTACAGAAGACATCTCACAACAGGTATTTTACAAATAAATAAAAACAAAAACAAAACCCCACACCTAATAAAGCTACACTTAATTTAAGCTATGTTGGAAAGAGGGGCGCCTGGGTGGCTCAGTTGTTTAAGTGTCCGACTTTGGCTCAGGTCATGATCTCATGGTTTGTGTGTTCGAGCCTCACGTCAGGCTCCGTGCTGACAGCTTGCTCAGAGCCTGGAGCCTGCTCTGGATTCTGTCTCCCTTTCTCTCTGCCCCTCCCTGGCTCACACTCTGTCTCTGTCTCTCTCAAAAATAAATAAACATTAAAAAAAATTTTAAAAAAAGATATGTTGGAAAGAGCATGCAGCTTTGCAGACAGATGGATGTCAGGTCTGCATTTTCAGGTCTGCATCTTCTAGTTGTGGGATTTCTTTCTCTTTTCTTTTTTTTTTTTTTACGTTTATTTATTTTTGAGAGACAAGAGAGAGACAGAGCATAAGTGGGGCAGGGGCAGAGAGAGAAGGAGACAGAGAATCCAAAGCAGGATCCAGGCTGAGTTGTCAGCACAGAGCCCGACGCGGGGCTCGAACTCAAAAATCAGTTGAGTCACACTGGTTTCTTAGATAAAACCCTTCCCCCTCTTCCTGAAGGTTTCATATTTTAATATCTCAGAAATTATAAAGCAGAGGGAAAATCTCATCATTTTAAGCCCATCCTCTTCCCTCCCATGATGTTCAGCAGAATAATGGGCATCTATGAAGGTACTCTGTAAATACCAACCACACTGAGTAAATCAACTGGATGGAGAAGCACCAAAGTAAAGATGATGGTGTTCAGGCATATTCTTTTTTCCTTCAGTATCTTTGTAGTCCTTAAATACTCTTATTTAGAGATTTAAAACTGGGGCTTAAGGAAGCAATGTGATGTGAGTAAAGCATGACAGACGGGGGGGGTGAGGAGTATAGAATTTTAGTCTGAGCTCTGCTACTAAGCAACTCTGTGACTTTGAGGACAAAAAGTACCCAGTTAGACTGGCACGCAGCCTCCTCACAGGTAAAATCAGCCTAGATAATCTCTAAAGTCCTTCTTGGTTCCATTTAAGCTTTCATGGGTAAAAATCAAGAATTGTTAGAGAATCCAATGAACTAAGACTAAAGTGAATATACAAAGAACTAAAACCGACTGTACCTAAATCAAAGTCTTGTATCTGCTGTAATAAACACACATCCTCATAAAGGAGTAAAATTGAAACACTCTTTAGAGCCACTTTAATTATAAAGGAGTCCAGCCCTGACAAGAAAAAATTCCATTCTTTGTCAATGGTATAAAGAATAATATTCTTGTTATCTACATTTATAAATCACTTCTGCACACAAATTTCAATATCTGGCACATCCTGCCAATATGTGCCCGTTCACCCAGCTTAGTGTCTACATGAAGTGAAGACAATGCAAATCTGACACAGGAGGAAGAAAAGGGCCACAGCTATGTGACTGAAAAGCAATAGGTCTGTTTGTACATGTTCCCATTACCTTTCTTTATCAATATTAAAATTCAACAGTTCTTTGCTGTTCTTTATTATTTGAATCTAATCTCAATACATAAGACATCATGATAAATTTAATATATGAAAGATAGTAAAACCGTACTGTTGCAGGATGATGGTGATATTCCTGGGAGTGGGGACGGAAGTGGGAGTGGGGGGGGTGATACTGACCTGATAATCGGTGGTCACACTTTAGTCCTCAAGTATAAATTCTCAAGGTTTTCTTCAGTTAAAATTTGGGAAAATTGACAAATATACTCAAAATGCCATCAGCATGGTGGAAAAGTGTCCAATGCTGCAAAATAATAAGAAATTTATTGTCTATGTGACCATACTATAAACGATTTGATAAATCCCATGAATGTCAACTGTCATTGCAGCTGGTAAGGCCTGACAGGTGTAGGTTGACACAGAAAGAAGAAAATAGCCACTTCTTCAAGTTGAGGCTGAGTAATATAGGAAACATACCATGAATCTCACTTCCCTTTTGCAATTATCATTAGGGAAGGTGAGGGCTTTCAAAATCTTTTTTTTATGTTTATTTATTTTGAGAGAGAGTGCACGCGAGTGGGGGAGATGCAGAGAATGAGGGAGAGAATCCGAAGAGGGCTCTTTGCTGACGCAGGGAGGGGGAACTCAATCTCATGAGCTCATGACCTGAGCCCAAATCAAGAGTCAGACACTTAACCGACTGAGCCACCCAGGCACCCTCAAAATCTTTTTTACTTTAAAATGTCCAATGCTGTTTCAAGGACTAATTTATGAATGTCCTAGAAGAGAAAAGACAGTCTCCCTGAATTGACAAAAGCCTATTTGCTTAAATCACCATGATTTATGCACAATATGCTCAGAGAAAAATAACATAATTACAACCCAACTTTTCAAACTGCTAAATTTGTGTAAGGTACACGCTTATCCCCTCACCTCCTGCTAATCAGTGAACAAACAAATCAACCTGTCACCACCTGGACTTTGTCTGTAAGGCTAATGACTCATCCCAGCTCCTACTTTTCCCCGTTTCTTTTTTCCAACATTAGGTGTTGAATTATATGCCAACTTTTGGTGTATGTTTTCCTAATAGATCAGACCCAGCAAGCTTTTAAAAAAAAATGATAGGCTTTAAATTTTATTTGATAAACCATAATTTTTGTCTTGAACTTTACGGCACTCAGTCTTAAATGAAACTCCAGTTTCTGCCTAATATATAAATTACGTGGCCCGAGACTTTCAGAAAAAGGCTGCTGCTGCTAGCTCCAAACTAATCATCAGAAATATGATTGCCAGATTTTTGGCATGCCATATTGTAGTCTACAGACATGCTCTCTACTTGTTTTCTAAATGAGCTGTTACTTGTCACTGTCATCATCCATTAAGTGACTTTGAAAGACAAGATCATTTCAACCAGATGCTCAGCTCATTCCTTCCACTTGAATCTCTCCAAGATGCAACTTTCCTTAGAGTTTAGTGGCAGATATGTTTGTCTAAGGAACACTACAGTCTATAAACTTGAAATAAAAACCAGTGGTGGACAAGTTGTCTGGATACATTATCATATGCTGTGGTACAGCATACTAGCTGTAGCTATTATATTAAGCTTTATAGTTTTCTCAATTAAAAAATAAATACAGGGGCAACTGGCTGGCTCAGTTGATACAGCATGTGACTCTTGATCTCAGGGTTGACTCTTGATCTCAAGGTTGTGGGTTCAAGCCCCACATTGGGTGAGGAGCCTACTTAAAAAAAAATAATAAAATAAAATAAATTTAAAAATATAAATATATATGTATATATAAGAAAAAAAGATAAATGATACATATTTTAAGACCCTGGAAAAATAAGCCTATTCATGGGATAAGTACGAAACTTATTTTTAGGTTATCAATAAGTGATTGCAAACATCAGTTTTGCCCAGAGGACCATTCGGTCTGTTCACATGCTACTTTCCATCAAGTAAGGGCCAACAGGAGTGCAGGAGTCTTCTCCACAAACTTTTATGTGCCAACAGTCACAAGGGCTGTGGCTCTCAAGAAGGGCACCCTCATCCACCACTGAACTTCCTAAATGGCACTGCCAATTTTGCCCTGAAGGTGCATTGCCGTGGCTTAGGCTCTGTTCATTTTATTCTGACCTTTTCCCTTCCCTGGATAATGCTCAAGCTCCATTCATTCTAGTTCTGGTCGTTCCTTCTCCTTCTTGAGGAGGTCCCAGCTTTTGCTCTGGAACTCTGAATGAATCCTCCAGGAGAGCAGGCATTGTTGCCTCTTCACCACAGAGATTGGTTGGCAGAAAAAGAAACACCCCAAACAATCTCTATAGCTGTGTAAGCAGTAGGGCAGGGTGGAGTGGAACACAAGAGGGATGTTTGTCTATCTAGTATCAGGGCGTGTGTATGTCTTTATGTGGAACCGAAGACTTGATTTCTAAATGGTGAATGATATGGGGCATGAAAGAGGGAAAACAACATTTTTGGATGAGTCTTAGATATTTCTGGATATAGAAACACTTAAAAAAATCTACACAGATCTGTTTTCTTTTTTTTCTTTCCTTAAGTCAACTTGTCTAGTATAAAAAACAAATCAGTTGTTTTACCCAGAAAATCATGCTTGCAACACTGGATAAAAATCACTTCTTTATTTTATACTCAGATGTCAAATTGAAGAAATTTATACTTGGGCTACAACTGACTGGGATTCAGGCCATTTAGTAAGTTTTTAGTATTAGCAATAAGATATGAGCAAAGATATAAAGCAAATTTGCTTCAATTATGTAAGGATTTTCACATACATATCAGCTAGGCCAAGGAGGCCAATTAATTCTTAAAATTCAGAGTCAACACCGCCACACAAAATGGGTGTTTTTTTGACAGCTTTCCACTAGATAATGTACTTCCTTAAAAACCCAGAATATATGGAATTTAAAAAATCAAATAAACATGTCCTATTTATAAACATTCAATCTAAATATGGACAAAAATGCACTGCTATTTTTAAAAATGTATCCAAAGCATCCTATTATCTGGGGGTGGAAGGCGTTGACATATTACCTTGACTATCTCAAAAAGATTGAGGTTTCTCCAGCCTCTGGCGCTTCTGGTTTTCCAGAAGCGTTATTTATGCATCTGGGGATAAGAGTGGGATACCTCTCATTCCACTTTTGGCATTTTAGGATTAGGCTAGGGGAGAAAAACATGTCAAAATACTATCAGAAGATAATTTTCTGACCTAGAAAGCATATCTTTTGTACATTTACCTAAGAGAGCTGTTTTTGCTATTATTATTTACAAAGATTCTAAAACCAAGGCATAAAAACAAATCTCATTTTATTGAATTCTACAGCACTAAGCAATATAAGCTTTACTACATATGTCAAATCAATCTTTCAGTTGAAGATAAATGATATTCCGGACTATTTGGATCCTTACGTGTCTATGTGTTACAATTTAAATGCTTGGACTAAATTGGGTGCCTGCCCTCATTCATATATTGAAGTCCTGATCTCCAGACACCTCCGAATGTGATGCATTTGGAGATAGGGTCCTTAAAGAGGTAATTAAGTTTAAATGAAGTTATTAGGGTGGGCCATAATCTAATAGGGCTGTGTCTTTATAAGAGGAGGAAATTTGGACACAAACATGGGACAGGGAAAGACCACGTGAAGATGCAGGTGGAAGATGGCCATCTCCGAGTCAAAGACAGAGGCCTCAGAAGAAACCAATCCTGCTGACACACTGATTTCTGACTTCTAGCCTCCGGGATTGTGAGACAATAAATTTCTATTGTTTAAGCCAGCTGGTCTGTGGGACCTTGCTATGGTGGCCTGAGCACACTACTGCAACATGCACTTTTAAACGCTATTAGAACAGCTAGATCTAAGACTTCCCCTTACCGGGAGAGTGCTGGAACATATTGCTCAGAATGCCTTTTGTTTGTCCTATTGCTATCAATTTGCTTTTTCCAGCCACACTATAGACAGTATTCTATAAAACAGGATGGTTTTGACACAGTTTCAGAAATTACAAATTTCAGGATCCTGAAATGTAATATGAATAACGCACTTAGAAACTGCAACAGTGCTAAGGGATCAAGATGCTTGTGTATCCAATCCTGTCAATATAGACTTTGAGGCAGGCCTCAAGAAACCAGTTCTGGGTCAACATTTAAATATACTTTCAGTTCTCTATTCAAACACATTCTATTCAAAGCAGATTCTAGGATACCAGATTTTCTGGATTTATGCTTGGTACAGAAATGAATGATATAATTGAGCCTATTCATCACCACCACCTCAGAGTTTTATAGCATAGTTTTCTAAGAAGAATTCAAGCAGGAATAGTAATAACAAAAAAGACAAACATTTATTGAGCTAAATAAAAACAAAACAGAAAAGATAAACATTAATGTGTTCCAGGCAGTGTTGCAAGTACTTGACGCAAATTAATTCAATCCTCACAACAAGCTTGGATGACAGATGCTATAACCATCGCCAACCCCCCCATTTTATAGATTGGAAAAGTGAGGCACAGAGGCTAAATAACTTGCTCAAAGTCTCAGATCTAGTATGTGGCAGAAATAGGACTTGAACCAAGGTAACTGGATTTCAAGGCCTTCCTTAGTAACTACTGCTACTTGGTAACCATCATTCACATCTGATCTCATTTTATCCGCTTTAGGAATTGTGTGGTAGAAAAACCTCAGCTAAAACGAGATTCACAAAGCTGGAAGGGACCTGAGAAATAATCTAATTCAGCATTCTCCATTTTACAGATGAAAACTGAGGCCAGGGTTGTTAAGTGACTTACTGAAGATTATAGTTACACAGTAAAACTAGGTCTAACACTTACGTCTTTTTAAGATCCAGTCTGATCCACTTTCTGGGACACCATGATGATATCAGGTTTTTGTTTTGTTTAGCTCTAAGACTTAGGCATCTCTAGTTGTATCTCTCTGTGTGTGAATGTCTGTCTCTTTATCTCACTATGTGTATATGTCTGTTTCTCTCACTGTCTCTCTTATTTGTTGCCAACAAGATTTATATGTATATTGAGGAAAAGAAGGAAGTGGCTCATGCCCATAAACAAACATTCAAACATCTCTTCCCCAAAATGAGGACATTTAGCACAAGGCTATTAAAAACAAGTCTGTCTACCTGGATATCTGTTTACACCCTTTCAAGTACTCTCGTCTGAGACAAGACCGAACCAGAAGAACTACATTAATTAAGCTACTGGAATGTATGTTAATGAAAATGAATAATAGATTTTATGTTAATATTTTGCATTAAAAAGTATGTCATTTAACATTAGAAAAATACCAGAAGCATGAAGTATATTTGTATATTTGTAAATATATGTCAGTTGGCTTTCTTTAGTTAAAATGAAATTATAACATGATTTCATTGACATATGTATGTGTATCTGTCTGTATTATCTATGTCCATCATTCCCCTAAATTTTTGTTTTTCTGAAATAATGCCACCTGAGTCGTAAAATACCACAATGAAGGAAAAATAACATATAGATTGATTTTCTTTCCAGTAAAATGATTCATGGGCCACAATTCCAGGAGCAGCCTGAAATGCAAAAACCCTTCATATGTCAATGTAGAAGGAAGTTATGGACTCCATCAGGATTCCACACTGGAAAGAAACAGAATGTATAGTATGGAAGATGAACCAGAAAACAGTCAAGGGATTTGTGTTGTAGCCATGCTCATAACCCGGCTCTCTGGGAACTGCAAAAAATCCCACAATGAATATTATAACTGATGGTGGTTTTTTACTTTTTAAATTCTGATTTCGAAATTTTTTTAATGTTTATTTTTGAGAGAGAGAGAGAGAGAGGGGAGGGGGCAGAGAGGGAGGCAGAGAATCCAAAGCAGGCTCTGCACTGTCAGCGCAAAGCCCAAAGTGGGGCCTGAACCAATGAACCCGAGATCATGACCTGAATTGAGGTTGACCACTCAACTGACTGAGCTACTCAGGCACCCCTTAAAGTGTCTTCTAAATCAGAGATCATTGATTTTATTTTTTTGTTTGCTTGTTTTTTGTTTTGTTTTGGGGGGGGGGGGGTTAAAAAATTTAACAATTTGGTATCAGCTGAAAATTACCAACAACAGACCGAGCAATTGTTCTTTGCTCCAAAGTTCTTCAGGGACAGTAATTCTCCTAAGAGGCAGCATGTCAATGAAAAGCTGCACGTGCTTTGGAATATGACACGCCCAGGTTTACATCCTGGCTCTGCTACTTCATAGTACCTCGATCCACTTAACCTCTGAATTTGTTCTTCATCTATAAAATGGGATGACACCACCGACTCTAACAGGATACTGAACAGTTAAAATGAGTGACTGGTCAGTTCTCATCCCTGGAGTACATATTTGGTTTCATCAGCAAGGATAATGAAGTTTTCCTTTTGCGATGAGTTGCCAGTTTCTATCATTCGTGTTGTCTAATTTAGAAATCAAAAACAAGTTTACTCCTGACTTGGCAGGTTGATTTGCTCCAGGAAGGAGATGGCCTGGCCAGTTTCTGGGAAAGTCTGGGAGAGACACGGTTCAGGCCAATGGTTATCTCCATACTTGGGCAAAGAAAAGGACATTCTTCTGCCTACACTAGCTTTTTGTGACTTCCAGACACAGGTGAAAACCATATCTTTGCTTCCACAGAATCTGTATAGCTTTTAATTAAGTCACAATACATTTTTAAAAGTTTATTTATTTATTTATTTTTGAGACAGAGAGAGCAAGCAGGGAGGAGCAAAAAGAGAGGGAGAGAGAGAATCCCAAACTGATGTGGGGCTCAAACTCATGAACCATGAGACCATGACCTGAGCTGAAATCAAGAGTCAGACAATACCTAACTAACTGAACCAGGCTCCCCTAACCAAGTCACAATTTTAACTTAATGACTGAGAAACTGATTTTCTAAACATATCACAGCTATTTTTTACATTATATTAAATGCATAGTGCATATGTATCTATATCCATAGTCCAGGAGCAGTTATCACATTCAGCTGTTCTGTTTATATATCTGTCTTCTTAAGACTTTGCTCTCTTAGACAAATCCTCTGTCCTAATCAACTTGATGAAACTTAGCACCTAGCAGTGTGGTTCTCAGGGGTATTCAAAAAATGCTAGTTGGAAAAGAAATGTACAGCATAGTACCTTGAATTACAGCCAACAAGACTGGAGTTTCTCTTTTAGCAAACGAGAAGCCAGTAAACATTTTTAACCAGGTGAGCATCATAGTGAAAGCATAGTTTTAGGAAGGTTAAGGCTTGAAGGACAGAGCTGATTGATGTATGGGAAACTGGAAACAGGAAAAGTAGGCAGGAGAAAACTGTAACAGCATAGGTATGAGGCTAAAATGTGTGAACTAGGATGGTAGCAGTAAGGATGCACGAGAAATATCGATGCGAGAGACTCCATGCAGAATTTACAGTAACTTGGTACTGGCTCCATTTAAGGAGGTGAGAGGGGAAATAATCCCAGATCAGCTGAGCTTGTAGACTGTCTGACTCCAATAATGACGCCATTAACACAAACAGGGATGTTAGAAAAGGAACTGGTTTTGGGGGAAAATGATGACTGATATGAGGCATGCTGAATAAGAAGTTAATTACTCAGTAAACTTCCCAAGAGGAACAAATGCGTTAAGAGTCAGTGTGGTGAAAGCTAAAGGTCTAGAAGTGAAGTCTTTAGGGGGTAAGGCCTTTTAAGAGAATTTCTTCTGTGCCTTCAATTTAAGAACAAGAGGCAATAGGAAGAAACTGATACATCAGACTAGACCTGATCATTTTTGTACCCCCAAATATTAGATCACTGAAGAACCAGATTGGTTCTGTCGTTACTCCTGTACCATCTACCCCAACAGTAGGGACTAGTTAGCAGAAATTAAGAGATGGGGCACCCCTACCTTCCACACCTCCCGACAACAAAGTTAGTGCTTCTCTCTTCTTTCTGCAACTTACTTGTCACTTACCCTTCCTTCTTCTCTCCTTTATAACTTACAGTTCCTATCTCTTGTTAAAAGAGTTCCTGGCTCCTCCTGGCTTTCGCCAGTCCTGGGATGGCAGACCCATAGAACTCTTCAGCCTCACCCTCCCCAAGCAGCTTTATGCAAAGGACCCAAGCAGATGCTCTCAAGGCTCAGGGTCAGAAGGGGGGGGGGGGGGTTGGTGTGTATAAACCCTGTCATCCTGTGCTGTCCTATTTTCCTTTCTAGTTTCTACTGAACTCAGTAACAATTAAGGATAACATTCTTTGTGGCTCGGCAAGTCAGAAAGGATTCATTGAGCAGAAGGGATACATTTAGATTGGGAACTCTGGCTTTGGACCTGAAATACAGACTTTGGAAATACTTGGCAGGGAGGAACCATATTACTGCATTCTCTACTTCAATGCCTGCTTGTAGTCCTGTCTTCCTCAACCCACACACGACTGTCCTGGATTCCCCCCAACTCCACTCTTAACTGCCATCCATTGTTTCTTCTCACCGGTTCCTAGGATTGCTCCTTACTTTGGGGGACAATGGGGAAGTTGTCTTCAGAAGGCAAAAAACACTTTTGATCAAAATTACCACTGAAAATCCTTTAAATCTCACAGAAGGTACAACCCTGTATCGTCACAATGTCCACAAAACCATGTATATGACTCTGAGGATGGAGGCACTTAAGATTGTAGAGTTTGGAGTATGACAATGGACAATTCAGAGAAGACACCAGATGGTTGAATCCCTTGCCTTTCTTTTTCTCGGGCCAGAAAAACTCAAGAAAGGTAATTTGCGTGACAAAATTATGAAACCCACACTCTATGAGACAGACACACACACTCTCCTAAAAATCCTTGCATCAGATGTTTGAGATCACGACACGTATAAGCTTTGTTTTCCTCAACTCAGGAATCTTAGCTATATATTGAAATACTTAAAACCAACTGAATGAAAACTAAAACCATACACAAATTCTTCGTCTTTGCTAAAATGCTAAGGGAGTAAAAGAATGTTTAATATTAAATTCTGTAACTCACAGGAAAGTGCTAAAAACGACAGCAATAACACCTACTAATATTGTGTGCTTCTTACATGCCAGGGACCTTGCTCTGTGATATATATATATATATATATATATATATATATATATATATATATATATATGATACATATGATACATATGTATATGATATATATATATATATAATTAGTTCATGTAAACCTTAAAAAAACACCTCTAAAAATTATTTCTATGTCGCAGTTGAGGAAAATGGGATATGGTGAGATAGAAAACTCTGCCTTTGCCTGGGTCACATAGTAAAAGAGCCGAAGAGTTGGGATTTGAACCCAGGTTTGCCTTTGGAGTCTGTGCTGTCAATTTCCATACTCCATGGCCTCACAATAAATAAGCCATTTTCTCACTGAAATGCTCTGAACTGAAACTTAGAAGATGTGATCTTTAGTTATTAGCAGCAAACATTCAGGAAATAAGAAAAAATAGCCTTTAGAAACAAGCTGACAAGCCATTCCCGGGTCAACCACCACAGACGGGACAGATTTCCTCTAGAAACAAACAAATAAATAAATCTCTGCTTCTCATATCATGCCACCAAACACCAATTCAATGGCAATCCCTCGAAACACCACTCTACTCCACTCAGAAAAGCCAAGAATTCCAATCCTGTTCTGCAAATTAACTGGTAGCACTGCAAACCTGATTTTGCCAAGACAAAAATCCACTGTAGACTGAACACATTATGCCCACCATAATCAGTTTGCATGATTCTTTTTAACGTTTATTTATTTTTGAGACAGAGAGAGACAGAGCATGAACAGGGGAGGGTCAGAGAGAGAGGGAGACACAGAATCTGAAACAGGCTCCAGGCTCTGAGCTGTCAGCACAGAGCTCGACGCAGGGCTCGAACTCACGGACCACGAGATCATGACCTGAGCCGAAGTCGGACGCTGAACCGACTGAGCCACCCAGGCACCCCTGCATGATTCTTTTATTTATTTACTTATTTATTTTAAGAGAGAGCACACGCATGTGTGGCAGAGAGAGGGAGACAGAGGATCCGAAGCAGGCTCTGCACTGACAGAGCAGAGCCTGATGTGGGGCTTAAACTCCCGAACTGCAAGTTCATGACCTACGCTGAAGCCAGCCGGTTAGCTTAACTGACTGAGCCACCCACCCAGGCACCCAAGTCTGCAGGCTTCCATTCAGGAACCCAATACTATTTGTGTCCCTATTCATGTATTTAGGGCTAGTTCAGAAAAGCACAAAATCAACTAAAAATTCACTTAAAAAAATTCCCAAAGTAGCTCAGTAACTTGTCAAAATCAAACACTCAGAACCTGTTCTTAAAAAACAGCAATCAGTTCCTAGTGTGCTCTCTTAAATTTACCTCATTCCACTCAGGTCAGATTCTTAGAAAAATAAAACCCTAAAATGACTAGCAGTGATTACATTAGCAAGTCTGCTTCAAATTTCATTACAGCAAAATTATACATGTAAACATCAGACATTTTCGTATAGGAAATTCAGCATTTTAAAGTCACTTAAGATACTGGAGTTTCATAAGACATCAGATAGGGAAAATAAAGTTACATCAAGGCAAAAAGAAATGGGCTGCTTATACTAAGTTTATACCTTATCAGTAATTTGTCTTTCTAGTCTACCATAAGGGGACTGCTTCAAACTAAATTCAACAAACACTTATTAAGTCAAACTATGTCCCAGGCACAGGGAAAGACTCAAAGCTTTTAAAAAAATTACTACTACCTGCTCTCAAATAATTTATAATCTAGTGACACAGATTGGACATATACATAAATATCCTCTGCATACAATGTTTTTCTTCACCTAATGACCAAACAGTTGTTGAAAAAGGCAGAGGAAGGATTTCCAAGACCCAAACATGTATCAGACGGGTCTTGCTTATTATGCCAAATAATCAAAGAGAATTATTTGCTCTTTCCTCTCTGCTCATTAAGGCCCTGGTAATCACCCCTGCTTTGGTTTCTTTAGTCTCTTACCTTAGTTTATTTTCTGTTCTCCACTCATGTAATAAGATATCTTTTTGGGATTTCCTGTTCTGCTTTTAGCTTTTTCCGCTGCTATTGCTGGGGGCCCGTGTCTTACCCTCCTATCGCAGTACACTTTGTGTTTGCTGGGGAGACCTACCGCACAGTTTTTTCTTTGTGCTTTTTTATTGGAGATCTGGAAACAATCACGGAACAGATCTGTGAGCACTAAGAGTGGCTCTGAAAACTTCGAATCTAACTATTGAAAACTAATAATCTTCCGGAAGTCTACCTACAGAAAGTCTAATCAGGAAGGTAAGAGACGGCGTTATAATTGCCTGCTATGATTCCAACTCCTTGCATCTCATTGCTATGAGCCTGGCTACAGAGAACAGTAGTAAGATGGACTTCAGAATGAGAGCAAAACAATGTTAAAAAATACAGCAAATATTAATACCTGGAAGTGCTACCAATAGATGATTACTGGGGATTCATGGTCATTAACATCAGGCTAAAATCATCAATACTTTGCACCTGCTGAAATGAAGGTCAACTTGACAAAGGCTTTATCAGCACAATACAGAGACACTTCTTGGTAGTTACAAGTATGTAAATAGCCGGAATTAACCTTGCTTTTATTTATCCTGATCTCTGAGATTTAAAACTTGCTCTTACTTTTCATCCGCTAAATGTTGGTAGGTGATACTGGTCTTGTAAAACCAATCAACAACATCATGTATGTATCAGTTTCCCCTGGAGGGAAAAACCCACCATAAAAGAAGGGCTAGAGAGTAACCAAAGGCCTAGGGACCGGATTAATCATAAACCTAGATGGCTGAACCTGAATTTTCCTCAAACACTTCCTGTCTTTTGTTTCAACAGAACTACACCTTCAAGGTTAACTGCAGTCTCCCTGAGCAATGGACCAGCCCACCCTAGAGTGGGAAACACTCATTCCTAATCCAATGCTCATTATTTACTTATCGACACTGTTTTAACAGAAAACACGCTCCTATTCACTGACAGTCAAACAATATACACTGCATTCTACCCCACGAAAGGCCAACTCTGCAGATATCCAACACACCCACCTCAATGTTAAACATAAAAGGATGGTTTTTCCTCAAGTTCCTAGGGCAGATACAGGATAGAAAGCAAAAATGAAACGCAACCCAAACCTAAAAAACCCTCGGAAGTTAGGTTCTCCCTCAAGGAACCGACTGAGGGAACCTTCCACTGAGGGAAGGTACCTTTAAGGGTGATGGGGAAGTGGGGAGTTACTATTTCTCCTTCCTCCAGAGTCTAGAACAGTCCCAAAGCGGGTGAGCTCTCGACCCCTGCGCCCCCCACCCCCACCCCGGGAACAGAGGATCCGAGGGGCTTCAGGAGGAGGGCTGAGGATCAGAGAATGGGGGATGGGAAGAACTGAAGTGGGGGAAGGCCGCTTCGTCTCTCAGAGCTGGTTGTCTAGGTCGGATCTTGATTTCTGCTTCGCTCACTTCTCTTTTTTGGAAAACAGTGATTTTATTTTACGCATGAAACTAGCTCTGATCCCACTCTAGCGAGCAGGGACAAGTGTAGGGAGGGATGTCTGGCCTCCCGGGGGTACAAAATGGGGGCGGGGGCGGCGGCAGCCTAGAGAATGGAAACCTGTGCGCCCTCCCCAAGACTGAGGCGCTGGGCGAGAGGATCCCTTAAGCGAGGGGTGTCAGGAGGGAAGCCCCTTCTGCGGAGCTGGGATTGACCGGGGACAATAAGTAGTTGCGAGGACCCTCGGAGGATGAGGAGCCGCCTCCTCGGGGAATACCGGGAGGCGGAGGAGAGGGCCCCGCCCCCTCAGGGGATGGGAGAGAGCGCCAGTTGGGACTGTGGCGGGACGACACCGGTAGTCCTACCCTTGCTTTTCTCTCGGGAACCCGGCCTCCCAGCCACCCCCAAACCCCAGCCCCGGCGGCTCCTACCTCTTCCCGGCGCTCCGGGCTCCGCTCCCCGCCGCCTCCGCCACCCGCTCCCATCCACAGCCCCCGGAGACCCCGCCCCTCAACCGCCAGGCGGGGGCACTGGCATTCGCCAGGGCCAATCGTCACCTCGCTTCCTCAGCCCAGGCACCAATGCGCGCGGGCTGGAGGAGGGGCTTCTCCAATGTCATTTTGGCTCCTCCCGGGGCCCCAAGATCCCTTTTGTTTGGGGAGAGCCAGGCTGGGATTGAGCTCGCGTCACTTCCTGGAGGAAGCGCCCTCCTCCGGCCCGGGCTCCGGGGTGGGCTCGCGCCCCTCCCGGCTCCGCTTCTGCAACTTTCCACCTTGCGTGCGGCTTCTGGGCAGCGCGGTGGCGAGTGTTTCGTGCTTTACCCTACTGGTCTGGGAAGCTTAGGAATGGCGGGCTTTGGGTGCCCAGATTGATTGGGCATATTAACGCTTCATTTTATCCAAAATGTTAATCAATAAAGTGTCCTTTTGGTGTCTGCATTAGAATTAGTTGTTGAAAAGCCGGTAACGTGGCTTTTCTGTCTCTTGGACAAGCTTGTGGGTGTGGTGCTAGAAGCTAGAGCGCAAAGATGGTAAACCTGGAGACAGTCCCCGCCCCACCCTGCCCTTCTTTTCCCACATTACGTTTGGAAGAGAACTACTGGCACTGGAGCCCCCGGCGCGGGGATACTGGGTAGCACCTGGGAGAGCAAAACCCAGTGGGACCTCCCTTCCAGGCAGAAGTCGAGTAATTGCAAATTAGTCTGTCGAGGTTTTTAGTCTCTCCAGGTTGTGCCTGTCAGATGAGGGGACATCTTTGTGTCCTTGGCCCCATTATACTGTGGGGCAATGGCGTTTGCAGTGAAGCTGGAACAAAGGACGGTGTAGAGGATGCAAGGAATGTCTGTCCCTTCTTGTGAACACAGGAATGCAGATCTTGCTGGTAGCAGCTAGCCCTCCTAGGACCAAATAACCCAGAGAAGGAAGAGGATGCATCCCTGAGGTGAAGGTTTCCAGATTCCTTTTCCATAGACTGCACTCCAGTTCACAGGTTGATTTAGCTGGCTAAAATAATAATCATATTATTTTTAAAGGTTATTTATTTTTGAGTGAGCGGGAGAGGGGCAGAGAGATGGAAAGAGAATCTTAAGCAAGGCTCCTTGCTGTCAGTGTAGAGCTGGATGCAGGGCTTGATCTCAGGGACCAGGAGATCATGACCTGAGCCGGAATCAAGAGTTGGTCATTTAATCAACTGAGCCACCCAGGTGCCCTAATAATAACCACATTATTTAAAATACAATATAATAAATACTTACGATACAGTTAAATATTTGCAATGCATGAATATTGTATTGCTTTTAATACATTATTCCTATTCACAACGATTATTAAGCAAGAAACTATTAGGGAAATAGAATTTGATGAGGTTTTTTTGGGGTGCTAGTGGGGCTCGTGGGGTCCAGAGCCAACGGCCGAGAAAGAATTCTTGAAGTCGTCTTTGGTGCAAAAAGGTGATTTTATTAAAGCACGGGGACAGGACCCGTGGGCAGAAAGAACTGCCCTGGGACCAAGAGGAGAGGCTGGTAATACACTGTGGAGTCGGGGAGGTAAAGTCCAGGGGAAGTTTCCGGTGAGATTTTCATATGCTAAAGAAGACTCGTAGGATACTGGAGGCCTGGCCATTGTCAAGCTAAGGTTGTTTCCCACCCCCTAGCAAAGTATTAGCATCAAGATAGCAGGGAGTTCCTGTAGAAACAGTTCGCTCTGCCTGCCTCCAGTATTTGTCAGTGGGCTGCAGGTTATAAGGAAATTTAATTTTATCTGCCATTTCCTTCTGCCTTTGTTTCCCACATCAGTATTCGGGTAGGCAGACTTAGTCCTTAAGACAGATACAGCCCAGCTCTTATGCAGTCTACAGCCTGATGGAGGATGTGGTCAGTCTGTGCAGTTACAGAGAAGTTTGAAAGAAGAAAGCCAGAATTTATCATGTCATCACAGTGGCAGATACTCTCCTATGATATCTTACTTAATCTGCACTACTATATGATAAATCTTTCCTATCTCCCTGAGAAGATAGAAATTAAAAGAAATCAAATAAGGTCACAGAGCTAGTAAATGGCAAAGAAAGAACTTCCAACAAGGATGTAGGGACTCCAAACCTGTGCCATATTCTGCTGCCCGCACACTGACTCTTACAAGCAGGACTGGTCCAGAGAATGGGCCTGAAAGACTATAAAACCACCATCAGAGCTAGAAAAAGACTCCATGCTTGCCTGCCCAATTGATTGTAGGCCTGAGAGAGTCATCTCTATTTAAAGGACAGCAAGACTGGGGCGCCTGGGTGGCTTGGTTGGTTAAGCGTCCGACTTCAGCTCAGGTCATGATCTCACAGCTCGTGAGTTCGAGCCCCGCGTCGGGCTCTGTGCTGACAGCTCAGAGCCTGCATCCTGTTTCAGATTCTGTGTCTCCCTCTCTCTGCCCCTCCCCTGTTCATGCTCTGTCTCTGTCTCAAAAATAAATAAACGTTAAAAAAAAAAAAAAAAAAAAAAGGACAGCAAGACTGTGCTGAGGTGGTCAACAGCAGCCCAAGGACTTTTGAAGTAATGAAGTATGAAATTCAGAACTGAAAGACCCCGTTCCTTGTGTTCAGGAGACTGATGGTCTGAGAGGTGGGATGAAGGCCAGGCACAGAGTAGGTGCTCAATGAATACTGACTTGACTTAAAAACAGAATGTCTGGAATGGTTAAAAACATGGACCGTGAGGTGCTGGACAAACTTGAAAAATCCCATTTCCTTCTCCTCCCTTTTGCCCTGCCTCTGTGTTTGCAATGAGGAAGTGCCTCATTGCCTGACAATGAGGCAGATGTGGGAGAACAGGCTATTTTCTGCTAGCTTCTGAGTCACTCTAAGAGTTGTCCTAGTGAATCAGCTCCTCCCTCCCTCCCCTCCTTTCCTTTGTAGCTATTAACCCACCACCACCCATTCTACTCCCAGGGGGACTGGGAGGGCAGTGCTTTGTGGTTTACTTCCTTTATGGCCACCAGCAGCTCCCCTGACCCCCTGGGCTTTCTCTGCCCATTCCTGAGTGAGTGTGGGAGGACCTAGCAAGAATGACATCATCCCTGTCTGGTAGGAATCAGAGTCCTAAGGGTGTTCAAATTGCTTTCCTTTTCATTCGTCACCTCTGGAGGTAGTGGACAGGAGGAGTTGGTGACCCTTATGGAGACCCTTAGGCTGCAGTATGAGAGTTCTGGAGTTTTGTGATTTTTCAATACATAAAACATGTAAATAAATTTAGAATCTGGTACAAAGGTGTACACAGAGGCAGAAAGTGGGTTCATAATAATACCTTAAATTTGTACAACATTTGTATATCTATTACTTTATCAACTTGCCAGTAAATATTTATTAAATGCCTACAGTGTGTCAGGCAACAAATTCATAAGAAGTGGTAAAGATTATAGATTGTGTCAATTTTTCTCCAAATAGGTAAACTTCTTGGGTAGGTGTTCCATAAATGTTTATTTGCTGTTTTGCAGAGGTAATGATGGAATAGACTAGAAGGGCTAAACTAGAAGAAAAAGAATTTAGAGCTCTGTTGGAGTTCTCCCTCTTCACAAGCCATATGAGTTTCCTATGGCTGCCGCAAATTACCACAAACTGGATGGCTTAAGACAACAGAAATTTATGCGGTGCCTGGGTGGCTCAGTTGGTTAAGCGTCTGACTCTGGATTTGAGTTCAGGTCATGATCTCATTCTTCATGAATTTGAGCCCCACATCGGGCTCTGCATTGACATCATAGAGCCTGCTTGGGACTCTCTCTCTCCCTCTTTCTCTGCTCCTCCCTTGCTTGTGCTGGTTGGTGTTCTCTCTCTCTCTCTCTCTCTCTCTCTCTCTCTCTCTCTCAAAATAAATAAATAAGCTTAAAAAAAAAAAGACAACAGAAATTTGTTCTGTTTCAGTCTGGAGGCTATAAGCCTGAAATCTAGGTGTTGACAGGCTGGTTCTTTGGGGGAGGGAGCTCTGAGGGAGGATCCATTCCTTGCCTCTCTCCTAGGCAATCCTTGGCATTCCTTGGCTTATAGCTGCATCATCCCAGGTTCCGTCTCTGTCTTCACATGGCCTTCTTCCTTGGGAGTCTTATGTCTATATGTCCTCTTCTTTTCTTATAAGGATAACAGTCATATTGGATTTAGAGCTCACCCTGATGTAGTAGGACTTCATCTTAACTCATTACACCTGTGAAGGCCTTATTTCCAAACAAATTCATGTTCTGAGGTTCGAGGTGGACAGGCACTTTGGGAAGGCGTACATTCAAACCAGGACACAAGCCTACTTGACAGAGTAACCTTCCCCACTTAACTCCATTTAAGTTCATCAGTAAATGGCATGAAACTAAGGAGCTGATTCCTGAAGATCACTTTGTTCTATGACTGTATGATAATTATATATACAGGAAACATTTATCAAGTCTTTATGCCAGGCACTATGAGATTTCTTTATAGTTCATCTCATTTAACCTATAAAAGAATCTCAGGAGATAGGTGTGAATATTCCCATATTACAGATGAGGAACCTGAGGCACAAAGAAATTCACGGCCATGGAATTCATAAGAGATGAATATTGGATATTTACTCAGATCTGATTCCAAAGTGTACCCATCATAATTACTATGCTCTATCATCTTTCCATCATGCTAGATGGGAATATGGGGAATGCAACAAATATTTTAAAATTTTGATTTATGGACCACTTGGAGTTGAGTAGCAATCTTCCTGCAACTATGAGTATAGTTTGAACCTATTTAAAACAAGGGAAAGCAAGAGAGGAGGGAGAGGGTGGATAGCAATGGAAATTTAATAGGGAAGAGGAGAGCCATGGGCACTTACCTGAACCTCAGTTTCCTCATTTGCAAAATAGAATAGTTCCTTCCTACAACACCTGGTGGTTGTGAATATCCAAGCGAGATGATGGACATGAAAGTATTAGATAAACTCTATGAGGGATTATTATAAACTGCCTGGGAGATCTTGCTCAAGCTCTTTCTTCTCGCTGGCCCCAGCCCTTCAGCTAACATCTGGGGCTCTATAAGACTTCTTCTAGCTGTAACGCACTGGGACCTACTAAGTGGCTGGGGGGCTAGATGTAGAAGTTGTTGTGACTGGGAAAAGTGACCTGTCTTCCTCACCTCCCATTTTCTTCAACCCCCAGGGGGCTCCTCCACCAGGGGATCCAGAGAGGGTAGCCTAGAAGCCAACGAGTGCTCTTTAGGCCGGTACCAAGTTGAAGCAGGAGAGGAGATGTGCTCTCCACGGATCCCTGCATTTCCCCCATCATCTGTCCCCACAAAGGCCTTTCTGAGTATTCCTGAAGCGTTTTCTTCCTGCTTGGATCATCCCAACTGGGCGACTGGGGCATAGGAGTGGAGAGATTCTGGGCGTGGCCCTCACTGTGTTCTCGAGCTTATTGCTCCCCCTAGTGCCCAGAGAGGAGTCCTGCAGCTGTCGCCTTCCCTCTCGGCCATCCCCGTGAGTTTCAGAAAGGCTTCTTCCCTGACAGTTTTTCCTTTTATGGGTGTGGGCTGAGCGCACAGCAGGTAAGGTCTCCAAGGACCACCTGCAGGGACAGATTCTCCTGATTTCTAGCTAAATATTGGGGCCAGCTTGGCCATGAGGGAGCAGACACACTCTTATCCTGGATTGTGTGGGGGAAGGTTGAGAAGGAAAGGGAAAGAAATGTAACACTGAGTGCCTACCTTGTATCAGGCAGGCACTGTGTCAGGAGGTTTACTTATATCACATGTATAATCCTTGTGATCTCTACATATGTAATCCTTGTGATCATCCTAAGAGATAATTATTATTACGTCTACTTTTTCGGATAAGAAAGCAAGTTCAGAGAGGTGAAGTGTCTTGTCAAAGGTCACATAAAAACAACAATAATGTGGGGCACCTGGATGGCTCAGTCGGTTGAGTGTCTGGCTTCAGCTCAGGTCAGGATCTTGCAGTTTGTGGGTTCGAGACCAACAGGCTCTGTGCTGACAGCTCAGAGCCTGGAGCCTGTGCCTGCTTTGAATTCTGTGTCTCCCTCTCTCTGCCCCTCCCCTGCTCATGCTCTGTTTCTCTCCCCCCCCCCTCAAAAATCAATGGAAACATTTGAAAAAACCAACAATAATGTTAATAACATCAACCGATTGGTGCCTACTCCACAGCAGGCACATTATTTCTTTTAATTCTCACCACAGACCTTTAAAATAATCACTATAATCTCTATTTTACTCATGAGGTCACTGAGATTTAGGGAGTTTAAGAAAGAGGTAACTGAGCAGCTCGACTGAGGTCAAAGAGTGAGGTCCTCTGGACTCCAATCCCACACTGCTTCCCTTGTACCATTGCCTCACAGAGCCAGTGGGTGGTAGAGGCAGGTCTGAGCCCAGGCCTGTGTGACTCACTATTCTTTCCATTGTGGGGGCTGCCTGGTGGCCCTTCCCGAGGACCAGGAAACTAAGGCCATGTGTTTTTTTTTTTTTTTTTTTGGATATCCAAACTGGAGACAGGATGGCTATGAAAAAGCCAAGGCAAAAGTACATAGGATCTTGGGGAAATGCATAACTGGGGTGGCACCCTGGGAATTGCACTATGGTATTCTGTTAGGCGTCTTGGGGAGAGTACCCAGAGGTCCCTGAGTCCCATCTCCCTCATCCTACGTGGATGCTATCCTATCCACATGCTCCCCTCAAGTTGGTGGGCTAGGACGATGAACGCAAAGCTCACAGAAGAGCAAAAGAGAAATGCAGATGGGGTGCCATCTAGCCCGATAGAAAATTCTTGGAAATAGATGGGATAAACCATGGAGTTCCCAAATCACCCAGCCAAGTTCCCAAGGATTGGGGTCATTTTTAACTCATCCCCATCACCCACAAAAGACAGGTTAGTCCTAGGTCTCTGGAAGAATACTCTATGCTGCTTTGAAGGAATCTCAAATTTTCCTTTTCATTCTGATCTTTGAAATTATTATTATTGAAAGACATATGCCAGATGATGAGCTGATAAACTGGTTGATGTTATGTTTGTTACTTCCAAATATAAATTTCATAGAGGCAAACAGATGGAAAAAGATTTCAGTTCCCTTTTTTTTTTTTTTAATAAATTGACTATTTCATTAAAGGTTAACTCTTTCCCTTTCTTCCAACCTCTCCTCTTTCTGTCTCTTTTCCTGTTCCTCCTCTGTCCTAGGTGCCTCCTTTCCCCCAAAGTCTGGAGCCAGACCCCTCTGCTATGCTGAATTGTCTTGCCAGAAGCGTTGAAGCTGACTGGAAGGCTGGTCTTGTCTTCCCCTCTGTTTCCCCTTCTTCCCTACACATGGCCTGACATTAAGCAGAAAGTACTTTCTGTGCTACGGCCAGAGACAGAGATTCAGCTTGGCCGAGCTGCCCTACGGTTTCGATCTGATGAAAGCCAATTACACACTTCCCCTGGCCTGTTATTTCAGCTGAGGCACCACATGGTTGGTTGAATGGGTCCTTGTTGCTCACCAAAGGGAGAAATATTTGTAGGGAAAGTAAATGACCCAGTTATGGCTGCACCATCATTTCTAGGCAATTTCCTAGTAAGTGGCCCTTTGGAGTAGGCTGGTGCTAGAAGCTTCTATGCCTTCATTTCCTGCTTCATGACTCCTGCTAGGTCCCTGCAGGGTCTAGTCTGCCCTGAACAAAGTGACCAGGGGACCCAAGTTGGAAGGAATCTGTACATTGCTTATCCCTTTTTCTTTCTGCCACCTTGCCTTCTTTTTGTGCTCCTTTTATTCCTGAAATAACCATTGTGTTCCCATCATCGTTACCACAAGAAGTAACACAGTTCTAGGCCTCAGGGTACCCATAGTCTTGAGGAGAGGTAGACTTGTGGGACTTGTTGACCCCAGTTCTCCTCCTTTCTGTGACCACACTTTCCAAATGACATCACTCAACCCACTGTCTTACATCATAGTCGGGATTCCTCCAGGGACAGAGGGACAGAGAACTCCATCCAAACTGGCCAAAGTGAAAACACATTTCAGTGGCTCATGCATTGAAAAAGTCTAGGACTAGGCTGTCTTCAGATGAGCCTTGATCTGCCTTCTCAAAAATGTAATTGGGACCAGGTTTCTCTCTCTGTATCTCTCAACTCTACTTCTGTGTTGGTTCTGATTTCAGACTTGAAGTCTGAAGCATAGTGGTTCCAGTTTAATACTCAGTCATATTCCCAGAAGTCTGAGAAATAGTCTCCCTCTTTCCCAGAAGTCTGAGAAAAATCCTGCTCTGTTCTCTCGGCTCTGCTTGGACCAGATGTTCATCCCTGAACCTATCACTGTGGTCAGGGGGAAGAGTTGCTTTGATAGGCTAGATCTGGGTCATGTGCTCTATCTGGAGCTCTGGATTAAGTGTGGGGAAAAGCCATAGCCTCAAATGAAAATTCATTCATTCATCCATCCACCCGTTCATTCATTCTTTCATTCATTAATTCATTTCTAGAAAAAATAGGGATGGATGTCTGGGAAACAGTGACTGTTTTATTACAGATTTGAGGGTTTGTCTCATATTTGTTCTCAGGTTAATTTGAGCTGCAACCTGTTTCTCTAATCTTGCTCCAGTTCTTGGCCTGGACTTTCCCTTCTGCTGGTCATTGCTGGAAACTCTAGGATGGCTAGTCTTTGTCCTTTCTTGCCCAAAGCACTACTGAAGAAAGACTCTTGTGTATAGCAGCTTTTTATTGAGGATTTGGGGGACCTGGGGATGGCGTGGGCAGCGTTGAAAAGGCTTTTAAAGATTAGAGGTTCTCAGATTTGAGGGTATATCAAATGACCTGAAAGTCTTGTTAAATTGGAGATTGCTGGGTCCCACTTCCAGAGTTGAAACAAAAATATATTGAGTTCCTGTGTGTCAGACACTAAGGCTACGGTGGTGGCCTGCTCCAAATTTTCTCTAGCTTTGCTATGCAGAGCAATTTAATTCCTTATTGCCCAAACTTTTCTCATCTCTGTCCTACCCGGGGGGCTCTCACTTTTCATTGCCAGAGAGGCCCAGGAGGTTGCTTTCCTCAACAAAGGAATCAATTTGTACTATCCGATGGAGGTCAACTGACTCAAACTGCAGCCAGCTTCCGTGATACTATTTTTCTTTATTTTCCCATGGTATTGGCAAACAGGGAATATTGGTGAAGTACCATGCTGGGGGTATTGACTAGGCATAGCTTCAGAGGCACAAGAGAGGGAGTGGGATCTTCAGGGAAGAGCTGCCTGACTCTAGTGTGAGCATAGCGAAAGGAAGTAACTTGAGAACCAGACCTACTAGCTGTGGGGCCTGACCATGCCAGTCAACTACCATGAGTTTCAAATCCCTTATCCATAAAACTGAGAAAATAACGATGTGTTTACTATAGGGTTGTAGTAAAGATGAAACAAGACACCAGGACACTTATTTATATCTCTTTCTCTCTAACACCAATCTGTCACCAAGCCCTATCAGTTTTACCTCCCGAATACTTCAAATGCTAGATCTGCTTCTACCCTCACCTCCACCTTGGTCTGTCCACTGTCCTGTCTCTCCAGGACAACAGCTTTGTCTCCTAAGTGGTCTTCTAGATTCATCTCTGGGTCTTCTGGTCCATTTTCTACAGTGGGCTGAGTAGATTTTAAGAAAACACAACCTGAGCATGTCACCCCCTTCCCTCCCAATCAAAACTTCGGTGCTCTTAGGACAACTGGATTCACAAAGCCCTTCTTACTTGGTTCCTGCGTATCTCTCCAGAATCATCTAGTGCCACTCTGCCCCAGACAACTGGTGACAGACCATTTTCTTGAACAAACTTTAGTCAGGTTCTTCTAAGCCCTCTTGCCCCCTCCCCAGCCTCGCTGAGCCTACATAGCCAGTGTTACAAAAATCCTGCTGCGCATCAGTTTAGGATGCTATCAGGCATGATATCCGATCAACATCTTCATCCCCCTTCTTTGACATAGAGGTCCTTGGTGTGCCTTTAGCAAGAATCCTGTTAAGTCAGTTTAGCAAGAACCCCCTCCCTCCCCATGTGTCCTCTTAGAAATTTTCCTTCCACTGTCTCCTCACTCTGCTTGTTAGCATTTGTCCATTTGGATTTGGAGTTGAACCTGATCTTTCTCCCCTATTGCCACAGCCTTGACACCTGTTGCAATAGTCCTGAATAACGTTTTCCTTACTGTGTCAACACATGTCAGGCTTATTTTTTTCTTTAATGCTGGCTGCTTTTCCGTTCCTCGGAGTCTTTGCTGATATTCTTCTGTTTTCTCGGGCTGCTCTTTCTCTCCTCTCTTTAAAGCCTATACATCTGTCAGATTTCACCTCCATGTCACGTTCTCAAGAGCATTTCCTCAACCCAGTAGAGTGACTAGGTTCCAGTATATTGCCTTCATAGCATGTGTCATGATTTGTAATTATGTATTTGTGCAATTACGTTGATTAATGTGGCTTCACATAACTCTTTTGTGTGCTCCTTGAGGGCAGGGAGACCATGTCTATTTTGCTCATGATTCTTGTCTCTAGTACTTTCACATAGTACCTGGCACATAATATAAATGTTTGTTATTGAAGGAATGAATGAATGAATACAGGAAAGTGTACTATATAAAAAAGTTGCTCTATAAGTCATTTTTCCTAGTCTCCAGCTGTGCTGATACTCCTAAACACTGTTGGGGGAGATACAAACTTTTGTGGCTTATTTCATCTACTGCAAACCTTCCTGGGGGGAAACCTTGGGTCATAGCTTTGGATGTGCAAGGTGTAGATCGCCCTCCTGAAAACTCCCCTTAGAATGATTCACTCCTCAATGTCTAGAACAGTGCCTGGGACTTGGTGAACTTAAATAGATGACCTGGGAATTGACCCACCTACTGACCTATTTGGGGGATTCCCAGGGATACTGATAATTCCCTTGAGACAAGTTGTCTCTTGGGTGGATGTTAATGGACATGGTTTTAGGATCTCATTCTGCCCTGATGGGCACCAGTCTAGCTAAAGATTCCCTATTGGGAGGGGCACCTGGGTGGCTCAGTCAGTTGAGCGTCCGACTTCGGCTCAGGTCATGATCTCACAGTCCGTGAGTTCGAGCCCCGCGTCGGGCTCTGTGTTGACAGCTCAGAGCCTGGAGCCTGTTTCAGATTCTGTGTCTCCCCCTCTCTCTGCCCCTCCCCTGTTCATGCTCTGTCTCTCTCTGTCTCAAAAATAAATAAACGTTAAAAAAAATTAAAAAAAAAAGATTCCCTATTGGGAATAAAATACACAAGGGGTTTTACTAGGTGCCTACTGCTCTAAAACGGGGAAATGGCAATATGAACTTAGTAAGATTTCCCATTTCTATGACTGCCCTCTGTTTTCCCATTAGTGTTTGTTGGTAGAACCGGAGGTAGAGGGAGCCAGGAGGGAGAGGATACAGCACGAAAGCAGGGAGCTAGGTGTCTGTTTGGGGACCTGACCCCACTTTTACTTCCTTCCACTTTCTCCCTCCCCTTAGTGCCAAGCTTTCAGAGACTGCTTCCTGCTCCCCATTTTCACCTTCCACCTTCTCCTCATCTCTTTGAGGCCTTACCCCTGGCTGCCCTGTGCAACTGTGGTTTCCTAAGGTTTCCAATGACCATCTTGTTGATAAACCATGCGTATGTGTCTGGGCCCTACCTTGTGTTCCCTGAAGCTTTGGACACTGCTCTCCTTTTTCTCCTTCTCTTGGTGGCTATGATGGAACCTTGCTCTTTTGGCTGGTGTCCTGCCTTTCTTTCCCATTCTGTATTTCTCACTTGTATCTGTGTCTCCTCCAGACAAAAGCTCCTTGAGGGCAGGGACTCTGCCTTGTTCATGGTTGTCTTAAAAGTCTGTATCATATTGTCTGCACACAGTAGACATGATTAATATTTGTTAAATGAAAGAACAAGCGATTTCCTAAAGCTTTGTCACAGCTAGACTACCAAAGTGATTAAGAGCAAGAACACTGAAGACAGCCTCAGTTCAAATCCTGGCTTAGACACTGACCATCTGTGTGGCCCTCGACAGGCTACTTCACCGCTCTATGTCCTGATTTCATTACAGTGTTTTAAAACTGTTTCTCGCCTCATAGGATTGTTTTGGGGCTAAATAAGTTAATGTTCATATGCCTGGCATAAAGCAGGTAAGTACGTGCCATTTAAACAGAATAACTTATTCTACTTGATGACCAAACATGGATAGTTTTGAAAGTGAAAGGGATGCTATTAATAATTACGTCAAGACAACAGGTGTAAACCAGGCCTGTCCTGGGCAAACAGGGACATGTGATCACCTTACAGGTAAGGGCTCATTAGGTAAATAAAGAATGTTTTCATCTTTGTTGGTTTTGTTACTTCTGTTCATTTTCTTCCAGTGATTAGCAGTAAATGTTTCCAACCATAAAAGCCTGCGCGCTTATCTTTAGGAACAACAGAGAAAAAGGAAGAACAGGGGAGGCAGTGTCATAAGGGATGGAGTTGATAGGGCAGCACCCAAGAAACAGAAATGAAGTTGAATTCTTGGGGTGTGGGTGTGGGAAAAGAGGGGAGCCTTCCCACATCCCTCTGAAGCTGTGGGTCTGAAGGATGGAAGGTGCATGCGGTTTCCTTATGGATGGTGTGATTTCAAGGGGCCCAGCCTTCCCTGGAGCCTCGTCCGTGGGGAGTATCTGTGAGCACGGCCTGTGCCGGTCCTCCAAGATATGCGCTTGCTGTCTGCTCACGGAGTTTGCTGTTTTCTCTCAAACTGTTTCAGAAACATGTGGTTCCATTTGCTTCCCCGACGGGGAGTGTTTTTTCATTACCTTAAAGTAGTTGTTTTTATGAACTAGGATAAACACCTGGTGGGCAGGAGTTTTAGCTCGTGGTCATTCCAATTCGAATTCCGTTATTTCTCCTGCTTACCTGGGGAGGGGAAAAATATACTTTCTAAACACAGTTTTCCTCTTTCTGGTTTCCCAAACAGATGCACCATCAGATAACAGCATGTCTGCAGCTGGCTGCATCTGCCCAGAATACCAATGGCAGGTGGCTCTGGTGGTGACCATGGCACTCCAGGGGTGGGGGAGGGAGAAAGCATCTTTCCTTATCTCGAAATACTGAAGCCTGTCAGTCTGAGAAGGTGCCATTCAGAGCCGTGTACCAACTTATCCTCACTCCCTCTCCTTCTGGGGTGGGAGCGGAAGTGGCAGTGGGGAGGAGGAAGGGGTAAGAGAAGGAACTAACATTTAGTGGTACTTCCTATGTGCCAGGCCGTGGCATCCTTCCATTTGATTTCATACTCAGAACAACCTTATGCTATAGAGACTGGTTTTTCTGTTTCATAGATAAGGAAAACAGGCTTCAAAGAATAAAAACAATATGCTGGAGATAGATATGTCAATGGTAGGCAGGAATTTGAATCTGCTTCTATCTGATTCCAAACCCTGCGCCTTTTATATTATGTCTCTGAGACCCTGAGAGGGGTGAGGATCGACTCAGTTTCACACAGCCAACCCGGGAGGAGGCTATGTCTTTCCAGCCTCCCAAAGGGAGGGAGAGGCATGGCTGGACAAAACGTGTTGGTCAAGTGCTTAATTAATATAGGAGAGGGAAGGAGAATTGAAGTTTTTGGCTGTAAGTGATTCCATCTTTTGTTCATTCAACAAATATATATACAGTCCTTACTAAGTGTGAGGCACAATGTATCAACTTATGTGAAGAGTACAGCGGAAAAGGCAGACTTGAGGTTATGTGCAGTAATTGGTCTCAGATTTGGACATGTTGAGTTGAAGATATAGGTTTGTTTCTTTAAACTTTATGTATTCATGCATTTATTTAAGTATTTATTTGTTTATTTATACTATGGGGAGGGGCAGAGAGAGCTGGAGAGAGAGAATCCCAACCGGGCTCCAGGCCCAGTGTGGAGCCTGATGCAGGGATCAGTTCCACACCTGCGAGATAATGACCTGAGCCGAAACCGGGAGTCCGACGCTTAACCAACTGAGCCACACTGGCACCCCAAGATATAGGTTTTTCATGAGGCCTTTGGATATACCTATCTGGAGCTCTGGAGAAAAGTTCAGGAAATATGTATTTGAGATTGATCCTCAAATAGATGGTGGTTATGCCATGAGCAATGAGTGAAATAATTAATGTTCTATGATAGAGAAGAGCATTGAGAATGGAACATCAGGTAATCCCTATGTTTCAAAGGGAAAACAAAATGAAGAGTCTATAAAGAAAGTTAGGAAGGACTGTCCAAACATGTAGGCAGAGGATCAGGAAAGAGAGATGAATTTAGTTAGATTTGTTCCCCTCATTTCCTATTTTTTTAAATTTTTTTTTTCAACGTTTTTTATTTATTTTTGGGACAGAGAGAGACATAGCATGAACGGGGGAGGGGCAGAGAGAGAGAGAGAGACACAGAATCGGAAACAGGCTCCAGGCTCCGAGCCATCAGCCCAGAGCCCGACGCGGGGCTCGAACTCACGGACCGCGAGATCGTGACCTGGCTGAAGTCGGACGCTTAACCGACTGCGCCACCCAGGCGCCCCCTCATTTCCTATTAAAAAAATTTTTTTAAATGTTTATTTTTGAGAGAGACAGAGACAGAGACAGAGACAGAGACAGAGTGTGAGCAGGGGAGGTCCAGAGAGAGAGGGAGACACAGAATTTGAAGCAGGCTCCAGGCTCTGAGCTGTCAGCGCAGAGCCTGATGTGGGGCTCGAACTCACGAAACGTGAGATCTTGACCTGAGTTGCAGTCTGACTGATTAACCGACTGAGCCACCAAGGCACCCCTCCCCAACTTTCTATTTAAAAATCAACCACTGTGGGGGCGCCTGGGTGGCGCAGTCGGTTAAGCGTCCGACTTCAGCCAGGTCACGATCTCGCGGTCCGTGAGTTCGAGCCCCGCGTCAGGCTCTGGGCTGATGGCTCGGAGCCTGGAGCCTGTTTCCGATTCTGTGTCTCCCTCTCTCTCTGCCCCTCCCCCGTTCATGCTCTGTCTCTCTCTGTCCCAAAAATAAAAAAAATAAAAAAAATAAAAAAAAATAAAAAAATAAAAATAAAAATCAACCACTGTGGTATAATTTACATGTAATGAGCACACCCTTGAGTATACAGTTCCCAGACAGATGCCACCATCAGATGCTACCACCTCAGCAGCCAGCAGGCGGTTCTGGTGCAGTTTTGACAAATGTATTCACACATGTAACCTCCAATCCAGTCAAGATATAGAACGTTTCCATCGTATTTAAAGTTCCCTCATACTCTTCTCCAGTTATCCCATGCAATCCCTGCTCCAGGCCATCACTGGTCTGGTTTCTATGCCCACAGATTAGTTTTGCTTACTTGAGAATTTCCTATCAGTGGAATCACACAGTATATACCTTTCTGTATCTTGCTTCATCAGTGTCATTGCATGGCTCAGTAGCTTATTCCTTTTTATTTCTGGGTAAAATTTCACTAAATGGATATATCACGAGTTGTTTATTCACTGACCTTTTGGTGGACACTTGGGTTATTTCTAGTTTGGGACTATTATGAATGAAGCTGCTATGAACGTTTGTGTACAAGTCTTTTTGTGTATAAGGTTTTTCTTTTTGTTCTTTTTCCTTTCGGTGAATATCTAGGAGTGGAATTGCTGGGACAAATGTTAAGTGTATATTTAAAAGACATTGCCTAACTTCTTTTCAGAGTGGTTATACCATTTTACACTTCCATCAGTAATGTATGTGATTTCCAGACAGTCCATTTTCTCACCCAACTTGATATCATTGCTATTTTAAAATTTCAGTCATTCTAGTAAGTATGTGGTAGTACCTAATTCTGTTTTTAATTTGCACATATCTTATCTGTTGTATCAATCTGATGATAGAATATCTTGTTATGTGCTTCTTGCTGTTCTTTGCAATTGCAATATCACATTATATTCATTATTGTAATAATCTTGTACTTGTAATAAATCTTCAAGTCAAGCTATATAAGTTTTTTTTCCCCCCAAACTGTTTTGGCTATTCTAGGTCCTTTGAACTTCCACATAAATTTTCAAATCAGCTTGTCAATTTCTATAAAATAAAACCTGCTTGGATTTTTACTAGAGTTATGCTGGGCAGAATTACTTTGGGAAGAGTTGACATCTTAAGAATATTGTATCTTCCCATTCATTTCTTAAGGTATTTGAAAGTTTCTGTCACCAATGTTTTCTAGTTTTTCTATGTATATGTTTTGCATATATTTTGTTATATTTATTCCTAAGTACTTTGTGTTTTGATGCACTTTTATTATGTGCCTTGGTTTTTCATATTTCTTGCTTGGGGTTTCTTCTGTGGACTTACACTTTTCATAAAATTTGGAAAAGTTTTGGTCATTATTTCTTCAAATATTTCTTATGACTTCTCTTTCTTTTCTTCTTTAGGGTCCACTTGAATGTATAACAGGTTATTTGACATTGTCTCACAGCTCTCTGATGCCGTGGTTTTTTCCAGATGCTCAATCTTTCCTTTACCTTCTTGAATATATGGAATATAGTTTTAATAACTTACAATGTCTTTGTCTACTAATTCTATCACCTATGTCATTTCTAGGTCAGTTTTCATTGATTTTTCTTCTTAATTATGGATTTTATTTTTCTGCTTATTTGCATGTCTTTTAGTTTGTGTGTGTGTGTGTGTGTGTGTGTGTGTGTGTGTGGTTGTTGTTGTTTGCTTTTTGTCTTGTGAGTTTTTATTGGATTCTAGACATTATGTATTTTTACTTTGTTGGGTGCTGGGTATTTTTCTATTCCCATAAATATACTTGAGTATTATTCTGGGACATAGTTAAGTTACTTGGATACTGGTCCTTTTGAGGTTCGCTTTGTTAGGGATGGCCAGAACTGCTTATTGTCTAAGGCTAATTGCCCACTACTGAATATCCTTCTGAATACTCTATCTGGTAACCAGAAATTATGAGGTTTTCAACTTTGGCTGGTAGGCAAACACTGAGGATTTTTTCCTTTACTCCTTTCAGGTGTTTTTTTTCCTTCAGCTTTAAATATTTTTCTGACTTGAATATGCTGATCAGTAATCAAACCAAAGACTCGAGGGACACCCTTTGCAGATCGCTGGATCTCTCTCTCTCTCTCTCTCTCTCTGTGCAGCTCTCTAATCTCTGATGCTCTTCTATGTGAACTCTAGCTGACTTGGCCTCCTTGGACTCCCCGAATGATCTCCTAAACTAAGGGAGACTTGTTGGCTCTGGCTGGGTTTTATCATAGGGGCTCATCTTGCTTGTTTCCTCTTTTTCAGGGATCACTGTGTGTAATGCCTGATGTCTAATGTTGGAAAGCTGTTGTTTCATATATTTTGTCTGGTGTTTTAGTTGTTTCAGGTGGGAGAGTACATTCTGTCCTGTTACCTCGTCTTGATCAGAATTGAAGTCCTGATGCAATTTCAAATGGCATTACAGTTTAGATTTTTTTTCAACAATTTATTCATAGTCTATGAAAACAGTTGATTTTTGATATTTGACTTTGTATCCTGTGACCTCGCTCAATTCACTTATTAGTTTTCACGTGGTGGGGGTAGATTCCTGAGGAATTTCTATATACACAATCATGTCATCTGTAAATATGGCATGTTTTCTTTCTTCCTTCAGAAACTGCATGTGTTCTCTGTCTTTCCCTAGCAAACCCCTCCCCCTGCCTTATTGTTGTATGAGAAACTCTATTACAATGTTAAGTTGAGGTGAAAAAAGCGAACCTTGCATTGTTCTTGATCTTGAGAGCGGAAAGAATTCAGTCTTTCATCATTAAGTAGGATGCTAAGTGTAGGCTTTTTGTAGATGTGTTTTTTGGGGCTAAAAAAGTTTCTTCTATTCCTAGTTTGCTGAGAGCCTCACAAGGAATGGATGTTGAATTTTACCAAATGTTTTTTTCTGCATCAGTTGAGATGATAATATAATTCTTTCTCCTTTACTCTCTTAATGTGGTAAATTACAGTGATCAATGATCATTAAATCAGTCTTGGAGTCCTGAGATAAACTCCACTTGATCATGATGTATTATCCCCTTAAAAATGCTTTTTATATGTTTATGTATTCTATGTACTAATATTTTGTTGATGATTTTGCATCAACATTCATGAGAGACATTGGGCCAATTTTATTTTCTTGCAATGTGTTTGTCAGGCTTTGATATCAGAGTAATACTGGCTTCATAAAATAAGTTAGTAATAATTCTTTCCCATTTTACTTTCTATAAGAATTTGAGTATGATTGGTATCATTTCTCCCCCTCAGTGACAAGTAGAATTCATCAGTGAAGCTGTTTGGCCTGGGGTTTTCCTTGTAGAAAGTTTTTAAATTAAAAATTCAATTGATTAAAAAAATTTTTTTCAGGGCGCCTGGGTGGCTCAGTCGGTTGAGCATCCAGCTTCGGCTCGGGTCATGATCTCACAGTTTGTGAGTTTGAGCCCTGCGTTGGGCTCTGTGCTGACAGCTCAGAGCCTGGAGCCTGTTTTGGATTCTGCGTCTTCCTCTCTCTCTGCTCCTCCCCCGCTCGTGCTCTGTCTCTCTCTCTCTCTCAAAAATAAATAAAACATTAAAAAAAATTTTTTTTCATGTTTATTTTTGAGGGAGAGAGACAGACAGAGCATGAGCAGGGGAGGGGCAGAGAGAGAGGAAGACGGAGAATCCGAAGCAGGCTCTAGGCTTCGAGCTGTCAGCACAGAGCCTGATGTGGAGCTGGAACTCATGAACCACGAGATCATGACCTCAGCTGAAGTCGAACTCTTAACCGACTGAGCTACCCAGGTGCCCCCCAAATTCTATTGGTTTAATAGATAAAAGGGCTATTCATATTTTCTATTTCTCTTATGACAGCTTTGGTAATTTGTCTTTCAAGGAATTTGTACACTTCCTATCTTTTTTTGGCCAGCTTTCTTGAAGTGTAATTGACAAACAAAGTTGTGAGATATTTAAATTGTATCCTTTAAAGATGAGTAGAATTTGCAGTGGTTCCCTCTATCATTCCTGACATTGGCAATTTGTATTTCTCTCTTTTTCCTTGCCTTTACGTATGTGCAGATTAGTTAGCTTTCGCTGCATTGCCAAATCCTACAGTCTCTGTATCAGGCAATGTATATTTTATAGAGCTCTCTCTTTCTTTTTGGAAGGTAATCCCCTGGAATAGTTAGTAATTCTTTATATTACAATTTCCCTGTTCAAATTGGGGTGTGGTTTCTGTCTCCTGAGTGAATCCTGACTGATACACCAATAAAATACTGGAATAGAAATGTCAGCGATGGAGAGGACATGGAAGAGAATTCAGACCCAGGTGGATCCTTTGAGCCTGGAGACCATAGGCAGGATACATGGTGAGTGTCTGACTATATTTATGATGGAAGGGGGGATGAGAAGCTGAGGGAGTTGCTGGCTTTGATTTTCTCCATGAAGTAGGAGGAAAGCTATCTGCTGAAGGCTTGGGGAGAATGAGGCAGATTTGTAATAGCCCTCGATGAACCTCGCAAAAGACCAATTTGTGTTGGAGTATACAATTTTCTCTACCAGAACTCAGAAATCCAGCCTTATAAGCAAGGCAGGCAGTTTTAGAACTGACTCAGGGTCAGGGTTTTCCAGGACTTGTGAGTAGAAGAAAAAGGGAGCAAGGGTATTAAAGGAGCTGATGAGAAATCATCCAAGTTATTGACCAGAGGTCTAGCGTGGGTTTTGAAAGATTGAGCCCTGGGGTTGAGTGGAGGAGAGAAGATAAACTTCTCTTCTTATGAGGCCATAAAAGGGTTAAAGTGCTGGCACTCAGTGAGGTCAAGGAATGAAGTAGGAGGAATAGAATAGAGTTGGAAAGGTCATGGTCCAAGTGGGACGTTGAAGTGTAATTTGGGGGGAGGTGGAGCCATGCTAGTAATGGTCCAATTGTGGCCTTGAAAAGTTATTTGAAGTGATCAGGACAAGGTTGGGGGAGGCTAGGGTGTCAGATGAGTTGGCCTCAGCAATTTGTCTCAGGATGGTGGTGGGAGTTAATACAGTGGTGACTGGGGAGAGTCCTCAGCATGGTGTGGGCCAGGGTCAATGATAGCAGCAAGAGGTGAAGGCAATGAGCCATGCAGCTTGAGCAGGACTTTAAATGAGAGTAGAAGAGTAATAGCATGGAACTGGCAAGGGATGGTGGGAGACTGCTGACTCCAAGTGCACCCTTCTTGGCTGGAAAATGGAACTCGTGGGAGCAAGAGCCACTTTCATGCAAGAGGGCTGCAAGGGAACCAATGTCCTTGGGGTAAGGCCAGGTTTTAGTTACTGTGAGAAGGAGGATATATGGAAAGTTCTTGGAGAGTGTTGTGGATGTAGAATTTGCGTATAGTGGAATGAGGGTTACTAAGAGCGCAGGGGAAAATATTCAAAAGGCAAACAGCAACGTGAAGGTGGAAAGGGCAAAGGTGATGAGCAGTTTGTAGGACTCAAAGTACAGCAACTGAGTTTTCATCCATGTATCACAGCACTTGGTAGGCACAGAGTAGGTGCTCAATTAATGTATCTGAGGAATTGTGTAAATCCGTGAATAAATAAAGTCTCTTTTGCAGCTGCTCACTTTGGTTCTCCATTTGTTTACTGGGAATGCTGCTGCTTTTATCCCCCTAGCTCTGAAATTTATAGCCGCGTCCTCTCCAAAGCCCCAATTCTTTCCATCTGGCAGAGTGGGTGTCTTATTATTCTATCCCATTTCACCCTAGGAGGGCAGGGAAAGTCAGGGCTGAATCTTCCTCTGGTTACTACTTGGGAGAAACTGAAGGTCAGAGAGAGCAACGAGTTCACCCACTATCAAGGATTAAGATTTACAGTAAGACAGGGAAAGAAATAGCAGGGCTTCCCCCTGTTCTGGCCTGTTCTGGCCCCCAAAGCAGCCCCAGAAGGGTGCGTGGGGGGCTCTCAGGGAGCAGCTGTCCAACGTGGCCTGTGGCCGGTCAGGCTCTGCACAAGGCAGTCTCCAGCAGGTGGGGGTGTGGAGTTGCGGAAGGCTGGCAGCTTTGGGTGGAATGAGAAGGCAGAGACACCTTGTGGCTGCAAGACGGGAGCGGCTCTTCCGAGGAATGAAGTCTTTGGGGTATGCGCGACCAAGCTTGGGAGATGGACTTCTGCTAACCCCTTATTTTCCAGCCGTCACTCCACAGCCATGTTGCTTCGTTAGAGGAGCAGGAAGCAACAGGAGATGGATGCCCCCTGCCTCTTTTTCCTCTTTGGCCTCAGGGTTTGAGTCCTGAGGTCTTGACGGTGGGGAATGTAGCCTAATGGAGAGTGCACAGGGTTTGTGGCTTCTAAGTCCCGGCGCCCCCACACTCTGGCCACGCACACAGGCTACTTCCAGACCTCTGCGAGTGAGTGATAAAGGCGCCTGTCCCACCTTCTCACGCTTTATAGGTGAAAGCCTTGGCAGACTGAAGACTGTAAAAATATAAGAATTTATTGTTAATGATTAATGGGGTAGTTAGTGGCAAAAATATGTTCCTTGATCTATTCTAGAGGAGGAAAGAGGACCTTTAGGAAAGAAGACTTTCTTATTTGCAGAAGAACTGACCCTTTTGACTGTATGTTTTCACCTCTGTGAGGTCATAGAGTGGAGGGGTAAGAATGCCAACTTGCGATGGAACATGGGAGGGAGGTATAAGCACTCGGGAAACAGAATGCACAACAATAAACTACCATCTCTTAAGTATCTGCTATACTCCAGGCCCATTACACGTGTTGTTTAACATCATCATCACAGCAGGCTGACCGGGTAGATGTACTTATCTTTCTAACTAGAAATGGAACCTTAGAGTTTGAGAGGTTAAGTACTAACAGAGAGTTCCCCAGATAAAAAGTAGCAATGGCAGGATTTGAACCCAGGCCTGCTTGGCTCTAATAGCCCAGGCCTTTCCTGCTGTAATGTGTGGGCTTATACTTGACTAAATCTCCAAAAAACTTTTCTAGGGACCTGTCCTAAGCTGGTTACTTAAGAATCACTCAGGAAACTTGTAAAAATGCAATTTTTAAGCACTCCCCCAGGGAGAATGTCATCACAGATTTAGGTTTTTCCTTTCTCTTTCTTTCTTTGCATTTCATATCCTCCTCCATTACTTCAGCTGTTTAAGGGACTACAGTAATCAATACTTTTTGTCTTTCAAACATCTTATACCTTATACTTTTTCTTGAAAACACTGACAAATGCACATTCATTTTGTCAAGCCAGGGACCCCCGAGGTTCCCCAACAGACTGTTATGCAATCAGCAACTCCCACTTGTTCCAACAATATACTTTTATCCACTTATTCTGCTGGGGTGCAAGAGTCATCTTTAGGACACAGTTCACTGCTGGGAGAGGCCTCCCCTTGGGCAGGACTTGCCCTGGGAGGGAAACAGAAGCAGAAAGCAGTGGATTCCTGGGGTTTTATTCATCTAATCATTCAGTAAGTAATAACTGAGTACTATGTGGCAGGCAGGGGCGAGATGTTGGGGATGGAGTAATCATAAAACAAAGTCTCTGTTCTCATGGGGTTTTGCAGAGGTGGGCACAGAAAGCCTGGCATCTGAGCTGAGACCTGACGGATGACAGAGTGAACAGTGAATTGCTGGGGAAAAGCATACCAGGCAGAGGGAACAGCGAGTGCAAAGACTCCCTTGGGGGAGTTTGAGGTAGTGCAAGAAGGCTAGTATCCAGCAGGAAGCCTGGAGTGGAGTGTGCAAGAAGGAGCAAGGTAAGAGATGTAACACAGGTTAAGTAACACAGGTTGGAACACGTGGGGCCTTGTAAGCCATTGTGAGAATTTGGAGTTTTCTTCCAAGTAAGATGAGAAGGAATTGGAGAGTTTTGTGCAGGGGAGTGACATGATTCAGTTGGGGTTTTCACAGGGTCACTCTGGGTGTGGTGTTGAGAATTCACTCCAGGAGAGGGGCGCCTGTGTGGCTCAGCTGGTTAAGCGTCTGACTCCTGGTTTTGGCTCAGGTCACGATCTTACAGTTCATGAATTGGAGCTGGGTGTTGGGCTCTGTGCTGACAGTGTGGAGCCTGATTGGGATTCTCTCTCTCCCACTCTCTCTGCTCCTCCCCTGCTCATGCTCTCTTTCTCTTTCTCTCTCCCTCTCAAAAATAAATAAACATTAAAAAAGAGAGAGAGAGAGAGAGAGAGAGAGAGAGAGAGAGAATTAACTCTAGGGGGGCAAGGGTGCTAGCTGAATCCCAAAGCAACTTTGCATATCTCTTGAACATTTTGTCTGATTCGAGTCCTCATCTCTACCACGTTGGCCAGAGGGGGAACACAGGCCCTCTCTGATCCTCTGCCATCATCCTCTCTGCCCCTCCTGCCCCTCTTAGTGGTATACCGTAATTTCCAATGGTTGCAAACGCATAGTGGTGGCAGACATGGTAATGGTGGGGATATTGGCCACATTAGTGGTGTCAAAATGCCCCCACTGTACCAGAAATAAAGAGATCTCAACTGTGGGAACAAAATGGCAGAGCCACACCTCATTTACTCACTGACTCACTCACTTGTTCTTTTAACTTCTGTTGAGCACATACCTTGTGCCAAGGACTGCACGAGCCACTGGAGAATGAGGCAGTTTTGAAAAGGTCCCTAATATGTAAACACTGCCTTAGAGGAAACTCTCAAACTAATTACTAACATTTATCAAGCACTTTGGATGGGTCAGACACTGATTTAAGTGCTTTTTATGTATTACCATATTTAATCATTTAAATTAACTCTATTAGACAGGTACTATTTTACTTGTCATTTTATTTTATTTTATTTTATTTTTATTTTATTTATTTATTTATTTATTTTTATTTTTTTATTTTTTATTTTTTATTTTTTAATATATGAAATTTACTGTCAAATTGGTTTCCATACAACACCCAGTGCTCATCCCAAAAGGTGCCCTCCTCAATACCCATCACCCACCCTGCCCTCCCTCCCACCCCCCATCAACCCTCAGTTTGTTCTCAGTTTTTAACAGTCTCTTATGCTTTGGCTCTCTCCCACTCTAACCTCTTTTTTTTTTTTTTTTTTTCTTCCCCTCCCCCATGGGTTTCTGTTATGTTTCTCAGGATCCACATAAGAGTGAAACCATATGGTATCTGTCTTTCTCTGTATGGCTTATTTCACTTAGCATCACACTCTCCAGTTCCATCCATGTTGCTACAAAAGGCCATATTTCATTTTTTCTCATTGCCACGTAGTATTCCATTGTGTATATAAACCACAATTTCTTTATCCATTCATCAGTTGATGGACATTTAGGCTCTTTCCATAATTTGGCTATTGTTGAGAGTGCCGCTATAAACATTGGGGTACAGGTGCCCCTATGCATCAGTACTCCTGTATCCCTTGGATAAATTCCTAGCAGTGCTATTGCTGGGTCATAGGGTAGGTCTATTTTTAATTTTCTGAGGAACCTCCACACTGCTTTCCAGAGCGGCTGCACCAATTTGCATTCCCACCAACAGTGCAAGAGGGTTCCTGTTTCTCCACATCCTCTCCAGCATCTATAGTCTCCTGATTTCTTCATTTTGGCCACTCTGACTGGCGTGAGGTGGTATCTGAGTGTGGTTTTGATTTGTATTTCCCTGATGAGGAGCGACGTTGAACATCTTTTCATGTGCCTGTTGGCCATCCGGATGTCTTCTTTAGAGAAGTGTCTATTCATGTTTTCTGCCCATTTCTTCACTGGGTTATTTGTTTTTCGGGTGTGGAGTTTGATGAGCTCTTTATAGATTTTGGATACTAGCCCTTTGTCCGATGTGTCATTTGCAAATATCTTTTCCCATTCCGTTGGTTGCCTTTTAGTTTTGTTGGTTGTTTCCTTTGCTGTGCAGAAGCTTTGTATCTTCATAAGGTCCCAGTAATTCACTTTTGCTTTTAATTCCCTTGCCTTTGGGGATGTGCCGAGTAAGAGATTGCTACGGCTGAGGTCAGAGAGGTCTTTTCCTGCTTTCTCCTCTAAGGTTTTGATGGTTTCCTGTCTCACATTCAGGTCCTTTATCCATTTTGAGTTTATTTTTGTGAATGGTGTGAGAAAGTGGTCTAGTTTCAACCTTCTGCATGTTGCTGTCCAGTTCTCCCAGCACCATTTGTTAAAGAGACTGTCTTTTTTCCATTGGATGTTCTTTCCTGCTTTGTCAAAGATGAGTTGGCCATACGTTTGTGGGTCTAGTTCTGGGGTTTCTATTCTATTCCATTGGTCTATGTGTCTGTTTTTATGCCAATACCATGCTGTCTTGATGATGACAGCTTTGTAGTAGAGGCTAAAGTCTGGGATTGTGATGCCTCCTGCTTTGGTCTTCTTCTTCAAAATTACTTTGGCTATTCGGGGCCTTTTGTGGTTCCATATGAATTTTAGGATTGCTTGTTCTAGTTTCGAGAAGAATGCTGGTGCAATTTTGATTGGGATTGCATTGAATGTGTAGATAGCTTTGGGTAGTATTGACATTTTGACAATATTTATTCTTCCAATCCATGAGCAGGGAATGTCTTTCCATTTCTTTATATCTTCTTCAATTACCTGCATAAGCTTTCTATAGTTTTCAGCATACAGATCTTTTACATCTTTGGTTAGATTTATTCCTAGGTATTTTATGCTTCTTGGTGCAATTGTGAATGGGATCAGTTTCTTCATTTGTCTTTCTGTTGCTTCATTGTTAGTGTATAAGAATGCAACTGATTTCTGCACATTGATTTTGTATCCTGCAACTTTGCTGAATTCATGTATCAGTTCTAGCAGACTTTTGGTGGAGTCTATCGGATTTTCCATGTATAATATCATGTCATCTGCAAAAAGCGAAAGCTTGACTTCATCTTTGCCAATTTTGATGCCTTTGATTTCCTTTTGTTGTCTGATTGCTGATGCTAGAACTTCCAGCACTATATTAAACAACAGCGGTGACAGTGGGCATCCCTGTCGTGTTCCTGATCTCAGGGAAAAAGCTCTCAGTTTTTCCCCGTTGAGGATGATGTTAGCTGTGGGCTTTTCATAAATGACCTTTATGATCTTTAAGTATGTTCCTTCTATCCCGACTTTCTCAAGGGTTTTTATTAAGAAAGGGTGCTGGATTTTGTCAAAGGCCTTTTCTGCATCGATTGACAGGATCATATGGTTCTTCTCTTTTTTTTTGTTAATGTGATGTATCACGTTGATCGATTTGCGAATGTTGAACCAGCCCTGCATCCCAGGAATGAATCCCACTTGATCATGGTGAATAATTCTTTTTATATGCTGTTGAATTCGATTTGCTAGTATCTTATTAAGAATTTTTGCATCCATATTCATCAGGGATATTGGCCTGTAGTTCTCTTTTTTTACTGGGTCTCTGTCTGGTTTAGGAATCAAAGTAATACTGGCTTCATAGAATGAGTCTGGAAGTTTTCCTTCCCTTTCTATTTCTTGGAATAGCTTGAGAAGGATAGGTATTATCTCTGCTTTAAATGTCTGGTAGAACTCCCCTGGGAAGCCATCTGGTCCTGGACTCTTATTTGTTGGGAGATTTTTGATAACCGATTCAATTTCTTCACTGGTTATGGGTCTGTTCAAGCTTTCTATTTCCTCCTGATTGAGTTTTGGAAGAGTGTGGGTGTTTAGAAATTTGTCCATTTCTTCCAGGTTGTCCAATTTGCTGGCATATAATTTTTCATAGTATTCCCTGATAATTGTTTGTATCTCTGAGGGATTGGTTGTAATCATTCCATTTTCATTCATGATTTTATCTATTTGGGTCATCTCCCTTTTCTTTTTGAGAAGCCTGGCTAGAGGTTTGTCAATTTTGTTTATTTTTTCAAAAAACCAACTCTTGGTTTCGTTGATCTGCTCTACAGTTTTTTTAGATTCTATATTGTTTATTTCTGCTCTGATCTTTATTATTTCTCTTCTTCTGCTGGGTTTAGGCTGCCTTTGCTGTTCTGCTTCTATTTCCTTTAGGTGTGCTGTTAGATTTTGTATTTGGGATTTTTCTTGTTTCTTGAGATAGGCCTGGATTGCAATGTATTTTCCTCTCAGGACTGCCTTCGCTGCATCCCAAAGCGTTTGGATTGTTGTATTTTCATTTTCGTTTGTTTCCATATATATTTTAATTTCTTCTCTAATTGCCTGGTTGACCCACTCATTCGTTAGTAGGGTGTTCTTTAACCTCCATGCTTTTGGAGGTTTTCCAGACTTTTTCCTGTGGTTGATTTCAAGCTTCATAGCATTGTGGTCTGAAAGTATGCATGGTATAATTTCAATTCTTGTAAACTTATGAAGGGCTGTTTTGTGACCCAGTATGTGATCTATCTTGGAGAATGTTCCATGTGCACTCGAGAAGAAAGTATATTCTGTTGCTTTGGGATGCAGAGTTCTAAATATATCTGTCAAGTCCATCTGATCCAATGTATCATTCAGGGCCCTTGTTTCTTTATTGACTGTGTGTCTAGATGATCTATCCATTTCTGTAAGTGGGGTGTTAAAGTCCCCTGCAATGACCACATTCTTATCAATAAGGTTGCTTATGTTTATGAGTAATTGTTTTATATATCTGGGGGCTCGGGTATTTGGCGCATAGACATTTATAATAGTTAGCTCTTCCTGGTGGATAGACCCTGTGATTATTATATAATGCCCTTCTTCATCTCTTGTTACAGCCTTTAATTTAAAGTCTAGTTTGTCTGATATAAGTATGGCTACTCCAGCTTTCTTTTGGCTTCCAGGAGCATGATAAATAGTTCTCCATCCCCTCACTCTCAATCTAAAGGTGTCCTCCGATCTAAAATGAGTCTCTTGTAGACAGCAAATAGATGGGTCTTGTTTTTTTATCCATTCTGATACCCTATGTCTTTTAGTTGGCGCATTTAATCCATTAACATTCAGTGTTATTATAGAAAGATATGGGTTTAGAGTCATTGTGATGTCTGTATGTTTTATGCTTGTTGTGATGTCTCTGGTACTTTGTCTCACAGGATCCCCCTTAGGATCTCTTGTAGGGCTGGTTTCGTGGTGACAAATTCCTTCAGTTTTTGTTTGTTTGGGAAGACCTTTATCTCTCCTTCTATTCTAAATGACAGACTTGCTGGATAAAGGATTCTCGGCTGCATATTTTTTCTGTTTAGCACACTGTAGATATCGTGCCAAGCCTTTCTGGCCTGCCAAGTTTCAAAGGAGAGATCAGTCACGAGTCTTATAGGTCTCCCTTTATATGTGAGGGCACGTTTATCCCTTGCTGCTTTCAGAATTTTCTCTTTATCCTTGTATTTTGCCAGTTTCACTATGATATGTCGTGCAGAAGATCGATTCAAGTTACGTCTGAAGGGAGTTCTCTGTGCCTCTTGGATTTCAATGCCTTTTTCCTTCCCCAGTTCAGGGAAGTTCTCAGCTATAATTTGTTCAAGTACCCCTTCAGCACCTTTCCCTCTCTCTTCCTCCTCTGGGATACCAATTATGCGTATATTATTTTTTTTTAGTGTATCACTTAGTTCTCTAATTTTCCCCTCATACTCCTGGATTTTTTTATCTCTCTTTCTTTCAGCTTCCTCTTTCTCCATAACTTTATCTTCTAGTTCACCTATTCTCTCCTCTGCCTCTTCAAGCCGAGCCATCGTGGTTTCCATTTTGTTTTGCATTTCGTTTAAAGCGTTTTTCAACTCCTCGTGACTGTTCCTTAGTCCCTCGATCTTTGTGGCAAGAGATTCTCTGCTGTCCTGTATACTGTTTTCAAGCCCAGCGATTAATTTTATGACTATTATTCTAAATTCACTTTCTGTTATATTATTTAAATCCTTTTTGATCAGTTCATTAGCTGTTGTTATTTCCTGGAGATTCTTCTGAGGGGAATTCTTCCGTTTGGTCATTTTGGA